>NC_092729.1:41800549-42100549 GCF_047496885.1 Scyliorhinus torazame
AGAGGGAGAGAGGGTGAGAGGGTGAGAGGCTGAGAGGGAGAGAGAGGCTGAGAGGGAGGAGAGACAGAGAGGGAGAGAGACTGAGAGGAGAGAGAGACTGAGAGGGTGAGAGGCTGAGAGGGAGAGAGAGACTGAGAGGGAGAGAGACTGAGAGGGAGAGAGACTGAGAGGGAGAGAGAGGCTGAGAGGGAGAGAGAGCCTGAGAGGGAGAGAGAGACTGAGAGAGAGAGACTGAGAGGGAGAGAGAGACTGAGAGGGAGAGAGAGACTGAGAGGACTGAGAGGAGAGAGAGACTGAGAGGGAGAGAGACTGAGAGGGGAGAGAGAGAGAATGAGAGGGAGAGAGACTGAGAGGGAGAGAGACTGAGAGGGGGAGGGGCTGAGAGGGAGAGAGAGACTGAGAGGGAGAGAGGCTGAGAGGGAGAGAGATTGAGAGGGTGAGAGGGAGAGAGGCTGAGAGGTTGAGAGGGTGAGAGGGAGAGAGCTGAGAGGGCGAGAGAGACTGAGAGGGAGAGAGAGACTGAGAGGGAGAGAGGGTGAGAGGCTGAGAGGTGAGAGGGAGAGAGGCTGAGACGGAGAGAGACTGAGAGGGAGAGAGACTGAGAGGGAGAGAGAGACTGAGAGGGAGAGAGGGTGAGAGGCTGAGAGGGTGAGAGGGAGAGAGAGACTGAGAGGGAGAGAGACTGAGAGGGAGAGAGGCTGAGAGGGCGAGAGAGACTGAGAGGGAGAGAGGCTGAGAGGGAGAGAGACTGAGAGGGAGAGAGAGACTGAGAGGGAGAGAGAGACTGAGAGGGAGAGAGGGTGAGAGGGTGAGAGGGAGAGAGGGTGAGAGGCTGAGGGAGAGAGGGTGAGAGGTGAGAGGCTGAGAGGGAGAGAGGCTGAGAGAGGCTGAGAGGGGGAGGGGCTGAGAGGGAGAGAGAGTGAGAGGGAAGAGAGAAACTGAGAGTGAGAGAGAGGCTGAGAGAGAGAGGCTGAGAGGGAGAGAGGCTGAGAGGGAGAGAGGCTGAGAGGGAGAGAGAGACTGAGAGGGAGAGAGAGGCTGAGAGGGAGAGAGGCTGAGAGGGAGAGAGAGACTGAGAGGGAGAGAGAGACTGAGAGGGAGAGAGGGAGAGAGGCTGAGAGGGTGAGAGGCTGAGAGGGAGAGAGGCTGAGAGGGAGAGAGGCTGAGAGGGAGAGAGGGTGAGAGGCTGAGAGGGAGAGAGGCTGAGAGGGAGAGAGGCTGAGAGGGAGAGAGACTGAGAGGGAGAGAGAGACTGAGAGGGAGAGAGGGAGAGAGGCCTGAGAGGGAGAGAGGGTGAGAGGCTGAGAGGGAGAGAGGCTGAGAGGGAGAGAGAGGCTGAGAGGCTGAGAGGGAGAGAGGGAGAGAGGCTGAGAGGGAGAGAGGGTGAGAGGCTGAGAGGGAGAGAGGCTGAGGGAGAGAGCCTGAGAGGGAGAGAGGCTGAGAGGGAGAGAGGTTGAGAGGGAGAGGAACAGAGGGGGTGAGAGACAGAGAGAGGTAGAGAGAGACAGAGAGAGGGAGAGAGACTGAGAGAGAGCGAGAGAGACTGAGAGAGGGAGAGAGACTGAGAGTGGTACAAGCAGAAACTCAGTAAAAGTTGATTCAAATGGTCCCCTGGACTTTCACAAGGAACCGTGACATTAATCACAGTTACACACGGGCACCGTGCGATTGGGAAATTCTCTGATTCAATGGAAGCCCCTCTTTCCACTGGCAGTGGGGCGGGGGGGGGGGGGGGGAGCCTGGAGACTTTGGAGACCTCAGCGAGCTGAATTAACCCCCCACCTCTCCCACACACACGCACCCCCCTCCCCATCACCATCACTTCACTAATCAGTCCGTCTTCAGCACAGGAGATATTCCGGGATTAGAAACAGTCCCTTACACAGCCTCACATTTACAACTTCAATTCCAGCTCCTCGGCAACATGATGGACGTCGACACGTTCATGGTTACATGTTGCAGTGCGCACAGCAGGATCCCACAGAAAATAAACATGATGGAGACAGGAGCCCAGCCCAGATCCTGCGGCTCTCTGAACAACCCCTCCCCCACACCCCCCCCACCCCCACACACACACACACCCCACCCCCACACACCCCATCCCACCCCCACACACACACACCCCACCCCCACACACCCCACCCCCACTCACACACACACCCCACCCCCACACACCCCACCCCCACTCACACACACATTCCCCACCCCCACACACACACACACCCCACCCCCACACACCCCACCCCCACACACACACACATTCCCCACCCCCACACACACACACCCCACCCCCACACACCCCACCCCCACTCACACACACATTCCCCACCCCCACACACACACACCCCACCCCCACACACCCCACCCCCACACACACACACATTCCCCACCCCCACACACACACACACACCCCACCCCCACACACACCCCACCCCCACACACACACACATTCCCCACCCCCACACACCCCACCCCCACACACACACACATTCCCCACCCCCCCACACACACACACACACCCCACCCCCACACACCCCACCCCCACACAAACACATCCCACCCCCACACACACACACCCCCCCCACACACACATACCCCACCCGCACACACACACACATTCCCCACCCCCACCAGCCTCCCCATTCAAATAACGACAAATCACATTGGTGTTTTTATCATTTTATTGGAAGAGGAAATATAGAGGGAAATAGCTGGAGAGGGAGGCTCGGTGAGGGGAGGGGGATGCGGTGGGGAAGAGTGAGACAGGGAATTTCTCCCACACCCCCTCTCTTTCCCTCTGGAGGCATTTTCAGATCGACTCGTCTCAGGACAGGACAGGGCTGTCTCAGGACTTTTTCAAATCGACTGTCTCAGGACAGGACAGGGCTGTCTCAGGACATTTTCAAATCGACTGTCTCAGGACAGGACAGGGCTGTCTCAGGACATTTTCAAATCGACTGTCTCAGGACAGGACAGGGCTGTCTCAGGACATTTTCAAATCGACTGTCTCAGAACAGGAGAGGGCTGTCTCAGGACATTTTCAAATCGACTGTCTCAGGACAGGACAGGGCTGTCTCAGGACTTTTTCAAATCGACTGTCTCAGGACAGGACAGGGCTGTCTCAGGACATTTTCAAATCGACTGTCTCAGGACAGGACAGGGCTGTCTCAGGACATTTTCAAATCGACTCGTCTCAGGACAGGACAGGGCTGTCTCAGGACTTTTTCAAATCGACTGTCTCAGGACAGGACAGGGCTGTCTCAGGACATTTTCAAATCGACCGTCTCAGGACAGGACAGGGCTGTCTCAGGACATTTTCAAATCGACTGTCTCAGGACAGGACAGGGCTGTCTCATGACATTTTCAAATCGACTGTCTCAGGAGGGAGAGAGACTGAGAGGTTGAGAGAGACTGAGAGGTTGAGAGGGAGAGAGATACTGAGAGGGAGAGAGAGACAGAGAGGGAGAGAGACTGAGAGGGAGAGAGAGACTGAGAGGGAGAGAGGCTGAGAGGGTGAGGGAGGCTAAGAGGGAGAGAGACTGAGAGGGTGAGAGGGCGAGAGAGACTGAGAGGGAGAGAGAGACTGAGAGGGAGAGAGGGTGAGAGAGGCTGAGAGGGTGAGAGAGGCTGAGAGGGAGAGAGACTGAGAGGGAGAGAGGCTGAAAGGGTGAGAGAGGCTGAGAGGGTGAGAGAGACTGAGAGGGAGAGAGAGACTGAGAGGGAGAGAGAAGCTGAGAGGGAGAGAGACTGAGAGGGAGAGAGACTGAGAGGGAGAAAGCGACTGAGAGGGAGAGAGGCTGAGAGAGACTGAGAGGGAGAAAGAGACTGAGAGGGAGAGAGAGACTGAGAGGGAGAGAGACTGAGAGGGTGAGAGACTGGGAGAGAGAGACTGAGAGGGTGAGAGAGGCTGAGAGGGCGAGAGAGACTGAGAGGGAGAGAGGCTGAGAGGGAGAGAGAGACTGAGAGGGAGAGAGAAGCTGAGAGGGAGAGAGAGGCTGAGAGGGCGAGAGAGACTGAGAGGGAGAGAGGCTGAGAGGGAGAGAGTCTGAGAGGGAGAGAGAAGCTGAGAGGGAGAGAGACTGAGAGGGAAAGAGAGGCTGAGAGGGACTGAGAGGCTGAGAGGGATAGAGAGACTGAGAGGGTGAGAGAGGCTGAGAGGGAGAGGGACTGAGAGGGAGAGAGACTGAGAGGGAGAGAGATTGAGAGGAAGAGAGAGGTTGAGAGGGAGAGAGGCTGAGAGGGAGAGAGAGGCTGAGAGGGAGAGAGAGGCTGAGAGGGTGAGAGAGGCTGAGAGGGAGAGAGACTGAGAGGGAGAGAGGCTGAGAGGGAGAGAGACTGAGAGGGAGAGAGAGACATAGAGGGAGAGAGAGGCTGAGAGGGAGAGAGGCTGAGAGGGAGAGAGAGACTGAGAGGGAGAGAGAGGCTGAGAGGGAGAGAGACTGAGAGGGAGAGAGACTGAGAGGGTGAGAGACTGAGAGGGAGAGAGAGACTGAGAGGGAGAGAGAGACTGAGAGGGAGAGACTGAGAGGGTGAGAGACTGAGAGGGAGAGAGAGAGAGAGGGGGAGACTGAGAGGGAGGGAGAGATTGAGAGGGTGAGAGATTGAGAGGGAGGGAGAGGCTGAGAGGGGGAGAGACTGAGAGGGAGAGAGAGAGGCTGAGAGGGAGAGAGACTGAGAGGGAGAGAGGCTGAGAGGGAGAGAGACTGAGAGGGAGAGAGAGACATAGAGGGAGAGAGAGGCTGAGAGGGAGAGAGGCTGAGAGGGAGAGAGAGACTGAGAGGGAGAGAGAGGCTGAGAGGGAGAGAGACTGAGAGGGAGAGAGACTGAGAGGGAGAGAGACTGAGAGGGTGAGAGACTGAGAGGGAGAGAGAGACTGAGATGGAGAGAGAGACTGAGAGGGAGAGACTGAGAGGGTGAGAGACTGAGAGGGAGAGAGAGAGAGAGGGGGAGACTGAGAGGGAGGGAGAGATTGAGAGGGTGAGAGATTGAGAGGGAGGGAGAGGCTGAGAGGGGGAGAGACTGAGAGGGAGAGAGAGAGACTGAGAGGGAGAGAGACTGAGAGCGTGAGAGATTGAGAGGGAGGGAGACGCTGAGAGGGGGAGAGACTGAGAGGGAGAGAGAGAGGGAGAGACTGAGAGGGAGGGAAAGACTGAGAGGGTGAGAGACTGAGAGGGAGAGAGACTGAGAGGGAGAGAGAAGCTGAGAGGGAGAGAGACTGAGAGGGAAAGAGAGGCTGAGAGGGACTGAGAGGCTGAGAGGGAGAGAGATTGAGAGAAAGAGAGAGGCTGAGAGGGAGAGAGAGGCTGAGAGGGAGAGAGAGGCTGAGAGGGAGAGAGAGGCTGAGAGGGTGAGAGAGGCTGAGAGGGAGAGAGGCTGAGAGGGAGAGAGAGACATAGAGCGAGAGAGAGGCTGAGAGGGAGAGAGGCTGAGAGGGAGAGAGAGACTGAGAGGGTGAGGGAGACTGAGAGGGAGAGAGAGGCTGAGAGGGAGAGAGACTGAGAGGGTGAGAGAGGCTGAGAGGGCGAGAGACTGAGAGGGTGAGACTGAGGGAGAGAGAGACTGAGAGGGAGAGAGAGACTGAGAGGGAGAGACTGAGAGGGTGAGAGACTGAGAGGGAGATAGAGAGAGAGGGAGAGACTGAGAGGGAGGGAGAGATTGAGAGGGTGAGAGATTGAGAGGGAGGGAGAGGCTGAGAGGGGGAGAGACTGAGAGGGAGAGAGAGAGACTGAGAGGGAGAGAGACTGAGAGCGTGAGAGATTGAGAGGGAGGGAGAGGCTGAGAGGGGGAGAGACTGAGAGGGAGAGAGAGAGGGAGAGACTGAGAGGGAGGGAAAGACTGAGAGGGTGAGAGACTGAGAGGGAGAGAGACTGAGAGGGAGAGAGAAGCTGAGAGGGAGAGAGACTGAGAGGGAAAGAGAGGCTGAGAGGGACTGAGAGGCTGAGAGGGATAGAGAGACTGAGAGGGAGAGGCTGAGAGGGAGAGGCTGAGAGGGAGACAGAGACTGAGAGGGTGAGAGAGGCTGAGAGGGAGAGGGACTGAGAGGGAGAGAGAGACTGAGAGGGAGAGAGATTGAGAGGAAGAGAGAGGTTGAGAGGGAGAGAGGCTGAGAGGGAGAGAGAGGCTGAGAGGGAGAGAGAGGCTGAGAGGGTGAGAGACTGAGAGGGAGAGAGGCTGAGAGGGAGAGAGATACATAGAGGGAGAGAGAGGCTGAGAGGGAGAGAGGCTGAGAGGGAGAGAGAGGCTGAGAGGGTGAGGGAGACTGAGAGGGAGAGAGAGGCTGAGAGGGAGAGAGACTGAGAGGGTGAGAGAGGCTGAGAGGGCGAGAGACTGAGAGGGTGAGACTGAGAGGGAGAGAGAGACTGAGAGGGAGAGAGAGACTGAGAGGGAGAGACTGAGAGGGAGAGAGAGAGAGAGGGAGAGACTGAGAGGGTGAGACTGAGAGGGAGAGAGAGACTGAGAGGGAGAGAGACTGAGAGGGAGAGACTGAGAGGGTGAGAGACTGAGAGGGAGAGAGAGAGGGAGAGACTGAGAGGGAGGGAGAGATTGAGAGGGTGAGAGATTGAGAGGGAGGGAGAGGCTGAGAGGGAGAGAGACTGAGAGGGAGAGAGAGAGACTGAGAGGGAGAGAGACTGAGAGCGTGAGAGATTGAGAGGGAGGGAGAGGCTGAGAGGGGGAGAGACTGAGAGGGAGAGACTGAGAGGGAGGGAAAGACTGAGAGGGAGGGAAAGACTGAGAGGGTGAGAGACTGAGAGGGAGAGAGACTGAGAGGGAGAGAGAGGGTGAGAGACTGAGAGGGTGAGAGACTGAGAGGGAGAGAGAGACTGAGAGGGAGAGAGAGGCTGAGAGGGAGAGAGACTGAGAGGGTGAGAGAGACTGAGAGGGAGAGAGAGGCTGAGAGGGTGAGAGAGACTGAGAGGGTGAGAGACTGAGAGGGATGGAGAGACTGAGATGGTCACACACAGGAATCGAACAATCACTACCACAGCAAACTGAATTCAAATGGCCCCCTGTCAATTTCATTTCACCCTCACATTTAAATCTCGGCCTAAAACACAGGCTTTATTCCAGAATTATCCCCGCTTCAAGTTAAGGGACTATAATTCGAGATTACTTTACAGTCGATGGATTCATTATTAAAGTGACCCCACTGTTGTTTCATTTCCGGAATTCTGCAGGCAACTTGTGCACGGGGAGATCCCCAAAATGGTGACACTTTCCAAATTGAGTTCCGAGTTTCTGATGGTGGATTTCTCTCTCAGCGGCTATGAGATCTGGCTGAATATCCCGTCAGTGCAGCAGGAAGGGTTCATTAACTCCCTCGTTCGCAACCACTCAAGTTTAAAACTTTAACATTCGAGACCTTCAAACCCACTTTGCAGTCTGTGAGCTATTTCATTGTTTTTTTTAAAGAAGTAGGGACTGTAGATTTATTTATTTATTTTTATAAATTTAGAGTGCCCAATTCATTTTTTCCAATTCAGGGACAATTCCGTGTGGCCAGTCCCCCGAGCCTGCACATCTTTGGGTTGTGGGGGTGAAACCCACGCAAACACTGGGAGAGCTATTTTATTGTAAGAGTTGTGGTCACTGTTGCTGAGTGAACAGCAAGATCCCAAAGCGGCAGCTATCTGGACCTAACCGATGGGACACTGTCCGTCCTCCCTCCCCCCCTCACTCCTGCTGGGTGCCCCATTCCCCACTGCACCTAACAACCCCACCCCCACCGCCGTGTCATGTGTGGATTGGAACATCCCTGGAGAAGTCCCTTCAGTTTCTGAAAGAATTAAACTGCCTCTTAAAATGAAGAAAAACCTTTCTAAAACGAAATCCATTGGCACACAGAAAGATCCCAGAAGGTGCAGTCGGCAGTGTTGAGTGTCGTTTACATTTGCTACCAGGTTGCAGAGAGTGGCTGAAACCGTGAAATCCCCCCCCCCGCCCCCTACCCCCTCCCCCACCACAAATACCCGGGACGCTCAGAATTAATATAACCCCTGTTATTTTGGAACAAAATTAGACAGCTTCATATTCCAGATTTGTATTTTACTCTTTGCCGCCCACCAAAGGGTTAATGTGTTTGTGTCTGAGTGCAAGGCCGGGGCAGCAATAAAGAGACAACTCACGTGAGTGCGGCCTGTGGAGTAGGCCTCAGTCCATCCACTTGTCCTCTGGAGAATAGCCTTTGTCCAAACATTCCTGGTCGCATTGCAGTCTTCAAAGTTCAAATTCCTGGGAAAAAGAGGGAGAAAATTAACTAAAACGCAGGAAAATGTTTAAACTTGTAGCACAGCAAGAGGCCAAGATTTCCCCTCTCAGTCACACACACTCTCAGCAACATCCACCTACAATAATCTCAGTTATAAACCACAGAATAAAAATGATTGAGAGATAGTTCCCGCTTCCCTTGTGTTTCTCTTTCTCTCTCTCTCTCTCGCTATCTCATTCGGTCTCTCTATCCCTCTCATTCATATTTCTGTCTCCCTCGTTATCCCTCATCACCCTCCCAGCATTTATTTCTATTTATTTCCCTAATCAGGGTATCCCCAGAAAGATGTGATGAGACTCCCCATTGCAGTTTGTGGGGTGGTTTTCTTCGATTAAAGGTTTAAAGAGACACTAAAAAGCTGGAGAGAAATGGACAGATAGAGGCAGAAAGCAGGGGAGACAGAGAGAGAGAGAGAGGCAAGAATGGAAAGAAGACAGAAAGGGAGAGAAAGCCTCTCTTTTTCACGACCTCCCTCTCCCTCCACCCTCTCTTTCTTTCTCCTCTCCCTCTCTCTAATCTCCATTACCCCCCAGCCCCACACTCTTTCTGTACTCTCTCTCTCTTTCTCACTCTCATTCTAATAGTTGGGAAGGAGAAAGAAAGAGAGACAGTGTCACACACAGGAATCCAACATTCATAACCACAGCAAACTGAATTCAAATGACCTCCTGCAAATTTAATTTCACCCTCATACTTTACCAGGATGTTGCCTGGAATGGAGAGTAGGTCTTACGAGGAAAGGTTGAGGGTGCTAGGCCTTTTCTCATTAGAACGGAGAAGGATGAGTGGTGACTTGATAGAGGTTTATAAGATGATCAGGGGAATAGATAAGAGCAGACAGTCAGAGACTTTTTCCCCGGGTGGAACAAACCATTACAAGGTGACATAAATTTAAGGTGAAAGGTGGAAGATATAGGAGGGATGTCAGAGGTAGGTTCTTTACCCAGAGAGTAGTGGGGGCATGGAATGCACTGCCTGTGGAAGTAGTTGAATCGGAAACATTCGGGACCTTCAAGCAGCTATTGGATAGTTACATGGATTACGGTTAAATGATATAGTGTAGATTTATTTGTTCTTAAGGGCAGCACGGTAGCATTGTGGATAGCACAATTGCTTCACAGCTCCAGTGTCCCAGGTTCGATTCCGGCTTGGATCACTGTCTGTGCGGAGTCTGCACATCCTCCCCGTGTCTGCGTGGGTTTCCTCCGAGTGCTCCGGTTTCCTCCCACAGTCCAAAGATGTGCAGGTTAGGTGGATTGGCCATGAAAAATTGCCTTTAGTGTCCAAAATCGCCCTTTGTGTTGGGTGGAGGTGTTGAGTTTGGGTAGGGTGCTCTTTCCAAGAGCCGGTGCAGACTCAAAGGGCCGAATGGCCTCCTTCTGCACTGTAAATTCAATGATAATCTATGATTAATCTAGGACAAAGGTTCAGCACAACATTGTGGGCCGAAGGGCCTGTTCTGTGCTGTATTTTCTAAAAAAAAAACTTGTGTCTCGGCCTAAAACACAGGCTTCATTCCAGAATTATACCCGCTTCAAGTTAAGGGACTTTAATTCCGGGCAATCGAGATTACTTTACAGTCAATGGATTCATTTTAAAAGTGACCCCACTATCGTTAATTTTGTGAATTCTGCAGGCAACCTGGGCACAGGGAGAGCCCAACAAATGATGACCACTTTCAAAAGTGAGTTCAGAGTTTCTGATCTGAGATTTCTCTCGCTCTCTCTCCCAGATTGCAGAGATTGGCTGAAACAGTGAAATGCCCCACCCCCCCCCCATCCCCAGCATTCCCCCCCCCCCCCCCCACCCCTGGGACGCTCAGACTCAATATCACCCCTGTCATTTTGGAACAAAATTAGACAGCTTCATATTCCAGATTTGTATTTTACTCTTTGCCGCCCACCAAAGGGTTAATGTGTTTGTGTCTAAGTGCAAGGCCGGGGAGGCAATAAAGAGACAACTCACGTGAGTGCGGCCTGTGGAGTAGGCCTCAGTCCATCCACTTGTCCTTTGGAGAATAGCCTTTGTCCAAAGATTCCTGCTCACATTGCAGTCTTTCAAAATTCAAATTCCTGGGAAAAAGAGGGAGAAAATTAACTAAACCACTGGAAAAGATTGAAACTATTTAATACAGCGAGAGCCCAGGGTCCCCTTTTCAGTTTTACAACTCCTCAGCAACATCCGAATACAAATAAGTCACAGCTTTCAACCAGAGGTTAAAAAAGATTGAGAGACAATTAATACTCAAAATCTTTTTATTATCACAATTAGGCTTACATTAATACTGCAATGAAGTTACTGTGAAAATCCCCTTCTCTTGTGTTTCTTGCTGTCTCTCTGTACCTCTTATACATATTTATGTCTCCCTCCCTCACTCTCTTTGATCCCTCCAATATTAAAATTAAACCTCAGTCAGGGTAATAACCCGGGTGAAGCCTGCGGAACAGGCCTCAGCCAGCGCTCCCTCGGGAAGAATTCACACTCCCTCGTCCTCCTCACAGGATTCCCGACCTCCTTCCAGTTTTCCAAATAAAGATGCCTCTGGAGAAAAAAAGGAGATTAAATTGGTTATAAAGACAATAACAGGGACATTTAAAAAAAAATACAAAACAGCACAACAGGAGTCCAACATTTCCAATCTCGAGCCAATCAGCAACATGTCAACACCCAAAATGCACAGCTCAAAACAGAGAGATTGACACGCCCAGCGACACACACACACACACACACACACACACACACTGAAGCAGAGGGGTAATGTTTTCAGTGTCGTGGGTTTTTGGTTTGTGAACTGAAGTCCCTCAGACACAGATATATCCTCAGTGAGCTGTGAGCAGACTCCACCCCTAGTCTCTGCCATGTGTGGAATGTCTGTCTCAGAGGACAGCTCTCTATTGACATGTAAATGAGTGACAAGAGATGCTGATCTCCTTGCTGCTCAGCCCCACACACACAGAATGTGACTTCAGCTAAACCTTGGCCTTCCCCACACCAGTGTTGTTCACTGAGCAGGCCGGAAAAAATTGGATTAAATGTAATTATTAGGCAGGGACGTTCTTATTTTTTCTACCCAAGTGCATAACCTCACATTTATCCATGTTATACTGCATCTGCCACATCTCTCTCTCACTCACTCCCCTCCCAATAGGATTGAATCATAATTTAAAATAGAATTGGGAAATGATTAGAAACAGTTTGGACTAGAGATCTCTTCAGTGACCTGTGTGCAGACCCCACCCCCGACTTTCTGTCAGGAATGTCCCCCTCGGTGTGTTTCCTGTGTCTGCAAAGGTAACACTTGTCCTGTCTATGGTTATGTTAATTCAGCAGACAGCCACAGATTCACAATGTCCTGTCGTTATTTCTGTCTTTGTTTGACATTTGTTCCCTCTGAATTTCTGACATGTTGGGAATGACCATTCGCCTGTCGCCTGAGGAAGGCTTTCCATAGAATGAGTAAAAACCAGCAAGAAATCACAGAATGTGAGTTAAACACAACTTCATTCCTGCTTCCATTTAGAGAGAAGATTCCTGGCCAGACAAACAAAGCTCATTGCAAAGTTTCACTTCATATTTTACTTGTTGTTCACGGACAGATTTTTCACTGAAATCTTCTGATGTCAATTCCTGAGATTAGAATTTATAAAGAAACAATTTGCATTGAATGAAAACGGTCAGTTTGATAACCCAAATGTCCTGACTGCCTCACGTCCTGGCACCCTCACACCATCACACCCTCATGTCCCCTAACCCTCACATCCTGACCCACTCACGTCCCCGAAACCTCAGATCCTGACCCGCTGTGTACCTCTTTCTCTGTGTGTGTCCCTCACTCTCTCCGTGTGCCCACCTCTCTCTGTCCCTCTCTCCCTCTGTGTCCCTGTTGCTCTCAAAGTGTCCTCTCACTCTATCCCTCTCTTTCACTGTCTACCTCTTTCTCTCTGTGTCACTCTCTCTGTTGCCCTCTCCCAAAAAGTTCCCCCCTCTCTCTGTCCCCCTCTCTCCCTGTCCCTCTATCTCTATCCCTCTCTCTCTTTGTCCCACTCTCGCTCACTGTGTACATCTCTCTCACTTTCTATCACTCTATCTGTCTCTCTCCTTCTCTCGCTGTGTCTCTCGCTGTGTCCCTCGTTCTTGCTGTGTCGTCGCTCTCGCTGTGTCCCTCGCTCTCGCTGTGTCCCTCGGTCTCGCTGTGTCCCTCGGTCTCGCTGTGTCCCTCGCTCTAGCTGTGTCCCTCGCTCTCTGTGTACCCCTCACTCTCTGTGTACCCCTCACTCTCTGTGCGTCCCTCGCTCTCTGTGCATCCCTCGCTCTCTGTGCATCCCTCGCTCTCTGTGTGTCCCTCGCTCGCTGTGTGTCCCTCGCTCTCGGTGTGTCCCTCGCTCTGTGTGTCCCTCGCTCTCTATGTGTCCCTCGCTCTCTGTGTGTCCCTCGCTCACTGTGTGTCCCTCGCTCTCTGTTTGTCCCTCGCTCTCTGTTTGTCCCTCGCTCTCTGTTTGTCCCTCGCTCTCTGTGCGTCCCTCGCTCTCTGTGCGTCCCTCGCTCTCTGTGAGTCCCTTGCTCTCTCTGCGTCCCTCGCTCTCTGTGTGTCCCTCGTTCTGTGCGTCCCTCGTTCTCTGTGCGTCCCTCGCTCTCTGTGCGTCCCTCGCTCTCTGTGTGTCCCTCGCTCTCTGTGTGTCCCACGCTCTCTGTGTGTCCTACACTCTCTGTGTGTCCCTCGCTTGGTGCGTGTCCCTCGCTCTCTGTGCACCCTCACTCTCTGTGTCCCTCGCTCTCTGTGTGTGTCGCTCACTCTCTGTGTGTCCCTCGCTCTCTGTGTGTGTCCCTCGCTCTCTGTGTGTCCCTCGCTCTCTGTGTATCCCTCGGTGTCTGTGTGTCCCTCGCTCTCTGTGTGTGTCCCTCGCTCTCTGTGTGTCCCTCGCTCTCTGTGTGTGTCCCTTGCTCTGTGTGTGTCCGTCGCTCTCTGTGTCCCTCGCTCTCTGAGTGTCCCTCGCTCTCTGTTTCCCTCGGTCGCTGTGTGTCCCTTGCTCTGTGTGTGTCCCTCGCTCTCTGTGTGTCCCTCGCTCTCTGTGTGTCCCTCGCTCTGTGTGTCCCTTGCTCTGTGTGTGTCCCTCGGTCGCTGTGTGTCCCTTGCTCTGCGTGTGTCCCTCGCTCTATGTGTGTCCCTCGCTCTCTGTGTGCCCCTCGCTCTGTGTGTCCCTCGCTCTCTGTGTGTCCCTCGCTCTCTGTGTGTCCCTCGCTCTCTGTGTGTCCCACGTTCTCTATGTGTCCCTCGCTCTGTGTATCCCTCGCACTCTGTGTGTGTCCCTCGATCTCTGTGTGTGTCCCTCGCTCTCTGTGTGTGTCCCTCGCTTTCTGTGTTTCCCTCGCTCTCTGTGTGTCCCTCGCTCTCTGTGTGTCCTTCGCTCTCTGTGTGTCCCAACTCTCTGTGTGCGTCCCTCGCACTCTGTGTGTGTCCCTCGCTCTCTGTGTGTGTCCCTCGCTCTCTCTGTGTGTCCCTCGCTCTCTGTGTGTGTTCCTCGCTCTCTGTGTGTGTTCCTCGCTCTCTGTGTGTCCGTCGCTCTCTGTGTGTGTCCCTCGCTCTCTGTGTCCCTCGCTCTCTGTGTCTCCCTCAGTCTCTGAGTGTCCCTCGCTCTCTGTGTGTTCCTCGCTCTGTGTGTCACTCGCTCTCTGTGTGTCACTCGCTCTCTGTGCGTCCCTCGCTCTCTGTGTGTCTCTCGCTCTCTGTGTGTGCCTCACTATCTCTGTGCCTCGCTCTCTGTGTGTCCCTCGCTCTCTGTGTGTCCCTCGCTCTCTGTGTGCCCCTCGCTCTCTGTGTGTCCCTCGCTCTCTGTGTGTGTCCCTTGCTCTGTGTGTGTCCCTCGCTCTCTGTGTGTGTCCCTCGCTCTGTGTGTCCCTCGCTCTCTATGTGTGTCCCTCGCTCTCTGTGTGTCCCTCGCTCTCTGTGTTTCCCTCGCTCACTGTGTGTCCCTCGCTCTCTGTGTGTCCCTCGCTCTCTGTGTGTCCCTCGCTCTCTGTGTGTGTCGCTCGCTCTCTGTGTGTCCCTCGCTCTCTGTGTGTGTCCCTCTCTCTCTGTGTGTCCCTCGCTCTCTGTGTGTCCCAGCTCTCTGTGTGTCCCTCGCTCTCTGTGTGTCCCTCACTCTCTGTGTGTCCCTCGCTCTGTGTGTGTCTCTCGGTCTCTGTGTGTCCCTCGCTCTCTGTGTGTGTTCCTCGCTCTCTGTGTGTCCCTCGCTCACTTTGTCCCTCGGTCTGTGTGTGTGTCCCTCGCTCTGTGTGTCCCTCGCTCTGTGTGTCCCTCGCTCTCTGTCTCCCTCGCTCTCTGTGTCCCTTGGTCTCTGTGTGTCCCACGCTCTGTGTGTGTCCCTTGCTCTCTATGTGTCCCTTGCTCTCTGTGTGTCCCTCGCTCTCTGTGTGTCCCTCCCTCTGTGTGTCCCTCGCTCTCTGTGTGTCCCTCACTCTCTGTGTGTCCCTCGCTCTCTATGTGTCCCTCGCTCTCCATGTGTCCCTCGCTCTCTGTGTGTCCCTCGCTCTCTGTGTGTCCCTCGCTCTCTGTTTGTCCCTCGTTCTCTGTTTGTCCCTCGCACTCTGTTTGTCCCTCGCTCTCTGTGCGTCCCTCACTCTCTGTTAGTCCCTCGCTCTCTCTGCGTCCCTCGCTCTCTGTGTGTCCCTCGTTCTGTGCGTCCTTCGCAATCTGTGCGTCCCTCGCTCTCTGTGCGCCACTCGTTCACTCTGCGTCCCTCGCTCTGTGTGTCCCTCGCTCTCTGTGCGTCCCTCGATCTCTGTGCGTCCCTCGCTCTCTGTGCGTCCCTCGCTCTGTGCGTCCCTCGCTCTCTGTGTGTCCCTCGCTCTCTCTGTGTGTCCCTCGCTCTCTGTGCACCCCTCACTCTCTGTGTCGCTCCCTCTCTGTGCGTCCCTCGCTCTCTGTGTGTCCCTCGCTCTCTGTGTGATCCTCGCTTTCTGTGTGTCCCTCGCTCTCTGTGTGTGTCCCTCGCACTGTGTCTGTCCCTCGCACTGTGTGTGTCCCTCGCTCTCTGTGTGTCCCTCGCTCTCTGTGTGTCCCTCGCTCTCTGTGTGTGTCCCTCGCACTGTGTGTGTCCATTGCACTGTGTGTGTCCCTCGCTCTCTGGGTGCCCCTCGCTCTCTGTGTGTCCCTCGCTCTCTGTGTGTCCCTCGCTCTCTGTGCGTTCCTCGCTCTCTGTGCGTCCCTCGCTCTCTGTGCGCCACTCGCTCACTCTGCGTCCCTCGCTCTCTGTGCATCCCTCGCTCTCTGTGAGACCCTCGCTCTCTGTGTGTGTTCCTCGCTCTCTGTGTGTCCCTCGCTCACTTTGTCCCTCGGTCTGTGTGTGTGTCCCTCGCTCTGTGTGTCCCTCGCTCTGTGTGTCCCTCGCTCTCTGTCTCCCTCGCTCTCTGTGTCCCTTGGTCTCTGTGTGTCCCACGCTCTGTGTGTGTCCCTTGCTCTCTATGTGTCCCTTGCTCTCTGTGTGTCCCTCGCTCTCTGTGTGTCCCTCCCTCTGTGTGTCCCTCGCTCTCTGTGTGTCCCTCACTCTCTGTGTGTCCCTCGCTCTCTATGTGTCCCTCGCTCTCTGGGTGTCCCTCGCTCTCTGTGTGTCCCTCGCTCTCTGTGTGTCCCTCGCTCTCTGTTTGTCCCTCGTTCTCTGTTTGTCCCTCGCACTCTGTTTGTCCCTCGCTCTCTGTGCGTCCCTCGCTCTCTGTGAGTCCCTCGCTCTCTCTGCGTCCCTCGCTCTCTGTGTGTCCCTCGTTCTGTGCGTCCTTCGCACTCTGTGCGTCCCTCGCTCTCTGTGCGCCACGATCACTCTGCGTCCCTCGCTCTGTGTGTCACTCGCTCTCTGTGCGTTCCTCGATCTCTGTGCGTCCCTCGCTCTCTGTGCGTCCCTCGCTCTGTGCGTCCCTCGCTCTCTGTGTGTCCCTCGCTCTCTCTGTGTGTCCCTCGCTCTCTGTGCACCCCTCACTCTCTGTGTCGCTCCCTCTCTGTGCGTCCCTCGCTCTCTGTGTGTCCCTCGCTCTCTGTGTGATCCTCGCTTTCTGTGTGTCCCTCGCTCTCTGTGTGTGTCCCTCGCACTGTGTGTGTCCCTCGCACTGTGTGTGTCCCTCGCTCTCTGTGTGTCCCTCGCTCTCTGTGTGTCCCTCGCTCTCTGTGTGTGTCCCTCGCACTGTGTGTGTCCCTCGCACTGTGTGTGTCCCTCGCTCTCTGGGTGCCCCTCGCTCTCTGTGTGTCCCTCGCTCTCTGTGTGTCCCTCGCTCTCTGTGCGTTCCTCGCTCTCTGTGCGTCCCTCGCTCTCTGTGCGCCACTCGCTCACTCTGCGTCCCTCGCTCTCTGTGCATCCCTCGCTCTCTGTGAGTCCCTCGCTCTCTGTGTGTCCCTCGCTCTGTCTGTCCCTCGCCCTCTATGTGTGTCCCTCGCTCTCTGTGTGTCCCTCGCTCTCTGTGTTTCCCTCGCTCTCTGTGTGTCCCTCGCTCTCTGTGTGTCCCTCGCTCTCTGTGTGCCCCTCGCTCTCTGTGTGCCCCTCGCTCTCTGTGTGCCCCTCGCTCTCTGTGTGCCCCTCGCTCTCGGTGTGTCCCTCACTCTCTGTGTGCCCCTCGCTCTCTGTGCACCCCTCGCTCTCTGTGTCTTCCCTCTCTGTGTGTCCCTAGCTCTCTGTGCGTCCCTCGCTCTCTGTGTGTGTCCCTCGCTCTCTGTGCACCCCTCGCTCTCTGTGTCCCTCGACCTCTGTGTGTCCCTCGGTCTCTGTGTGTGTCCCTCGCTCTCTGTGTGTGTCCCTCGCTCTCTGTGTCCCTTGCTCTCTGTGTGCCTCGCTCTCTGTGTCCCTCACTCTCTGGGTCCCTCGCTCTCTGTGTCCCTCGTTCTGTGCGTCCCTCGCTCTCTGTGTCAGTCACCCGCTCTCTGTGCACCCCTCACTCTCTGTGTCCATCGCTCTCTGTGTCCCTCGCTCTCTGTGTCCCTCGCTCTCTGTGTGCCTCGCTCTCTGTGTCCCTCGCCCTCTGTGTCCCTCGCTCACTGTGTCCCTCGTTCTGTGCGTCCCTCTCTCTGTGCGTCCCTCGATCTCTGTGTGTCTCACGCTCTGTGTGTGTCCTTTGCTCTCTGTGTGTCCCTTGCTCTCTGTGTGTCCCTCGCTCTGTGTGTCCCTCGCTCTGTGTGTCCCTCGCTCTGTGTGTCCCTCGCTCTCTGTGTGTCCCTCGCTCTCTGTGTCTCCCTCGCTCTCTGTGTGTCCCTCGCTCTGTGTGTCCCTCGCTCTGTGTGTCCCTCGCTCTGTGTGTCCCTCGCTCTGTGTGTCCCTCGCTCTCTGTGTGTCCCTCGCTCTCTGTGTGTCCCTCGCTCTCTGTGTGTCCCTCGCTCCCTGTGTGTCCCTCGCACTCTGTGTGTGTCCCTCGCACTCTGTTTGTGTCCCTCGCTCTCTGTGTGTCCCTCGCTCTCTGTGTGTCCCTCGCTCTCTGTGTGTCCCTCGCACTGTGTGTGTCCCTCGCACTATGTGTGTCCCTCGCACTGTGTGTGTCCCTCGCTCTCTGTGTGTGTCCCTCGCTTTCTGTGTGTGTTCCTCGCTCTCTGTGTGTGTTCCTCGCTCTCTGTGTGTCCCTTGCTCTCTGTGTGTCCCTCGCTCTGTGTGTCCCTCGCTCTGTGTGTCCCTCGCTCTGTGTGTCCCTCGCTCTCTGTGTGTCCCTCGCTCTCTGTGTGTCCCTCGCTCTGTGTGTCCCTTGCTCTGTGTGTCCCTCTCTCTGTGTGTCCCTCGCTCTGTGTGTCCCTCGCTCTGTGTGTCCCTCGCTCTGTGTGTCTCTCGCTCTGTGTGTCCCTCGCTCTCTGTGTGTCCCTCGCTCTCTGTGTGTCCCTCGCTCTCTGTGCATCCCTCACTCTCTGTGCGTCCCTCGCTCTCTGTGCGTCCCTCGCTCTCTGTGTGTGTCCCTCGCTCTCTGTGCGTCCCTCGCTCTCTGTGCGTCCCTCGCTCTCTGTGCGTCCCTCGCTCTCTCTGTGTGTCCCTCGCTCTGTGTGTGTGTCCCTCACTCTCTGTGTGTGTCCCTCGCTCTCTCTGTGTGTCCCTCGCTCTCTGTGTGTGTTCCTCGCTCTCTGTGTGTGTTCCTCGCTCTCTGTGTGTCCGTCGCTCTCTGTGTGTGTCCCTCGCTCTCTGTGTCCCTCGCTCTCTGTGTCTCCCTCAGTCTCTGAGTGTCCCTCGCTCTCTGTGTGTTCCTCGCTCTGTGTGTCACTCGCTCTCTGTGTGTCACTCGCTCTCTGTGCGTCCCTCGCTCTCTGTGTGTCTCTCGCTCTCTGTGTGTGCCTCACTCTCTCTGTGCCTCGCTCTCTGTGTGTCCCTCGCTCTCTGTGTGTCCCTCGCTCTCTATGTGCCCCTCGCTCTCTGTGTGTCCCTCGCTCTCTGTGTGTGTCCCTTGCTCTGTGTGTGTCCCTCGCTCTCTGTGTGTGTCCCTCGCTCTGTGTGTCCCTCGCTCTCTATGTGTGTCCCTCGCTCTCTGTGTGTCCCTCGCTCTCTGTGTTTCCCTCGCTCTCAGTGTGTCCCTCGCTCTCTGTGTGTCCCTCGCTCTCTGTGTGCCCCTCGCACTCAGTGTGTCCCTCGCTCTCTGTGTGTGTCGCTCGCCCTCTGTGTGTCCCTCGCTCTCTGTGTGTGTCCCTCTCTCTCTGTGTGTCCCTCGCTCTCTGTGTGTCCCAGCTCTCTGTGTGTCCCTCGCTCTCTGTGTGTCCCTCACTCTCTGTGTGTCCCTCGCTCTGTGTGTGTCCCTCGGTCTCTGTGTGTCCCTCGCTCTCTGAGTGTGTTCCTCGCTCTCTGTGTGTCCCTCGCTCACTTTGTCCCTCGGTCTGTGTGTGTGTCTCTCGCTCTGTGTGTCCCTCGCTCTGTGTGTCCCTCGCTCTCTGTCTCCCTCGCTCTCTGTGTCCCTTGGTCTCTGTGTGTCCCAATCTCTGTCTGTGTCCCTTGCTCTCTATGTGTCCCTTGCTCTCTGTGTGTCCCTCGCTCTCTGTGTGTCCCTCCCTCTGTGTGTCCCTCGCTCTCTGTGTGTCCCTCACTCTCTGTGTGTCCCTCGCTCTCTGTGTGTCCCTCGCTCTCTGTTTGTCCCTCGTTCTCTGTTTGTCCCTCGCACTCTGTTTGTCCCTCGCTCTCTGTGCGTCCCTCGCTCTCTGTGAGTCCCTCGCTCTCTCTGCGTCCCTCGCTCTCTGTGTGTCCCTCGTTCTGTGCGTCCTTCGCACTCTGTGCGTCCCTCGCTCTCTGTGCGCCACTCGATCACTCTGCGTCCCTCGCTCTGTGTGTCCCTCGCTCTCTGTGCGTCCCTCGATCTCTGTGCGTCCCTCGCTCTCTGTGCGTCCCTCGCTCTGTGCGTCCCTCGCTCTCTGTGTGTCCCTCGCTCTCTCTGTGTGTCCCTCGCTCTCTGTGCACCCCTCACTCTCTGTGTCGCTCCCTCTCTGTGCGTCCCTCGCTCTCTGTGTGTCCCTCGCTCTCTGTGTGATCCTCGCTTTCTGTGTGTCCCTCGCTCTCTGTGTGTGTCCCTCGCACTGTGTGTGTCCCTCGCACTGTGTGTGTCCCTCGCTCTCTGTGTGTCCCTCGCTCTCTGTGTGTCCCTCGCTCTCTGTGTGTGTCCCTCGCACTGTGTGTGTCCCTCGCACTGTGTGTGTCCCTCGCTCTCTGTGCGTTCCTCGCTCTCTGTGCGTCCCTCGCTCTCTGTGCGCCACTCGCTCACTCTGCGTCCCTCGCTCTCTGTGCATCCCTCGCTCTCTGTGAGTCCCTCGCTCTCTGTGTGTCCCTCGCTCTGTGTCTGTCCCTCGCTCTCTATGTGTGTCCCTCGCTCTCTGTGTGTCCCTCGCTCTCTGTGTTTCCCTCGCTCTCTGTGTGTCCCTCGCTCTCTGTGTGTCCCTCGCTCTCTGTGTGCCCCTCGCTCTCTGTGTGCCCCTCGCTCTCTGTGTGCCCCTCGCTCTCTGTGTGCCCCTCGCTCTCGGTGTGTCCCTCACTCTCTGTGTGCCCCTCGCTCTCTGTGCACCCCTCGCTCTCTGTGTCCTCCCTCTCTGTGTGTCCCTAGCTCTCTGTGCGTCCCTCGCTCTCTGTGTGTGTCCCTCGCTCTCTGTGCACCCCTCGCTCTCTGTGTCCCTCGACCTCTGTGTGTCCCTCGCTCTCTGTGTGTGTCCCTCGCTCTCTGTGTGTGTCCCTCGCTCTCTGTGTCCCTTGCTCTCTGTGTGCCTCGCTCTCTGTGTCCCTCACTCTCTGGGGCCCTCGCTCTCTGTGTCCCTCGTTCTGTGCGTCCCTCGCTCTCTGTGTCAGTCACCCGCTCTCTGTGCACCCCTCACTCTCTGTGTCCATCGCTCTCTGTGTCCCTCGCTCTCTGTGTCCCTCGCTCTCTGTGTGCCTCGCTCTCTGTGTCCCTCGCCCTCTGTGTCCCTCGCTCACTGTCTCCCTCGTTCTGTGCGTCCCTCTCTCTGTGCGTCCCTCGATCTCTGTGTGTCTCACGCTCTGTGTGTGTCCTTTGCTCTCTGTGTGTCCCTCGCTCTCTGTGTGTCCCTCGCTCTCTGTGTCTCCCTCGCTCTCTGTGTGTCCCTCGCTCTGTGTGTCCCTCGCTCTGTGTGTCCCTCGCTCTGTGTGTCCCTCGCTCTGTGTGTCCCTCACTCTCTGTGTGTCCCTCGCTCTCTGTGTGTCCCTCGCTCTCTGTGTGTCCCTCGCTCCCTGTGTGTCCCTCGCACTCTGTGTGTGTCCCTCGCACTCTGTGTGTGTCCCTCACTCTGTGTGTCCCTCGCTCTCTGTGTGTCCCTCGCTCTCTGTGTGTCCCTCGCACTGTGTGTGTCCCTCGCACTATGTGTGTCCCTCGCACTGTGTGTGTCCCTCGCTCTCTGTGTGGGTCCCTCGCTTTCTGTGTGTGTTCCTCGCTCTCTGTGTGTGTTCCTCGCTCTCTGTGTGTCCCTTGCTCTCTGTGTGTCCCTCGCTCTGTGTGTCCCTCGCTCTGTGTGTCCCTCGCTCTGTGTGTCCCTCGCTCTCTGTGTGTCCCTCGCTCTCTGTGTGTCCCTCGCTCTGTGTGTCCCTCGCTCTGTGTGTCCCTCGCTCTGTGTGTCCCTCGCTCTCTGTGTGTCCCTCGCTCTCTGTGTGTCCCTCGCTCTCTGTGCATCCCTCACTCTCTGTGCGTCCCTCGCTCTCTGTGCGTCCCTCGCTCTCTGTGTGTGTCCCTCGCTCTCTGTGTGTCCCTCGCTCTCTGTGTGTCCCTCGCTCTCTGTGCATCCCTCACTCTCTGTGCGTCCCTCGCTCTCTGTGCGTCCCTCGCTCTCTGTGTGCGTCCCTCGCTCTCTGTTCGCCCCTCGCTCTCTGTGCGTCCCTCGCTCTCTGTGCGTCCCTCGCTCTCTCTGTGTGTCCCTCGCTCTGTGCGTCCCTTGCTCTCTGTGTTTGTCCCTCCCTCAGTCCGTCCCTCACTCTCTGTGCGTCCCTCGCTCTCTGTGCGTCCCTCGCTCTCTCTGTGTGTCCCTCGCTCTGTGTGTCCCTCGCTCTGTGCGTCCCTCGCTCTCTGTGTGTGTCCCTCCCTCTGTGTCTCCCTCGCTCTCTGTGCGTCCCTCGCTCTCTCTGTGCGTCCCTCGCTCTCTGTGTGCCCCTCGCTCTGTGTGCCCCTCGCTCTCTGTGTGCCCCTCGCTCTCTGTGTGTGTCCCTCGCTCTCTGTCTGTCCCTCGCTCTCTGTGTGCCCCTCGCTCTCTGTGTGTCACTCGCTCTCTGTGCGTCCCTCGATCTCTGTGTGTCCCTCGCTCTCTGTGTGTGTCCCTCCCTCTGTGCGTCCCTCGCTCTCTGTGTGCCCCTCGCTCTCTGTTTATCCCTCGCTCACTGTGCGTCCCTCGATCTCTGTGTATCCCTCGCTCTCTGTGTGTGTCCCGCGCTCTCTTTGTGTGTCCCTCGCTTTCTGTGCGTCCCTCGCTCTCTGTGTGTCCCTCGCTCTCTGTGCGTCCCTCGCTCTCTGTGTGTCCCTCGCTCTCTGTGTGCCCCTCGCTCTCGGTGTGTCCCTCACTCTCTGTGTGCCCCTCGCTCTCTGTGCACCCCTCGCTCTCTGTGTCCTCCCTCTCTGTGTGTCCCTAGCTCTCTGTGCGTCCCTCGCTCTCTGTGTGTGTCCCTCGCTCTCTGTGCACCCCTCGCTCTCTGTGTCCCTCGACCTCTGTGTGTCCCTCGCTCTCTGTGTGTGTCCCTCGCTCTCTGTGTGTGTCCCTCGCTCTCTGTGTCCCTTGCTCTCTGTGTGCCTCGCTCTCTGTGTCCCTCACTCTCTGGGGCCCTCGCTCTCTGTGTCCCTCGTTCTGTGCGTCCCTCGCTCTCTGTGTCAGTCACCCGCTCTCTGTGCACCCCTCACTCTCTGTGTCCATCGCTCTCTGTGTCCCTCGCTCTCTGTGTCCCTCGCTCTCTGTGTGCCTCGCTCTCTGTGTCCCTCGCCCTCTGTGTCCCTCGCTCACTGTCTCCCTCGTTCTGTGCGTCCCTCTCTCTGTGCGTCCCTCGATCTCTGTGTGTCTCACGCTCTGTGTGTGTCCTTTGCTCTCTGTGTGTCCCTTGCTCTCTGTGTGTCCCTCGCTCTGTGTGTCCCTCGCTCTGTGTGTCCCTCGCTCTGTGTGTCCCTCGCTCTCTGTGTGTCCCTCGCTCTCTGTGTCTCCCTCGCTCTCTGTGTGTCCCTCGCTCTGTGTGTCCCTCGCTCTGTGTGTCCCTCGCTCTGTGTGTCCCTCGCTCTGTGTGTCCCTCACTCTCTGTGTGTCCCTCGCTCTCTGTGTGTCCCTCGCTCTCTGTGTGTCCCTCGCTCCCTGTGTGTCCCTCGCACTCTGTGTGTGTCCCTCGCACTCTGTGTGTGTCCCTCGCTCTGTGTGTCCCTCGCTCTCTGTGTGTCCCTCGCTCTCTGTGTGTCCCTCGCACTGTGTGTGTCCCTCGCACTATGTGTGTCCCTCGCACTGTGTGTGTCCCTCGCTCTCTGTGTGGGTCCCTCGCTTTCTGTGTGTGTTCCTCGCTCTCTGTGTGTGTTCCTCGCTCTCTGTGTGTCCCTTGCTCTCTGTGTGTCCCTCGCTCTGTGTGTCCCTCGCTCTGTGTGTCCCTCGCTCTGTGTGTCCCTCGCTCTCTGTGTGTCCCTCGCTCTCTGTGTGTCCCTCGCTCTGTGTGTCCCTCGCTCTGTGTGTCCCTCGCTCTGTGTGTCCCTCGCTCTCTGTGTGTCCCTCGCTCTCTGTGTGTCCCTCGCTCTCTGTGCATCCCTCACTCTCTGTGCGTCCCTCGCTCTCTGTGCGTCCCTCGCTCTCTGTGTGTGTCCCTCGCTCTCTGTGTGTCCCTCGCTCTCTGTGTGTCCCTCGCTCTCTGTGCATCCCTCACTCTCTGTGCGTCCCTCGCTCTCTGTGCGTCCCTCGCTCTCTGTGTGCGTCCCTCGCTCTCTGTTCGCCCCTCGCTCTCTGTGCGTCCCTCGCTCTCTGTGCGTCCCTCGCTCTCTCTGTGTGTCCCTCGCTCTGTGCGTCCCTTGCTCTCTGTGTTTGTCCCTCCCTCAGTCCGTCCCTCACTCTCTGTGCGTCCCTCGCTCTCTGTGCGTCCCTCGCTCTCTCTGTGTGTCCCTCGCTCTGTGTGTCCCTCGCTCTGTGCGTCCCTCGCTCTCTGTGTGTGTCCCTCCCTCTGTGTCTCCCTCGCTCTCTGTGCGTCCCTCGCTCTCTCTGTGCGTCCCTCGCTCTCTGTGTGCCCCTCGCTCTGTGTGCCCCTCGCTCTCTATGTGCCCCTCGCTCTCTGTGTGTGTCCCTCGCTCTCTGTCTGTCCCTCGCTCTCTGTGTGCCCCTCGCTCTCTGTGTGTCACTCGCTCTCTGTGCGTCCCTCGATCTCTGTGTGTCCCTCGCTCTCTGTGTGTGTCCCTCCCTCTGTGCGTCCCTCGCTCTCTGTGTGCCCCTCGCTCTCTGTTTATCCCTCGCTCACTGTGCGTCCCTCGATCTCTGTGTATCCCTCGCTCTCTGTGTGTGTCCCGCGCTCTCTTTGTGTGTCCCTCGCTTTCTGTGCGTCCCTCGCTCTCTGTGTGTCCCTCGCTCTCTGTGCGTCCCTCGCTCTCTGTGTGTCCCTCGCTCTCTGTGTGTCCCTCGCTCTCTGTGTGTCCCTCGCTCTCTGTGTGTCCCTCGTTCTCTGTGTGTCCCTCGCTCTCGGTGTGTCCCTCGCTCTCTGTGTGTCCCTCGCTCTCTGTGCGCCCCTCGCTCTCTGTGCGCCCTTCGCTCTCTGTGCGCCCCTCGCTCTCTGTGTGTCCCTCGCTCTGTGTGTCCCTCGCTCTCTGTGCGTCCCTCGCTCTCTCTGTGTGTCCCTCGCTCTGTGTGTCCCTCGCTCTGTGCGTCCCTCGCTCGCTGTGTGTCCCTCACTCTCTGTGCGCCCCTCGCTCTCTGTGCGCCCCTCGCTCTCTGTGTGTCCCTCGCTCTGTGTGTCCCTCGCTCTCTGTGTGCCCCTCGCTCTGTGTGCGCCCATGCGCACTGTATCATTGTGGATAGCACAATTGCTTCACAGCTCCAGGGTCCCAGGTTCGATTCCGGATTGTGTCACGGTGTGTGCGGAGTCTGCAAATCCTCCCCGTGTGTGCGTGGGTTTCCTCCGGGTGCTCTGGTTTCATCCCACAGTCCAAAGATGTGCAGGTTAGGTGGATTGGCCTTGATAAATTGCCCTTAGTGTCCAAAATTGCCCTTAGTGTTGGGTGGGGTTGCTGGGTTATGGGGATAGGGTGGGGGTGTGGGTTTGGATAGGGTGCTCTTTCCAAGATCTGGTACAGAGTCGATGGGCTGAATGGCCTCCTTCCGCACTTTAAATTCTCTGATAAACTGTGTTCGCTCTCTGTGCGTCCGCCGCTGTCTGTGTGTCACTCGCTCTCTGTGTGCCCCTCGCTCTGTGTGTCCCTCGCTCTCTGTGCGTCCCTCGCTCTCTGTGTGTCCCTCGCTCTCTGTGTGTCCCTCGCTCTCTGTGTGTCCCTCGCTCTCTGTGTGTCCCTCGCTCTGTGTGTCCCTCGCTCTGTGTGTCCCTCGCTCTCTGTGTGTCCCTCGCTCTCTGTGTGTCGCTCGCTCTCTGTGTGTCCCTCGCTCTCTGTGTGTCTCTCGCTCTCTGTGTGTCCCTCGCTCTGTGTGTGTGTCCCGCGCTCTGTGTGTGTGTCCCGCGTCCCTCGCTCTCTGTGTGTCCCTCGCTCTCTGTGTGTCCCTCGCTCTCTGTGTGTCCCTCGCTCTCTGTGCGTCCCTCGCTCTCTGTGCGTCCCTCGCTCTCTGTGCGTCCCTCGCTCTCTGTGTGTCCCTCGCTCTCTGTGTGTCCCTCGCTCTCCCTGTATCCCTCGCTCTCTGTGTCCCTTGCTCTCTGTGTGTCCCTCGCTCTCTGTGTGTCCCTCGCTCTCTGTGTGTCCCTCGCTCTATGTGTGTGTCCCTCGCTCTGTGCGGCCCTCGCTCTGTGCGTGCCTCGCTCTGTGTGTCCCTCGCTCTCTGTGTGTCCCTCGCTCTCTGTGTGTCCCTCGCTCTCTGTGTGTCCCTCGCTCTCTGTGTGTCCCTCGCTCTCTGTGTGTCCCTCGCTCTCTGTGTGTCCCTCGCTCTCTGTGTGTCCCTCGCTCTGTGTGCGCCCATGGGCACGGTATCATTGTGGATAGCACAATTGCTTCACAGCTCCAGGGTCCCAGGTTCGATTCCGGATTGTGTCACTGTCTGTGCGGAGTCTGCAAATCCTCCCCGTGTGTGCGTGGCTTTCCTCCGGGTGCTCCGGTATCCTCCCACAGTCCAAAGATGTGCAGGTTAGGTGGATTGGCCTTGATAAATTGCCCTTAGTGTCCAAAATTGCCCTTCGTGTTGGGTGGGGTTGCTGGGTTATGGGGATAGGGTGGGGGTGTGGGTTTGGATAGGGTGCTCTTTCCAAGAGCCGGTGCAGACACGACGGGCTGAATGGCCTCCTTCTGCACATTAAATTCTCTGATAAACTGTGATCGCTCTCTGTGCGTCCGCAGATGTCTGTGTGTCGCTCGCTCTCTGTGTGCCCCTCGCTCTGTGTCCTTCGCTCTGTGTGTCGCTCGCGTGTGTCGCTCGCTCTGTGTGTCCCTCGCTCTCTGTGCGTCCCTCGCTCTCTGTGTGTCCCTCGCTCTCTGTGTATCCCTCGCTCTGTGTGTCCCTCGCTCTCTGTGTGTCCCTCGCTCTGTGTGTCCCTCGCTCTCTGTGTGTGTCCCTCGCTCTGTGTGTCCCTCGCTCTGTGTGTCCCTCGCTCTCTGTGTGTCCCTCGCTCTCTGTGTGTCCCTCGCTCTCTGTGTGTGTCCCTCGCTCTCTGTGTGTGTCCCTCACTCTGTGTGTCCCTCGCTCTCTGTGCGTCCCTCGCTCTCTGTGTGTCCCTCGCACTGTGTGTGTGTCCCTCCCTCTGTGCGTCCCTCGCTCTCTGTGTGTCCCTCGCTCTCTGGGTGTGTCCCTCCCTCTGTGCGTCCCTCGCTCTCTGTGTGTCCCTCGCTCTCTGTTAGTGTCCCGCGCTTTCTTTGTGTGTCCCTCGCTTTCTGTGCGTCCCTCGCTCTGTGTGTCCCTTGCTCTCTGTGTCCCTCGCTCTCTGTGTGTCCCTCGCTCTCTGTGCGCCCCTCGCTCTCTGTGTGTCCCTCGCTCTGTGTGTCCTTCGCTCTCTTTGCATCCCTCGCTCTCTGTGCGCCCCTCGCTCTCTGTGCGTCCCTCGCTCTCTGTGTGTCCCTCGCTCTGTGTGTGTCCCTCGCTCTGTGTGTCCCACGCTCTGTGTGTCCCTCGCACTCTGTGTGTCCCTAGCTCTGTGTGTGTGTCCCTCGCTCTGTGTGTGTGTCCCTCGCTCTCTGTGTGTCCCTCGCTCTTTGTGTGTCCCTCGCTCTTTGTGTGTCCCTCGCTCTCTGTGTGTCCCTCGCTCTGTGTGTCCCGCGCTCTGTGTGTCCCTCGCTCTGTGTGTCCCTCGGTCTCTGTGTGTCCCTAGCTCTCTGTGTGTCCCTCGCTCATTGTGTGTCACTCGCTCTTTGTGTGTCCCTCGCTCTTTGTGTGTCCCTCGCTCTCTGTTTGTCCCTCGCTCTCTGTGCGTCCCTCGCGCTCTGTGGGTCCCTAGCTCTCTGAGTGTGTCCATCGCTCTCTGTGTGTCCCTCGCTCTTTGTGTGTCCCTCGCTCTCTGTGTGTGTCCCTCGTTCTCTGTGTGCCCCTCGCTCTCTGTGTGCCCCTCGCTCTGTGTGCCCCTCGCTCTCTGTGTGCCCCTCGCTCTCTGTGTGTGTCCCTCGCTCTGTGTGTCCCTCGCTCTCTGTGTGTCCCTCGCTCTCTGTGTGTCCCTCGCTCTCTGTGCATCCCTCACTCTCTGTGCGTCCCTCGCTCTCTGTGCGTCCCTCGCTCTCTGTGTGTGTCCCTCGCTCTCTGTGTGTCCCTCGCTCTCTGTGTGTCCCTCCCTCTCTGTGCATCCCTCACTCTCTGTGCGTCCCTCGCTCTCTGTGCGTCCCTCGCTCTCTGTGTGCGTCCCTCGCTCTCTGTTCGCCCCTCGCTCTCTGTGCGTCCCTCGCTCTCTGTGCGTCCCTCGCTCTCTCTGTGTGTCCCTCGCTCTGTGCGTCCCTCGCTCTCTGTGTTTGTCCCTCCCTCAGTCCGTCCCTCACTCTCTGTGCGTCCCTCGCTCTCTGTGCGTCCCTCGCTCTCTCTGTGTGTCCCTCGCTCTGTGTGTCCCTCGCTCTGTGCGTCCCTCGCTCTCTGTGTGTGTCCCTCCCTCTGTGTCTCCCTCGCTCTCTGTGCGTCCCTCGCTCTCTCTGTGCGTCCCTCGCTCTCTGTGTGCCCCTCGCTCTGTGTGCCCCTCGCTCTCTGTGTGCCCCTCGCTCTCTGTGTGTGTCCCTCGCTCTCTGTCTGTCCCTCGCTCTCTGTGTGCCCCTCGCTCTCTGTGTGTCACTCGCTCTCTGTGCGTCCCTCGATCTCTGTGTGTCCCTCGCTCTCTGTGTGTGTCCCTCCCTCTGTGCGTCCCTCGCTCTCTGTGTGCCCCTCGCTCTCTGTTTATCCCTCGCTCACTGTGTGTCCCTCGATCTCTGTGTATCCCTCGCTCTCTGTGTGTGTCCCGCGCTCTCTTTGTGTGTCCCTCGCTTTCTGTGCGTCCCTCGCTCTCTGTGTGTCCCTCGCTCTCTGTGCGTCCCTCGCTCTCTGTGTGTCCCTCGCTCTCTGTGTGTCCCTCGCTCTCTGTGTGTCCCTCGCTCTCTGTGTGTCCCTCGTTCTCTGTGTGTCCCTCGCTCTCGGTGTGTCCCTCGCTCTCTGTGTGTCCCTCGCTCTCTGTGCGCCCCTCGCTCTCTGTGCGCCCTTCGCTCTCTGTGCGCCCCTCGCTCTCTGTGTGTCCCTCGCTCTGTGTGTCCCTCGCTCTCTGTGCGTCCCTCGCTCTCTCTGTGTGTCCCTCGCTCTGTGTGTCCCTCGCTCTGTGCGTCCCTCGCTCGCTGTGTGTCCCTCACTCTCTGTGCGCCCCTCGATCTCTGTGCGCCCCTCGCTCTCTGTGTGTCCCTCGCTCTGTGTGTCCCTCGCTCTCTGTGTGCCCCTCGCTCTGTGTGCGCCCATGCGCACTGTATCATTGTGGATAGCACAATTGCTTCACAGCTCCAGGGTCCCAGGTTCGATTCCGGATTGTGTCACGGTGTGTGCGGAGTCTGCAAATCCTCCCCGTGTGTGCGTGGGTTTCCTCCGGGTGCTCTGGTTTCATCCCACAGTCCAAAGATGTGCAGGTTAGGTGGATTGGCCTTGATAAATTGCCCTTAGTGTCCAAAATTGCCCTTAGTGTTGGGTGGGGTTGCTGGGTTATGGGGATAGGGTGGGGGTGTGGGTTTGGATAGGGTGCTCTTTCCAAGATCTGGTACAGAGTCGATGGGCTGAATGGCCTCCTTCCGCACTTTAAATTCTCTGATAAACTGTGTTCGCTCTCTGTGCGTCCGCCGCTGTCTGTGTGTCACTCGCTCTCTGTGTGCCCCTCGCTCTGTGTGTCCCTCGCTCTCTGTGCGTCCCTCGCTCTCTGTGTGTCCCTCGCTCTCTGTGTGTCCCTCGCTCTCTGTGTGTCCCTCGCTCTCTGTGTGTCCCTCGCTCTCTGTGTGTCCCTCGCTCTGTGTGTCCCTCGCTCTGTGTGTCCCTCGCTCTCTGTGTGTCCCTCGCTCTCTGTGTGTCGCTCGCTCTCTGTGTGTCCCTCGCTCTCTGTGTGTCTCTCGCTCTCTGTGTGTCCCTCGCTCTGTGTGTGTCCCCCGCGCTCTGTGTGTGTGTCCCGCGTCCCTCGCTCTCTGTGTGTCCCTCGCTCTCTGTGTGTCCCTCGCTCTCTGTGTGTCCCTCGCTCTCTGTGCGTCCCTCGCTCTCTGTGCGTCCCTCGCTCTCTGTGCGTCCCTCGCTCTCTGTGTGTCCCTCGCTCTCTGTGTGTCCCTCGCTCTCCCTGTATCCCTCGCTCTCTGTGTCCCTTGCTCTCTGTGTGTCCCTCGCTCTCTGTGTGTCCCTCGCTCTCTGTGTGTCCCTCGCTCTATGTGTGTGTCCCTCGCTCTGTGCGGCCCTCGCTCTGTGCGTGCCTCGCTCTGTGTGTCCCTCGCTCTCTGTGTGTCCCTCGCTCTCTGTGTGTCCCTCGCTCTCTGTGTGTCCCTCGCTCTCTGTGTGTCCCTCGCTCTCTGTGTGTCCCTCGCTCTCTGTGTGTCCCTCGCTCTGTGTGCGCCCATGGGCACGGTATCATTGTGGATAGCACAATTGCTTCACAGCTCCAGGGTCCCAGGTTCGATTCCGGATTGTGTCACTGTCTGTGCGGAGTCTGCAAATCCTCCCCGTGTGTGCGTGGCTTTCCTCCGGGTGCTCCGGTTTCCTCCCACAGTCCAAAGATGTGCAGGTTAGGTGGATTGGCCTTGATAAATTGCCCTTAGTGTCCAAAATTGCCCTTCGTGTTGGGTGGGGTTGCTGGGTTATGGGGATAGGGTGGGGGTGTGGGTTTGGATAGGGTGCTCTTTCCAAGAGCCGGTGCAGACACGACGGGCTGAATGGCCTCCTTCTGCACATTAAATTCTCTGATAAACTGTGATCGCTCTCTGTGCGTCCGCAGATGTCTGTGTGTCGCTCGCTCTCTGTGTGCCCCTCGCTCTGTGTCCTTCGCTCTGTGTGTCGCTCGCGTGTGTCGCTCGCTCTGTGTGTCCCTCGCTCTCTGTGCGTCCCTCGCTCTCTGTGTGTCCCTCGCTCTCTGTGTATCCCTCGCTCTGTGTGTCCCTCGCTCTCTGTGTGTCCCTCGCTCTGTGTGTCCCTCGCTCTCTGTGTGTGTCCCTCGCTCTGTGTGTCCCTCGCTCTGTGTGTCCCTCGCTCTCTGTGTGTCCCTCGCTCTCTGTGTGTCCCTCGCTCTCTGTGTGTGTCCCTCGCTCTCTGTGTGTGTCCCTCACTCTGTGTGTCCCTCGCTCTCTGTGCGTCCCTCGCTCTCTGTGTGTCCCTCGCACTGTGTGTGTGTCCCTCCCTCTGTGCGTCCCTCGCTCTCTGTGTGTCCCTCGCTCTCTGTGTGTGTCCCTCCCTCTGTGCGTCCCTCGCTCTCTGTGTGTCCCTCGCTCTCTGTTAGTGTCCCGCGCTTTCTTTGTGTGTCCCTCGCTTTCTGTGCGTCCCTCGCTCTGTGTGTCCCTTGCTCTCTGTGTCCCTCGCTCTCTGTGTGTCCCTCGCTCTCTGTGCGCCCCTCGCTCTCTGTGTGTCCCTCGCTCTGTGTGTCCTTCGCTCTCTTTGCATCCCTCGCTCTCTGTGCGCCCCTCGCTCTCTGTGCGTCCCTCGCTCTCTGTGTGTCCCTCGCTCTGTGTGTGTCCCTCGCTCTGTGTGTCCCACGCTCTGTGTGTCCCTCGCACTCTGTGTGTCCCTAGCTCTGTGTGTGTGTCCCTCGCTCTGTGTGTGTGTCCCTCGCTCTCTGTGTGTCCCTCGCTCTTTGTGTGTCCCTCGCTCTTTGTGTGTCCCTCGCTCTCTGTGTGTCCCTCGCTCTGTGTGTCCCGCGCTCTGTGTGTCCCTCGCTCTGTGTGTCCCTCGGTCTCTGTGTGTCCCTAGCTCTCTGTGTGTCCCTCGCTCATTGTGTGTCCCTCGCTCTTTGTGTGTCCCTCGCTCTTTGTGTGTCCCTCGCTCTCTGTTTGTCCCTCGCTCTCTGTGCGTCCCTCGCGCTCTGTGGGTCCCTAGCTCTCTGAGTGTGTCCATCGCTCTCTGTGTGTCCCTCGCTCTTTGTGTGTCCCTCGCTCTCTGTGTGTGTCCCTCGTTCTCTGTGTGCCCCTCGCTCTCTGTGTGCCCCTCGCTCTGTGTGCCCCTCGCTCTCTGTGTGCCCCTCGCTCTCTGTGTGTGTCCCTCGCTCTCTGTGTGCCCCTCGCTCTCAGTGTGTCCCTCGCTCTCTGTGTGCCCCTCGCTCTCTGTGTGTCCCTCGCTCTCTGTGTGCCCCTCGCTCTCTGTGTGTCACTCGCTCTCTGTGCGTTCCTCGATCTCTGTGTGTCCCTCGCTCTCTGTGTGTGTCCCTTCCTCTGTGCGTCCCTCGCTCTCTGTGTGCCCCTCGCTTTCTGTGTGTCCCTCGCTCTCTGTGCGTCCCTCGATCTCTGTGTAACCCTCGCTCTCTGTGTGTGTCCATCGCTCTCTTTGTGTGTCCCTCGCTTTCTGTGCGTCCCTCGCTCTCTGTGTGTCCCTCGCTCTCTGTGCGTCCCTCGCTCTCTGTGTGTCCCTCGCTCTCTGTGTGTCCCTCGCTCTCTGTGTGTCCCTCGCTCTCTGTGTGTCCCTCGTTCTCTGTGTGTCCCTCGCTCTCTGTGTGTCCCTCGCTCTCTGTGTGTCCCTCGCTCTCTGTGCGTCCCTCGCTCTCTGTGCGCCCCTCGCTCTCTGTGCGCCCCTCGCTCTCTGTGCGCCCCTCGCTCTCTGTGTGTCCCTCGCTCTGTGTGTCCCTCGCTCTGTGTGTGACCCTCGCTCTCTGTGCATCCCTCGCTCTCTGTGTCTCCCTCGCTCTCTGTGCGTCCCTCGCTCTCTCTGTGTGTCCCTCGCTCTGTGTGTCCCTCGCTCTGTGCGCTCCTCGCTCTCTGTGTGTCCCTCGCTCTCTGTGCGCCCCTCGCTCTCTGTGCGCCCCTCGCTCTCTGTGTGTCCCTCACTCTGTGTGTCCCTCGCTCTCTGTGTGCCCCTCGCTCTGTGTGCGCCCATGCGCACGGTATCATTGTGGATAGCACAATTGCTTCACTGCTCCAGGGTCCCAGGTTCGATTCCGGATTGTGTCACGGTGTGTGCGGAGTCTGCAAATCCTCCCCGTGTGTGCGTGGGTTTCCTCCGGGTGCTCCGGTTTCCTCCCACAGTCCAAAGCTGTGCAGGTTAGGTGGATTGGCCTTGATAAATTGCCCTTAGTGTCCAAAATTGCCCTTAGTGTTGGGTGGGGTTGCTGGGTTATGGGGATAGGGTGGGGGTGTGCGTTTGGATAGGGTGCTCTTTCCAAGAGCCGGTGCAGACACGACGGGCTGAATGGCCTCCTTCTGCACTTTAAATTCTCTGATAAACTGTGATCGCTCTCTGTGCGTCCGCCGCTGACTGTGTGTCGCTCGCTCTCTGTGCGTCCGCCGCTGTCTGTGTGTCGCTCGCTCTCTGTGTGCCCCTCGCTCTGTGTGTCCCTCGCTCACTGTGTGTCCCTCGCTCACTGTGTGTCCCTCGCTCTGTGTGTGTGTCCCTCGCTCTCTGTGCGTCCCTCGCTCTCTGTGTGTCCCTCGCTCTCTGTGTGTCCCTCGCTCTCTTTGTGTCCCTCGCTCTGTGTGTCCCTCGCTCTGTGTGCCCCTCGCTCTGAGTGCGCCCATGCGCACGGTATCATTGTGGATAGCACAATTGCTTCACTGCTCCAGGGTCCCAGGTTCGATTCCGGATTGTGTCACGGTGTGTGCGGAGTCTGCAAATCCTCCCCGTGTGTGCGTGGGTTTCCTCCGGGTGCTCCGGTTTCCTCCCACAGTCCAAAGTTGTGCAGGTTTGGTGGATTGGCCTTGATAAATTGCAATTAGTGTCCAAAATTGCCCTTAGTGTTGGGTGGGGTTGCTGGGTTATGGGGATAGGGTGGGGGTGTAGGTTTGGATAGGGTGCTCTTTCCAAGAGCCGGTGCAAACACGACGGGCTGAATGGCCTCCTTCTGCACTTTAAATTCTCTGATAAACTGTGATCGCTCTCTGTGCGTCCGCCGCTGTCTGTGTGTCGCTCGCTCTCTGTGCGTCCGCCGCTGTCTGGGTGTCGCTCGCTCTCTGTGCGTCCCTCGCTCTCTGTGTGTCCCTCGCTCTCTGTGTGTGTCCCTCGCTCTCTGTGCGTCCGTCGCTCTCTGTGTGTCCCTCGCTCTCTGTGTGTCCCTCGCTCTGTGTGTCCCTCGCTCACTGTGTGTCCCTCGCTCACTGTGTGTCCCTCGCTCTCGGTGTGTGTCCCTCGATCTCTGTGCGTCCCTCGCTCTCTGTGTGTCCCTCGCTCTCTGTGTGTCCCTCGCTCTCTGTGTGTCCCTCGCTCTGTGTGTCCCTCGCTCTGTGTGCCCCTCGCTCTGTGTGTCCCTCGCTCTCTGTGTGTCCCTCGCTCTCTGTGCGTCCCTCGCTCTCTGTGTGTCCCTCGCTCTCTGTGTGTCTCTCGGTCTCTGTGTGTCCCTCGCTCTGTGTGTGTGTCCCGCGTCCCTCGCTCTCTGTGTGTGTCCCTCGCTCTCTGTGTGTCCATCGCTCTCTGTGTGTCCCTCGCTCTCTGTGCGTCCCTCGCTCTCTGTGTGTCCCTCGCTCTCTGTGCGTCCCTCGCTCTCTGTGCGTCCCTCGCTCTCTGTGCGTCCCTCGCTCTCTGTGTGTCCCTCTCTCTCCCTGTATCCCTTGCTCTCTGTGTCCCTCGCTCTCTGTGTGTCCCTCGCTCTCTGTGTGTCCCTCGCTCTCTGTGTGTGTCCCTTGCTTTGTTCGGCCCTCGCTCTGTGCGTCCCTCGCTCTGTGTGCCCCTCGCTCTCTGTGTGTCCCTCGCTCTCTGTGTGTCCCTCGCTCTCTGTGTGTCCCTCGCTCTCTGTGTGTCCCTCGCTCTCTGTGTGCCCCACGCTCTGAGTGCGCCCATGCGCACGGTATCATTGTGGATAGCACAATTTTGCTTCACAGCTCTAGGGTCCCAGGTTCGATTACGGATTGTGTCACTGTCTGTGCGGAGTCTGCAAATCCTCCCCGTGTCTGCGTGGGTTTCCTCCGGGTGCTCCGGTTTCCTCCCACACTCAAAAGATGTGCAGGTTAGGTGGATTGGCCTTGATAAATTGCCCTTAGTGTCTAAAATTGCCCTTAGTGTTGGGTGGGGTTGCTGGGTTATGGGGATAGGGTGGGGGTGTGCGTTTGGATAGGGTGCTCTTTCCAAGAGCCGGTGCAGACACGACGGGCTGAATGGCCTCCTTCTGCACTTTAAATTCTCTAATAAACTGTGATCGCTCTCTGTGCGTCCGCCGCTGTCTGTGTGTCGCTCGCTCTCTGTGTGCCCCTCGCTCTGTGTGTCCCTCGCTCTCTGTGCGTCCCTCGCTCTCTGTGCGTCCCTCGCTCTCTGTGTGTCCCTCGCTCTGTGTGTGTCCCTCGCTCTGTGTGTCCCTCGCTCTCTGTGTGTCCCTCGCTCTGTGAGTCCCTCGCTCTCTGTGTGTGTCCCTCGCTCTGTGTGTCCCTCGCTCTCTGTGTGTGTCCCTCGCTCTCTGTGTGTGTCCCTCGCTTTCTGTGTGTGTCCCTCGCTCTCTGTGTGTGTCCCTTGCTCTCTGTGCCCTCCCTCTCTGTGTGTCCCTAGCTCTCTGTGCGTCCCTCGCTCTCTGTGTGTGTCCCTCGCTCTCTGTGCACCCCTCGCTCTCTGTGTGTCCCTCGCTCTGTGTGTGTCCCTCGCTCTGTGTGTCCCTCGCTCTCTGTGTGTCCCTCGCTCTGTGAGTCCCTCGCTCTCTGTGTGTGTCCCTCGCTCTGTGTGTCCCTCGCTCTCTGTGTGTGTCCCTCGCTCTCTGTGTGTGTCCCTCGCTTTCTGTGTGTGTCCCTCGCTCTCTGTGTGTGTCCCTTGCTCTCTGTGCCCTCGCTCTCTGTGTGTCCCTCGCTCTCTGTGTGTCCCTCGCTCTCTGTGTGTGTCCCTCGCTCTGTGTGTGTGTCCCTCGCTCTCTGTGTCCCTCGCTCTCTGTATGCCTCGCTCTCTGTGTCCCTCGCTCTCTGTGTCCCTCGCTCTCTGTGTCCCTCCCTCTCTGTGTCCCTCGTTCTGTGCGAACCTCGCTCTCTGTGTGTGTCCCTCGCTCTCTGTGCACCCCTCGCTCTCTGTGTGCCTCGCTCTCTGTGTCCCTCGCTCTCTGTGTCCCTCGCTCTCTGTGTCCCTCGTTCTGTGCATCCCTCTCTCTGTGCGTCCCTCGATCTCTGTGTGTCCCACACTCTGTGTGTGTCCTTTGCTCTCTGTGTGTCCCTTGCTCTCTGTGTGTCCCTCGCTCTGTGTGTCCCTCGCTCTGTGTGTCCCTCTTTCTGTGTGTCCCTCGCTCTGTGTGTCCCTCTCTCTGTGTGTCCCTCGCTCTCTGTGTGTCCCTCGCTCTCTGTGTGTGTCCCTCGCTCTGTGTGTGTGTCCCTCGCTCTCTGTGTCCCTCGCTCTCTGTATGCCTCGCTCTCTGTGTCCCTCGCTCTCTGTGTCCCTCCCTCTCTGTGTCCCTCGTTCTGTGCGTCCCTCGCTCTCTGTGTGTGTCCCTCGCCCTCTGTGCACTCCTCGCTCTCTGTGTGCCTCGCTCTCTGTGTCCCTCGCTCTCTGTGTCCCTCGCTCTCTGTGTCCCTCGTTCTGTGCATCCCTCTCTCTGTGCGTCCCTCGATCTCTGTGTGTCCCACACTCTCTGTGTGTCCTTTGCTCTCTGTGTGTCCCTTGCTCTCTGTGTGTCCCTCGCTCTGTGTGTCCCTCGCTCTGTGTGTCCCTCTTTCTGTGTGTCCCTCGCTCTGTGTTTCCCTCTCTCTGTGTGTCCCTCGCTCTGTGTGTCCCTCGCTCTGTGTGTCCCTCGCTCTCTGTGTTTCCCTCGCTCTCTGTGTGTCGCTCGCTCTCTGTGCGTCCCTCGCTCTCTGTGTGTGTCCCTCACTCTGTGTGTGTGTCCCTTGCTCTCTGTGTGTCCCTCGCTCTCTGTATGTCCCTCGCTCTCTGTGTGTCTCTCGCTCTCTGTGTGTCCCTCGCTCTCTGTGTGTGTCCCGCGTCCCTCGCTCTCTGTGTGTGTCCCTCGCTCTCTGTGTGTCCCTCGCTTGCTTTGTGTGTCCCTCGCTCTCTGTGTGTCCCTCGCTCTCTGTGCGTCCCTCGCTCTCTGTGTGTCCCTCGCTCTCTGTGCGTCCCTCGCTCCCTGTGTGTCCCTCGCTCTCTGTGTGTCCCTCGCTTTCTGTGTGTCCCTCGCTCTCTGTTTGTCCCTCGCACTCTGTGAGTCCCTCGCTCTCTGTGCGTCCCTCGCTCTCTGTGCGTCCCTCGCTTACTGTGCGCCACTCGCTCACTCTGCGTCCCTCGCTCTCTGTGCGTCCCTCGCTCTCTGTGCGTCCCTCGCTCTCTGTGCGTCCCTCGCTCTCTGTGTGTCCCTCGCTCTCTGTGTGTCCCTCGCTCTCTGTGTGTCCCACGCTCTCTGTGTGTCCCTCGCTCTGTGTGTGTCCCTCGCTCTCTGTGCACCCCTCACTCTCTGTGTCGCTCGCTCTCTGTGTGTCCCTCACTCTCTGTGTGTCCCTCGCTCTCTGTGTGCCCCTCGCTCTCTGTGTGTCCCTCGCTCTCTGTGTGTCCCTCGCTCTCTGTGTGCCCCTCGCTCTCTGTGTGCCCCTCGCTCTCTGTGTGCCCCTCGCTCTCTGTGTGCCCACCCTCTCTGTGTGTCCCTCGCTCTCTGTGCACCCCTCGCTCTCTGTGCCCTCCCTCTCTGTGTGTCCCTTGCTCTGTGCGTCCCTCGCTCTCTGTGTGTGTCCCTCGCTCTCTGTGCACGCCTCGCTCTCTGTGTTCCTCGACCTCTGTGTGTCCCTCGCTCTCTGTGTGTCCCTCGCTCTCAGTGTGTCCCTCGCTCTCTGTGTGTGTCCCTCGCTCTGTGTGTCCCTCGCTCACTGTGTGTCCCTCGCTCACTGTGTGTCCCTCGCTCTCGGTGTGTGTCCCTCGATCTCTGTGCGTCCCTCGCTCTCTGTGTGTCCCTCGCTCTCTGTGTGTCCCTCGCTCTCTGTGTGTCCCTCGCTCTCTGTGTGTCCCTCGCTCTGTGTGTCCCTCGCTCTGTGTGTCCCTCGCTCTGTGTGTCCCTCGCTCTCTGTGTGTCCCTCGCTCTCTGTGCGTCCCTCGCTCTCTGTGTGTCCCTTGCTCTCTGTGTGTCTCTCGGTCTCTGTGTGTCCCTCGCTCTGTGTGTGTGTCCCGCGTCCCTCGCTCTCTGTGTGTGTCCCTCGCTCTCTGTGTGTCCATCGCTCTCTGTGTGTCCCTCGCTCTCTGTGCGTCCCTCGCTCTCTGTGTGTCCCTCGCTCTCTGTGCGTCCCTCGCTCTCTGTGCGTCCCTCGCTCTCTGTGCGTCCCTCGCTCTCTGTGTGTCCCTCTCTCTCCCTGTATCCCTTGCTCTCTGTGTCCCTCGCTCTCTGTGTGTCCCTCGCTCTCTGTGTGTCCCTCGCTCTCTGTGTGTGTCCCTTGCTTTGTTCGGCCCTCGCTCTGTGCGTCCCTCGCTCTGTGTGCCCCTCGCTCTCTGTGTGTCCCTCGCTCTCTGTGTGTCCCTCGCTCTCTGTGTGTCCCTCGCTCTCTGTGTGTCCCTCGCTCTCTGTGTGCCCCACGCTCTGAGTGCGCCCATGCGCACGGTATCATTGCGGATAGCACAATTTTGCTTCACAGCTCTAGGGTCCCAGGTTCGATTACGGATTGTGTCACTGTCTGTGCGGAGTCTGCAAATCCTCCCCGTGTCTGCGTGGGTTTCCTCCGGGTGCTCCGGTTTCCTCCCACACTCAAAAGATGTGCAGGTTAGGTGGATTGGCCTTGATAAATTGCCCTTAGTGTCTAAAATTGCCCTTAGTGTTGGGTGGGGTTGCTGGATAATGGGGATAGGGTGGGGGTGTGCGTTTGGATAGGGAGCTCTTTCCAAGAGCCGGTGCAGACACGACGGGCTGAATGGCCTCCTTCTGCACTTTAAATTCTCTAATAAACTGTGATCGCTCTCTGTGCGTCCGCCGCTGTCTGTGTGTCGCTCGCTCTCTGTGTGCCCCTCGCTCTGTGTGTCCCTCGCTCTCTGTGCGTCCCTCGCTCTCTGTGCGTCCCTCGCTCTCTGTGTGTCCCTCGCTCTGTGTGTGTCCCTCGCTCTGTGTGTCCCTCGCTCTCTGTGTGTCCCTCGCTCTGTGAGTCCCTCGCTCTCTGTGTGTGTCCCTCGCTCTGTGTGTCCCTCGCTCTCTGTGTGTGTCCCTCGCTCTCTGTGTGTGTCCCTCGCTTTCTGTGTGTGTCCCTCGCTCTCTGTGTGTGTCCCTTGCTCTCTGTGCCCTCCCTCTCTGTGTGTCCCTCGCTCTCTGTGTGTGTCCCTCGCTCTGTGTGTCCCTCGCTCTCTGTGTGTGTCCCTCGCTCTCTGTGTGTGTCCCTCGCTTTCTGTGTGTGTCCCTCGCTCTCTCTGTGCGTCCCTCGCTCTCTGTGTGTGTCCCTCGCTCTCTGTGCACCCCTCGCTCTCTGTGTTCCTCGACCTCTGTGTGTCCCTCGCTCTCCGTGTGTAACTCGCTCTCTGTGTGTCCCTCGCTCTCTGTGTGTCCCTCGCTCTCTGTGTGTCCCTCGCTCTCTGTGTGTGTCCCTCGCTCTGTGTGTGTGTCCCTCGCTCTCTGTGTCCCTCGCTCTCTGTATGCCTCGCTCTCTGTGTCCCTCGCTCTCTGTGTCCCTCGCTCTCTGTGTCCCTCCCTCTCTGTGTCCCTCGTTCTGTGCGTCCCTCGCTCTCTGTGTGTGTCCCTCGCTCTCTGTGCACCCCTCGCTCTCTGTGTGCCTCGCTCTCTGTGTCCCTCGCTCTCTGTGTCCCTCGCTCTCTGTGTCCCTCGTTCTGTGCATCCCTCTCTCTGTGCGTCCCTCGATCTCTGTGTGTCCCACACTCTGTGTGTGTCCTTTGCTCTCTGTGTGTCCCTTGCTCTCTGTGTGTCCCTTGCTCTGTGTGTCCCTCGCTCTGTGTGTCCCTCTTTCTGTGTGTCCCTCGCTCTGTGTGTCCCTCTCTCTGTGTGTCCCTCGCTCTCTGTGTGTCCCTCGCTCTCTGTGTGTGTCCCTCGCTCTGTGTGTGTGTCCCTCGCTCTCTGTGTCCCTCGCTCTCTGAATGCCTCGCTCTCTGTGTCCCTCGCTCTCTGTGTCCCTCCCTCTCTGTGTCCCTCGTTCTGTGCGTCCCTCGCTCTCTGTGTGTGTCCCTCGCTCTCTGTGCACCCCTCGCTCTCTGTGTGCCTCGCTCTCTGTGTCCCTCGCTCTCTGTGTCCCTCGCTCTCTGTGTCCCTCGTTCTGTGCATCCCTCTCTCTGTGCGTCCCTCGATCTCTGTGTGTCCCACACTCTCTGTGTGTCCTTTGCTCTCTGTGTGTCCCTTGCTCTCTGTGTGTCCCTCGCTCTGTGTGTCCCTCGCTCTGTGTGTCCCTCTTTCTGTGTGTCCCTCGCTCTGTGTTTCCCTCTCTCTGTGTGTCCCTCGCTCTGTGTGTCCCTCGCTCTGTGTGTCCCTCGCTCTCTGTGTTTCCCTCGCTCTCTGTGTGTCGCTCGCTCTCTGTGCGTCCCTCGCTCTCTGTGTGTGTCCCTCACTCTGTGTGTGTGTCCCTTGCTCTCTGTGTGTCCCTCGCTCTCTGTGTGTCCCTCGCTCTCTGTGTGTCTCTCGCTCTCTGTGTGTGTCCCGCGTCCCTCGCTCTCTGTGTGTGTCCCTCGCTCTCTGTGTGTCCCTCGCTCGCTTTGTGTGTCCCTCGCTCTCTGTGTGTCCCTCGCTCTCTGTGCGTCCCTCGCTCTCTGTGTGTCCCTCGCTCTCTGTGCGTCCCTCGCTCCCTGTGTGTCCCTCGCTCTCTGTGTGTCCCTCGCTTTCTGTGTGTCCCTCGCTCTCTGTTTGTCCCTCGCACTCTGTGAGTCCCTCGCTCTCTGTGCGTCCCTCGCTCTCTGTGCGTCCCTCGCTTACTGTGCGCCACTCGCTCACTCTGCGTCCCTCGCTCTCTGTGCGTCCCTCGCTCTCTGTGCGTCCCTCGCTCTCTGTGCGTCCCTCGCTCTCTGTGTGTCCCTCGCTCTCTGTGTGTCCCTCGCTCTCTGTGTGTCCCACGCTCTCTGTGTGTCCCTCGCTCTGTGTGTGTCCCTCGCTCTCTGTGCACCCCTCACTCTCTGTGTCGCTCGCTCTCTGTGTGTCCCTCACTCTCTGTGTGTCCCTCGCTCTCTGTGTGCCCCTCGCTCTCTGTGTGTCCCTCGCTCTCTGTGTGTCCCTCGCTCTCTGTGTGCCCCTCGCTCTCTGTGTGCCCCTCGCTCTCTGTGTGCCCCTCGCTCTCTGTGTGCCCACCCTCTCTGTGTGTCCCTCGCTCTCTGTGCACCCCTCGCTCTCTGTGCCCTCCCTCTCTGTGTGTCCCTTGCTCTGTGCGTCCCTCGCTCTCTGTGTGTGTCCCTCGCTCTCTGTGCACGCCTCGCTCTCTGTGTTCCTCGACCTCTGTGTGTCCCTCGCTCTCTGTGTGTCCCTCGCTCTCAGTGTGTCCCTCGCTCTCTGTGTGTGTCCCTCGCTCTGTGTGTGTGTCCCTCGCTCTCTGTGTCCCTCGCTCTCTGTATGCCTCGCTCTCTGTGTCCCTCGCTCTCTGTGTCCCTCGCTATCTGTGTCCCTCCCTCTCTGTGTCCCTCGTTCTGTGCGTCCCTCGCTCTCTGTGTGTCCCTCGCTCTCTGTGTGTCCCTCGCTCTTTGTGTGTCCCTCGCTCTCTGTGTGTGTCCCTCGTTCTCTGTGTGCCCCTCGCTCTCTGTGTGCCCCTCGCTCTGTGTGCCCCTCGCTCTCTGTGTGCCCCTCGCTCTCTGTGTGTGTCCCTCGCTCTCTGTGTGCCCCTCGCTCTCTGTGTGTCCCTCGCTCTCTGTGTGCCCCTCGCTCTCTGTGTGTCCCTCGCTCTCTGTGTGCCCCTCGCTCTCTGTGTGTCACTCGCTCTCTGTGCGTTCCTCGATCTCTGTGTGTCCCTCGCTCTCTGTGTGTGTCCCTCCCTCTGTGCGTCCCTCGCTCTCTGTGTGCCCTCGCTTTCTGTGTGTCCCTCGCTCTCTGTGCGTCCCTCGATCTCTGTGTAACCCTCGCTCTCTGTGTGTGTCCATCGCTCTCTTTGTGTGTCCCTCGCTTTCTGTGCGTCCCTCGCTCTCTGTGTGTCCCTCGCTCTCTGTGCGTCCCTCGCTCTCTGTGTGTCCCTCGCTCTCTGTGTGTCCCTCGCTCTCTGTGTGTCCCTCGCTCTCTGTGTGTCTCTCGCTCTCTGTGTGTCCCTCGTTCTCTGTGTGTCCCTCGCTCTCTGTGTGTCCCTCGCTCTCTGTGTGTCCCTCGCTCTCTGTGCGTCCCTCGCTCTCTGTGCGCCCCTCGCTCTCTGTGCGCCCCTCGCTCTCTGTGTGTCCCTCGCTCTGTGTGTCCCTCGCTCTGTGTGTGACCCTCGCTCTCTGTGCATCCCTCGCTCTCTGTGTCTCCCTCGCTCTCTGTGCGTCCCTCGCTCTCTCTGTGTGTCCCTCGCTCTGTGTGTCCCTCGCTCTGTGTGTCCCTCGCTCTGTGCGCTCCTCGCTCTCTGTGTGTCCCTCGCTCTCTGTGCGCCCCTCGCTCTCTGTGCGCCCCTCACTCTCTGTGTGTCCCTCACTCTGTGTGTCCCTCGCTCTCTGTGTGCCCCTCGCTCTGTGTGCGCCCATGCGCACGGTATCATTGTGGATAGCACAATTGCTTCACTGCTCCAGGGTCCCAGGTTCGATTCCGGATTATGTCACGGTGTGTGCGGAGTCAGCAAATCCTCCCCGTGTGTGCGTGGGTTTCCTCCGGGTGCTCCGGTTTCCTCCCACAGTCCAAAGCTGTGCAGGTTAGGTGGATTGGCCTTGATAAATTGCCCTTAGTGTCCAAAATTGCCCTTAGTGTTGGGTGGGGTTGCTTGGTTATGGGGATAGGGTGGGGGTGTGGGTTATGGATAGGGTGCTCTTTCCAAGAGCCGGTGCAGACACGACGGGCTGAATGGCCTCCTTCTGCACTTTAAATTCTCTGTTAAACTGTGATCGCTCTCTGTGCGTCCGCCGCTGACTGTGTGTCGCTCGCTCTCTGTGCGTACGCCGCTGTCTGTGTGTCGCTCGCTCTCTGTGTGCCCCTCGCTCTGTGTGTCCCTCGCTCACTGTGTGTCCCTCGCTCACTGTGTGTCCCTCGCTCTGTGTGTGTGTCCCTCGCTCTCTGTGCGTCCCTCGCTCTCTGTGTGTCCCTCGCTCTCTGTGTGTCCCTCGCTCTCTGTGTGTCCCTCGCTCTGTGTGTCCCTCGCTCTGTGTGCCCCTCGCTCTGAGTGCGCCCATGCGCACGGTATCATTGTGGATAGCACAATTGCTTCACTGCTCCAGGGTCCCAGGTTCGATTCCGGATTGTGTGACGGTGTGTGCGGAGTCTGCAAATCCTCCCCGTGTGTGCGTGGGTTTCCTCCGGGTGCTCCGGTTTCCTCCCACAGTCCAAAGCTGTGCAGGTTTGGTGGATTGGCCTTGATAAATTGCCCTTAGTGTCCAAAATTGCCCTTAGTGTTGGGTGGGGTTGCTGGGTTATGGGGATAGGGTGGGGGTGAGGGTTTGGATAGGGTGCTCTTTCCAAGAGCCGGTGCAGACACGACGGGCTGAATGGCCTCCTTCTGCACTTTAAATTCTCTGATAAACTGTGATCGCTCTCTGTGCGTCCGCCGCTGTCTGTGTGTCGCTTGCTCTCTGTGCGTCCGCCGCTGTCTGGGTGTCGCTCGCTCTCTGTGCGTCCCTCGCTCTCTGTGTGTCCCTCGCTCTCTGTGTGTGTCCCTCGCTCTCTTTGCGTCCCTCGCTCTCTGTGTGTCCCTCGCTCTCTGTGTGTCCCTCGCTCTGTGTGACCCTCGCTCACTGTGTGTCCCTCGCTCACTGTGTGTCCCTCGCTCTCTGTGTGTGCCCCTCGCTCTCTGTGCGTCCCTCGCTCTCTGTGTGTCCCTCGCTCTCTGTGTGTCCCTCGCTCTCTGTGTGTCCCTCGCTCTCTGTGTGTCCCTCGCTCTGTGTGTCCCTCGCTCTGTGTGTCCCTCGCTCTGTGTGTCCCTCGCTCTCTGTGTGTCCCTCGCTCTCTGTGCGTCCCTCGCTCTCTGTGTGTCCCTCGCTCTCTGTGTGTCTCTCGGTCTCTGTGTGTCCCTCGCTCTGTGTGTGTGTCCCGCGTCCCTCGCTCTCTGTGTGTGTCCCTCGCTCTCTGTGTGTCCATCGCTCTCTGTGTGTCCCTCGCTCTCTGTGCGTCCCTCGCTCTCTGTGTGTCCCACGCTCTCTGTGCGTCCCTCGCTCTCTGTGCGTCCCTCGCTCTCTGTGCGTCCCTCGCTCTCTGTGTGTCCCTCTCTCTCCCTGTATCCCTTGCTCTCTGTGTCCCTCGCTCTCTGTGTGTCCCTCGCTCTCTGTGTGTCCGTCGCTCTCTGTGTGTGTCCCTTGCTTTGTGCGGCCCTCGCTCTGTGCGTCCCTCGCTCTGAGTGCCCCTCGCTCTCTGTGTGTCCCTCGCTCTCTGTGTGTCCCTCGCTCTCTGTGTGTCCCTCGCTCTCTGTGTGTCCCTCTCTCTCTGTGTGTGCCCCACGCTCTGTGTGCGCCCATGCGCACGGTATCATTGTGGATAGCACAATTTTGCTTCACAGCTCTAGGGTCCCAGGTTCGATTACGGATTGTGTCACTGTCTGTGCGGAGTCTGCAAATCCTCCCCGTGTCTGCGTGGGTTTCCTCCGGGTGCTCCGGTTTCCTCCCACACTCCAAAGATGTGCAGGTTAGGTGGATTGGCCTTGATAAATTGCCCTTAGTGTCCAAAATTGCCCTTAGTGTTGGGTGGGGTTGCTGGGTTATGGGGATAGGGTGGGGGTGTGCGTTTGGATAGGGTGCTCTTTCCAAGAGCCGGTGCAGACACGACGGGCTGAATGGCCTCCTTCTGCACTTTAAATTCTCTAATAAACTGTGATCGCTCTCTGTGCGTCCGCCGCTGTCTGTGTGTCGCTCGCTCTCTGTGTGCCCCTCGCTCTGTGTGTCCCTCGCTCTCTGTGCGTCCCTCGCTCTCTGTGCGTCCCTCGCTCTCTGTGTGTCCCTCGCTCTCTGTGTGTCCCTCGCTCTGTGTGTCCCTCGCTCTCTGTGTGTCCCTCGCTCTGTGAGTCCCTCGCTCTCTGTGTGTGTCCCTCGCTCTGTGTGTCCCTCGCTCTCTGTGTGTGTCCCTCGCTCTCTGTGTGTGTCCCTCGCTTTCTGTGTGTGTCCCTCGCTCTCTGTGTGTGTCCCTCGCTCTCTATGCCCTCCCTCTCTGTGTGTCCCTAGCTCTCTGTGCGTCCCTCGCTCTCTGTGTGTGTCCCTCGCTCTCTGTGCACCCCTCGCTCTCTGTGTTCCTCGACCTCTGTGTGTCCCTTGCTCTCTGTGTGTAACTCGCTCTCTGTGTGTCCCTCGCTCTCTGTGTGTCCCTCGCTCTCTGTGTGTCCCTCGCTCTCTGTGTGTGTCCCTCGCTCTGTGTGTGTGTCCCTCACTCTCTGTGTCCCTCGCTCTCTGTATGCCTCGCTCTCTGTGTCCCTCGCTCTCTGTGTCCCTCGCTCTCTGTGTCCCTCCCTCTCTGTGTCCCTCGTTCTGTGCGTCCCTCGCTCTCTGTGTGTGTCCCTCGCTCTCTGTGCACCCCTCGCTCTCTGTGAGCCTCGCTCTCTGTGTCCCTCGCTCTCTGTGTCCCTCGCTCTCTGTGTCCCTCGTTCTGTGCATCCCTCGTTCTGTGCGTCCCTCGATCTCTGTGTGTCCCACACTCTGTGTGTGTCCTTTGCTCTCTGTGTGTCCCTTGCTCTCTGTGTGTCCCTCGCTCTGTGTGTCCCTCGCTCTGTGTGTCCCTCTTTCTGTGTGTCCCTCGCTCTGTGTGTCCCTCTCTCTGTGTGTCCCTCGCTCTCTGTGTGTCCCTCGCTCTCTGTGTGTGTCCCTCGCTCTGTGTGTGTGTCCCTCGCTCTCTGTGTCCCTCGCTCTCTGTATGCCTCGCTCTCTGTGTCCCTCGCTCTCTGTGTCCTTCGCTCTCTGTGTCCCTCCCTCTCTGTGTCCCTCGTTCTGTGCGTCCATCGCTCTCTGTGTGTGTCCCTCGCTCTCTGTGCACCCCTCGCTCTCTGTGTGCCTCGCTCTCTGTGTCCCTCGCTCTCTGTGTCCCTCGCTCTCTGTGTCCCTCGTTCTGTGCATCCCTCTCTCTGTGCATCCCTCGATCTCTGTGTGTCCCACACTCTCTGTGTGTCCTTTGCTCTCTGTGTGTCCCTTGCTCTCTGTGTGTCCCTCGCTCTGTGTGTCCCTCGCTCTGTGTGTCCCTCTTTCTGTGTGTCCCTCGCTCTGTGTTTCCCTCTCTCTGTGTGTCCCTCGCTCTGTGTGTCCCTCGCTCTGTGTGTCCCTCGCTCTCTGTGTTTCCCTCGCTCTCTGTGTGTCGCTCGCTCTCTGTGCGTCCCTCGCTCTCTGTGTGTGTCCCTCGCTCTGTGTGTGTGTCCCTTGCTCTCTGTGTGTCCCTCGCTCTCTGTGTGTCCCTCGCTCTCTGTGTGTCTCTCGCTCTCTGTGTGTCCCTCGCTCTCTGTGCGTCCCTCGCTCTCTGTGTGTCCCTCGCTCTCTGTGTGTCCCTCGCTCTCTGTGTGTCCGTCGCTCTCTGTGTGTGTCCCTTGCTTTGTGCGGCCCTCGCTCTGTGCGTCCCTCGCTCTGAGTGCCCCTCGCTCTCTGTGTGTCCCTCGCTCTCTGTGTGTCCCTCGCTCTCTGTGTGTCCCTCGCTCTCTGTGTGTCCCTCTCTCTCTGTGTGTGCCCCACGCTCTGTGTGCGCCCATGCGCACGGTATCATTGTGGATAGCACAATTTTGCTTCACAGCTCTAGGGTCCCAGGTTCGATTACGGATTGTGTCACTGTCTGTGCGGAGTCTGCAAATCCTCCCCGTGTCTGCGTGGGTTTCCTCCGGGTGCTCCGGTTTCCTCCCACACTCCAAAGATGTGCAGGTTAGGTGGATTGGCCTTGATAAATTGCCCTTAGTGTCCAAAATTGCCCTTAGTGTTGGGTGGGGTTGCTGGGTTATGGGGATAGGGTGGGGGTGTGCGTTTGGATAGGGTGCTCTTTCCAAGAGCCGGTGCAGACACGACGGGCTGAATGGCCTCCTTCTGCACTTTAAATTCTCTAATAAACTGTGATCGCTCTATGTGCGTCCGCCGCTGTCTGTGTGTCGCTCGCTCTCTGTGTGCCCCTCGCTCTGTGTGTCCCTCGCTCTCTGTGCGTCCCTCGCTCTCTGTGCGTCCCTCGCTCTCTGTGTGTCCCTCGCTCTCTGTGTGTCCCTCGCTCTGTGTGTCCCTCGCTCTCTGTGTGTCCCTCGCTCTGTGAGTCCCTCGCTCTCTGTGTGTGTCCCTCGCTCTGTGTGTCCCTCGCTCTCTGTGTGTGTCCCTCGCTCTCTGTGTGTGTCCCTCGCTTTCTGTGTGTGTCCCTCGCTCTCTGTGTGTGTCCCTCGCTCTCTATGCCCTCCCTCTCTGTGTGTCCCTAGCTCTCTGTGCGTCCCTCGCTCTCTGTGTGTGTCCCTCGCTCTCTGTGCACCCCTCGCTCTCTGTGTTCCTCGACCTCTGTGTGTCCCTCGCTCTCTGTGTGTAACTCGCTCTCTGTGTGTCCCTCGCTCTCTGTGTGTCCCTCGCTCTCTGTGTGTCCCTCGCTCTCTGTGTGTGTCCCTCGCTCTGTGTGTGTGTCCCTCACTCTCTGTGTCCCTCGCTCTCTGTATGCCTCGCTCTCTGTGTCCCTCGCTCTCTGTGTCCCTCGCTCTCTGTGTCCCTCCCTCTCTGTGTCCATCGTTCTGTGCGTCCCTCGCTCTCTGTGTGTGTCCCTCGCTCTCTGTGCACCCCTCGCTCTCTGTGTGCCTCGCTCTCTGTGTCCCTCGCTCTCTGTGTCCCTCGCTCTCTGTGTCCCTCGTTCTGTGCATCCCTCGTTCTGTGCGTCCCTCGATCTCTGTGTGTCCCACACTCTGTGTGTGTCCTTTGCTCTCTGTGTGTCCCTTGCTCTCTGTGTGTCCCTCGCTCTGTGTGTCCCTCGCTCTGTGTGTCCCTCTTTCTGTGTGTCCCTCGCTCTGTGTGTCCCTCTCTCTGTGTGTCCCTCGCTCTCTGTGTGTCCCTCGCTCTCTGTGTGTGTCCCTCGCTCTGTGTGTGTGTCCCTCGCTCTCTGTGTCCCTCGCTCTCTGTATGCCTCGCTCTCTGTGTCCCTCGCTCTCTGTGTCCTTCGCTCTCTGTGTCCCTCCCTCTCTGTGTCCCTCGTTCTGTGCGTCCATCGCTCTCTGTGTGTGTCCCTCGCTCTCTGTGCACCCCTCGCTCTCTGTGTGCCTCGCTCTCTGTGTCCCTCGCTCTCTGTGTCCCTCGCTCTCTGTGTCCCTCGTTCTGTGCATCCCTCTCTCTGTGCATCCCTCGATCTCTGTGTGTCCCACACTCTCTGTTTGTCCTTTGCTCTCTGTGTGTCCCTTGCTCTCTGTGTGTCCCTCGCTCTGTGTGTCCCTCGCTCTGTGTGTCCCTCTTTCTGTGTGTCCCTCGCTCTGTGTTTCCCTCTCTCTGTGTGTCCCTCGCTCTGTGTGTCCCTCGCTCTGTGTGTCCCTCGCTCTCTGTGTTTCCCTCGCTCTCTGTGTGTCGCTCGCTCTCTGTGCGTCCCTCGCTCTCTGTGTGTGTCCCTCGCTCTGTGTGTGTGTCCCTTGCTCTCTGTGTGTCCCTCGCACTCTGTGTGTCCCTCGCTCTCTGTGTGTCTCTCGCTCTCTGTGTCCCTCGCTCTCTGTGTGTGTCCCGCGTCCCTCGCTCTCTGTGTGTGTCCCTCGCTCTCTGTGTGTCCCTCGCTCGCTTTGTGTGTCCCTCGCTCTCTGTGTGTCCCTCGCTCTCTGTGCGTCCCTCGCTCTCTGTGTGTCCCTCGCTCTCTGTGCGTCCCTCGCTCCCTGTGTGTCCCTCGCTCTCTGTGTGTCCCTCGCTTTCTGTGTGTCCCTCGCTCTCTGTTTGTCCCTCGCACTCTGTGAGTCCCTCGCTCTCTGTGCGTCCCTCGCTCTCTGTGCGTCCCTCGCTCTCTGTGCGCCACTCGCTCTCTATGTGCCTTCGCTCTCTGTGCGTCCCTTGCTCTCTGTGTGCCCCTCGTCTCTCTGTGTCCCTTGCTCTCTGTGTGTCCCTCGCTCTCTGTGTGTCCTTCGCTCTCTGTGTGTCCCTGGCTCTGTGTGTGTCCCTCGCTCTGTGTGTGTCCCTCGCTCTCTGTGTGTCCCTCGCTCTCTGTGTGTCCTTCGCTCTCTGTGTGTCCCTCGCTCTCTAGGTGTCCTTCGCTCTCTGTGTGTCCCTCGCTCTCTGTGTGCCCCTCTTCTCTGTGTGTCCCTTGCTCTCTGTGTGTCCCTCGCTCTCTGTGTGTCCCTCGCTCTCTGTGTGTCCTTCGCTCTCTGTGTGTCCCTCGCTCTCTGTGTGTCCCTCGCTCTCTGTGTGTCCTTCGCTCTCTGTGTGTCCCTCGCTCTGTGTGTGTCCCTCGCTCTGTGTGTGTCCCTCGCTCTCTCTGTGTCCTTCGCTCTCTGTGCGTCCCTTGCTCTCTGTGTGCCCTTCGTCCCTGTGTGTCCCTCGCTCTCTGTGAGTCCTCCGCTCTCTGTGCGTCCCTCGCTCTCTGTGCGTCCCTCGCTCTCTGTGAATTCCTCGCTCTGTCTGTCCCTCTGTGTGTGTCTCTCGGTCTGTGTGTCCCTCGTCTCTGTGTGTCCCTCGCTCTGTGTGTGTCCCTCGCTCTGTGTGTGTCCCTCGCTCTGTGTGTGTCTCTCGCTCTCTGTGTGTCCCTCGCTCTCTGTGTGTGTCCCTCGCTCTCTGTGTGTCCCTCGCTCTCTATGTGTCCCTCGCTCTCTGTGCTTCCTTCGCTCCCTGTGTGTCCCTCGCTCTGTGTGTGTCCCTCGCTCTCTGTGTGTCCCTCGCTCTGTGTGTGTCCCTCGCTCTGTGTGCGTCCCTCGCTCTCTGTGCGTCCCTCGCTCTGTGTGTGTCCCTCGCTCTCTATGTGTCCATCGCTCTCTGTGTGTCCCTCGCTCTCTGTGTGATCCACGCTCTCTGTGCACCCCTCCCTTTCTGTGTCCCTCGCTCTCTGTGCGTCCATCGCTCACTGTGTGTCCCTCGCTCTCTGTGTGTGTCCCTCGCTCTCTGTGTGTCCCTCGCTCTCTATGTGTCCCTCGCTCTCTGTGCTTCCTTCGCTCCCTGTGTGTCCCTCGCTCTGTGTGTGTCCCTCGCTCTCTGTGTGTCCCTCGCTCTGTGTGTGTCCCTCGCTCTGTGTGCGTCCCTCGCTCTCTGTGCGTCCCTCGCTCTGTGTGTGTCCCTCGCTCTCTATGTGTCCATCGCTCTCTGTGTGTCCCTCGCTCTCTGTGTGATTCACGCTCTCTGTGCACCCCTCCCTTTCTGTGTCCCTCGCTCTCTGTGCGTCCATCGCTCACTGTGTGTCCCTCGCTCTCTGTGTGTCCCTCACTCTGTGTGTCCCTCGCTCTCTGTGCGTCCCTCGCTCTCTGTGTGTCCCTCGCACTGTGTGTGTGTCCCTCCCTCTGTGCGTCCCTCGCTCTCTGTGTGTCCCTCGCTCTCGGTGTGTGTCCCTCCCTCTGTGCGTCCCTCGCTCTCTGTGTGTCCCTCGCTCTCTGTGTGTGTCCCGCGCTTTCTTTGTGTGTCCCTCGCTTTCTGTGCGTCCCTCGCTCTGTGTGTCCCTTGCTCTCTGTGTCCCTCGCTCTCTGTGCGCCCCTCGCTCTCTGTGCGCCCCTCGCTCTCTGTGTGCCCCTCGCTCTCTGTGTGTCCCTCGCTCTGTGTGTCCTTCGTTCTCTGTGCATCCCTCGCTCTCTGTGCGCCCCTCGCTCTCTGTGCGTCCCTCGCTCTCTGTGTGTCCCTCGCTCTGTGTGTGTCCCTCGCTCTGTGTGTCCCACGCTCTGTGTGTCCCTCGCACTCTGTGTGTCCCTAGCTCTCTGTGTGTGTCCCTCGCTCTCTGTGTGTGTCCCTCGCTCTCTGTGTGTCCCTCGCTCTTTGTGTGTCCCTCGCTCTTTGTGTGTCCCTCGCTCTCTGTGTGTCCCTCGCTCTGTGTGTCCCGCGCTCTGTGTGTCCCGCGCTCTGTGTGTCCCTCGCTCTGTGTGTCCATCGCTCTCTGTTTGTCCCTCGCTCTCTGTGCGTCCCTCGCGCTCTGTGTGTCCCTAGCTCTCTGAGTGTGTCCATCGCTCTCTGAGTGTGTCCCGTGCACTCTTTGTGTGTCCCTCGCTTTCTGTACGTCCCTCGCTCTCTGTGTGTCCCCCACTCTCTGTGCGTTCCTCGCTCTCTGTGTGTCCCTCGCTCTCTGTGTGTCCCTCGCTCTCTGTGTGTCCCTCGCTCTCTGTGTGTCGCTCGCTCTTTGTGTGTCCCTCGCTCTCTGTGTGTGTCCCTCGCTCTCTGTGTGCCCCTCGCTCTCTGTGTGCCCCTCGCTCTCTGTGTGCCCCTCGCTCTCTGTGTGTCCCTCGCTCTCTGTGTGCCCCTCGCTCTCTGTGTGTCACTCGCTCTCTGTGTGCCCCTCGCTCTCTGTGTGCCCCTCGCTCTCTGTGTGCCCCTCGCTCTCTGTGTGTCCCTCGCTCTCTGTGTGCCCCTCGCTCTCTGTGTGTCACTCGCTCTCTGTGCGTTCCTCGATCTCTGTGTGTCCCTCGCTCTCTGTGTGTGTCCCTCCCTCTGTGCGTCCCTCGCTCTCTGTGTGCCCCTCGCTTTCTGTGTGTCCCTCGCTCTCTGTGCGTCCCTCGATCTCTGTGTATCCCTCGCTCTCTGTTTGTCTCCATCTCTCTCTGTGTGTGTCCCGCGCTCTCTTTGTGTGTCCCTCGCTTTCTGTGCGTCCCTCGCTCTCTGTGTGTCCCTCGCTCTCTGTGCGTCCCTCGCTCTCTGTGTGTCCCTCGCTCTCTGTGTGTCCCTCGCTCTCTGTGTGTCCCTCGCTCTCTGTGTGTCCCTCGTTCTCTGTGTGTCGCTCGCTCTCTGTGTGTCCCTCGCTCTCTGTGCGTCCCTCGCTCTCTGTGCGCCCCTCGCTCTCTGTGCGCCCCTCGCTCTCTGTGCGCCCCTCGCTCTCTGTGTGTCCCTCGCTCTGTGTGTCCCTCGCTCTGTGTGTGACCCTCGCTCTCTGTGCATCCCTCGCTCTCTGTGTCTCCCTCGCTCTCTGTGCGTCCCTCGCTCTCTCTGTGTGTCCCTCGCTCTGTGTGTCCCTCGCTCTGTGTGTCCCTCGCTCTGTGCGCTCCTCGCTCTCTGTGTGTCCCTCGCTCTCTGTGCGCCCCTCGCTCTCTGTGCGCCCCTCGCTCTCTGTGTGTCCCTCACTCTGTGTGTCCCTCGCTCTCTGTGTGCCCCTCGCTCTGTGTGCGCCCATGCGCACGGTATCATTGTGGATAGCACAATTGCTTCACAGCTCCAGGGTCCCAGGTTCGATTCCGGATTGGGTCACTGTCTGTGCGGAGTCTGCAAATCCTCCCCGTGTGTGCGTGGGTTTCCTCCGGGTGCTCCGGTTTCCTCCCACAGTCCAAAGTTGTGCAGGTTAGGTGGATTGGCCTTGATAAATTGCCCTTAGTGTCCAAAATTGCCCTTAGTGTTGGGTGGGGTTGCTTGGTTATGGGGATAGGGTGGGGGTGTGGGTTTGGATAGGGTGCTCTTTCCAAGAGCCGGTGCAGACACGACGGGCTGAATGGCCTCCTTCTGCACTTTAAATTCTCTGATAAACTGTGATCGCTCTCTGTGCGTCCGCCGCTGTCTGTGTGTCACTCGCTCTCTGTGTGCCCCTCGCTCTGTGTGTCCCTCGCTCACTGTGTGTCCCTCGCTCTCTGTGTGTGTCCCTCGCTCTCTGTGCGTCCCTCGCTCTCTGTGTGTCCCTCGCTCTCTGTGTGTCCCTCGCTCTCTGTGTGTCCCTCGCTCTCTGTGTGTCCCTCGCTCTCTGTGTGTCCCTCGCTCTGTGTGTCCCTCGCTCTGTGTGTCCCTCGCTCTGTGTGTCCCTCGCTCTCTGTGTCCCTCGTTCTGTGCGTCCCTCTCTCTGTGCGTCCCTCGATCTCTGTGTGTCCCATGCTCTGTGTGTGTCCTTTGCTCTCTGTGTGTCCCTTGCTACCTGTGAGTCCCTCGCTCTGTGTGTCCCTCGCTCTGTGTGTCCCTCGCTCTGTGTGTCCCTCGATCTGTGTGGCCCTCGCTCTCTGTGTCCCTCGCTCTCTGTGTCCCTCGCTCTGTGTGTCCCTCGCTCTGTGTGTCCCTCGCTCTCTGTGTGTCCCTCGCTCTCTGTGTGTCGCTCGCTCTCTGTGTGTCCCTCGCTCTCTGTGTGTGTCCCTCGCTCTCTGTGTGTGTCCCTTGCTCTCTGTGTGTCCCTCGCTCTCTCTGTGTACCTCGCTCTCTGTGTGTGTCCCTTGCTCTCTGTGTGTCCCTCGCTCTCTCTCTGTCCCTCGCTCTCTGTGTGTCCCTCGCTCTCTGTGTGTCCCTCGCACTCTGTGTGTACATCGCTCTCTGTGTGTGTCCCTCGCTCTCTGTGTGTGTTCCTTGCTCTCTGTGTGTCCCTCGCTCTTTGTGCGTCCCTCGCTCTTTGTGTGTCCCTCGCTCTCTGTGCATCCCAATCTCTTTGTGTGTCCCTCGCTCTCTGTGTGTCCCTCGCTCTCTGTGTGTCCCTCGCTCTCTGTGTGTCCCTCACTCTCTGTGTGTCCCTAAGGAAAGTGTAGAGGGAGCTTTACTCTCTATCTAACCCCGTGCTGTACCTGTCCTGGGAGTGTTTGATGGAGACAGTGTGGAGGGAGCTTTACTCTGTATCTAACCCCGTGCTGTACCTGTCCTGGGAGTGTTTGATGGGGACAGTGTAGAGGGATGTGATAGCTGAATCTAACCCCATGATGTACTTTTGCTAACAGTGTTTGATGGTGATTCTGAATCTTGAATTAATGTATTCTGTTATTCTCCCCATCTTCTCTGTCTCTGCATCTCTCTGTCTCTCTCTCTGGGAATCTGTATAAACAAATCCACGATCAGCAGTCAGCCATTTTAAGTTACTGAAGGGGGGCCATTTTATGTGAGCACAACACTGAGACAATTCGGACAGTTGTTCAAGTTAGTGTCAAACAAAAACTGAAGGAAAGAATCAAATTTAAATGGTGATATGTTGGGCAATGTGGATGCACAAAGGGAGCTTGTACACCTGTCACTGAAAGTGGAGAGGGGGGTGCAGCAAGCAGTTAAGAAGACCAATGATATGTTGGCCTTCATTGCAAGAGCAATTTGAGTTCAGAAGTGGAGATGTCTTACTGCCGTTACACAAGGCCTTGGTGAGACCACACCTGGAGTATTGCGTACAGTTTCGGTCTCCCTAACTTAGAAAGGATATAGTTGCCAGAGAGGGAGTGCAGCGGAGGGTCAATCGGCTGATAGTGAGATTGCCGGACTGTCCTAGGAGGAGAGATTGGTTCAATAGGACCCGAACGAGCCCTGTTTCTCCAACCTAACCCTGGAGATCTAATCCCACATTCCTGGTGATTTCTCCACTCTCAAAGATGGAAAGATATTGACCAAGTTTAAAGCAGAAATTGACAGCTTTCTAAATCCCAATGACATAAAGGGACATGGGGATAGTGTTGGGGAAAAGACATTGAAGTGAAGATATTTCACAGCTGGATTCACAGAATACAGACAGCAAAGTATCTTAAATTTTGGAAGAGCCACAAATGTTGCGAAACATTTGGGAAATGATTAGAAACAGTTTGGGCTGAGATCTCCTCAGTGACCTGTGTGCTGTCCCCACCCCCGACTTTCTGTCAGGAATGTCCCCCTCGGTGTGTTTCCTGTGTCTGCAAAGGTAACACTTGTCCTGTCTATGGTTATGTTAATTCAGCAGACAGCCACAGATTCACAATGTCCTGTCCTTATTTCTGTCTTTGTTTAACATTTGTTCCCTCTGAATTTCTGACCTGTTGGGAATGACCATTCATCTGTCGCCTTAGGAAGGCTTTCCATAGAATGAGTAAAAACCAGCAAGAAATCACAGAATGTGAGTTAAACACAACTTCATTCCTGCTTCCATTTAGAGAGAAGATTCCTGGCCAGACAAACAAAGCTCATTGCAAAATTTCACTTCATATTTTACTTGTTGTTCACGGACAGATTTCTTCAATGAGCTGATTGAGAAATTTGGATTCAATTTCATTTTTTCACTCTGTGAGATGTAAGGTTTATTCCTGAATAAATACAGGGTCATCGGCAACAACATCATTTTATTAGACAAGGAGGTTCAATGGGATCTTTCACTGAAATCCTCTGATGTCAATTCCTGAGATTAGAATTTATAAATGAAACAATTTATATTCAATGAAAACGGTCAGTTTGATAACCCCAACTGCTTTCTGTTACCTCGCCCCTCACGCTCCTCTCTCACCTTGTTTTTAATTTGGGGAATTCTGCAGGCAGCTTGTGCACAGGAAGAGCCCCAAAAATGGGGCACTTTCAAAATTAAGTTCAGAGTCTCTGAAGATGGATTTCTTTCTCTCTTTCTACTTGAACCTGTACAAACTGACAGCAGGCATATTGATTGCACAGTAAGATTCCACAATCAGAAATGTGATCATGGTGGAAAATTCCCCCACGTCCCCTGTGGAAAGGATGAATTAACTCCCTCATTCCCACCTTTAAGTTTAAGACTTTTAACTCAAGACCTTCAAACCCATTTTGCAGTCCGTGAGCTAATTTTTTTTAAATGTGGTCATTATTGCTGTGTTTTTTGAAAATATTATCATTCCGATGAGGACGGACATAACAACATACAAACAATCAGTCACAACACAAACAAAATACTATTCTCCTCATTTGAGATTTATTCCTTTATTTCCATTAAACTTTCCCCTCTTCCCTCCCCTTACCCACAGGCAACAAACAGATCTGTAAATAGAGACAAGAACAGCTTCCATCTCGTCCAGAACCCCCCACCTCAGCCACAAAGGGCTAACTTTACTTTCTCAAGTTTAAGGAATTCCGCAATATCCCTCAACCATGTCGATATTTTTGGCGGATCTTCTGACTTCCCTTCCAATAATATTAGCCTCCGGGCGATCAATGTGGCAAAGGCCACCACATCGGCCCCGTCCCCATCTATTAGTCCCGGTACTTCCGACACCCCAGAAATTGCCTCATGTGGTCCCAGTAATATTTCCACCTCCACAACTTTTGTTACTGTTTTAAATAGCGAGAGCCAGAAGCCCAATAATCGTGGACGTGACCAGAAGATGTGGACGTGGTTCACTGGTCCTCCTTTACACTCTCACATTTATCTTCTTCCTCTGTGAAGGATCTGCTCGTTCGTTCCTGTGTCATATCGCCCCTGTGTACATCCTTGAATTGTATCAAGCCCATCCGAGCACGTGAAGATGTCGCATTGACCCTGTGTATAACCTCACTCCATAGTCCCCATTCCAACGCCACACCCAACTCTTCCTTCCACTTTTGTTTTATTTCCTCAATTGCTGCTTTCTTTCTGTCCATCAGCCAGCTGTAAATGTTAGTAATTCTCCCATCACCAACTCAGCTGGGAGGAGCAATTTATCCAGCAGCTTGTTCTCTGGTCAGCAACGAAAGTGGACAACTCCTTTTTCACCAAGTTTCATCTTTGAAGATAATTAAACTTCACCTCCCTCTGCATTTTATGTTTCTCCCTCAATTCTTCAAATCTACTTTCCAACAACAAGTCTGTAACCTGTCTCAGCCCAGCTTTATGCCACTGTTTAAATATTGTATCCAGTCTTGCCGCCGGGGTGAATCGGGGGTTTCAATAAATAGGGGCTCGCACCGTCAAGTTTACCAAAGCAAAATGGCGTCTCCGCTTGCTCCAGATGTTGAAGGAAGATGCCAGCACCGGGCTTTGTGTAAACCCGGGGGAAATGGGAGTGGGGCCGCAGCGAAAGTCTGCAAACTAGCCCCCTTACACGATGCTTACTCCACCTGTACCCATTCCGCTTCTTCCTCTCCCCACCATTGCCGAATCTTCTCCAAATTCACCGCCCAATAATAATACAAAAGATTGGGAAGCACCAACCCTCCCACCCACCCATTCTTTTTAAATGTGTGCTGGTCCTTTTGAAGAGAAATCCAAAATCTCCTTCCATTTACTGATGGAGAAGTGATCTGCCGCATTTTCTATCTGTTTAGAGCAGGGTGTCTGTGTGAGGGTAAGTGTGTTACTGTGTGTGGACTTTTCTCTATCTGTCTATCTGCCAGTCGCCCTGGTCCAACATTCTATTTCTCTCTCCACAGATGCTGCCTGACGTGCTCAGTATTTTCCCGCATTGGTACAAGAGCGAGGAGGTAAGGCTGAACTTATACAAGACACTAGTTAGACCTCAGCTGGAATATTGTGGACAGTTCTGGGCGCCACACTATAGGAAGGATGTGAACACACTGGAGCGAGTGCAGAGGAGGTTCACAAGAATGGTTCAGGGATGAGAAACTTCAGTGATGAGGATAGATTGGAGAGGTTGGGTCTGTTCTCCACGGAGAGAAATGGCCAAGAGGAGATTAGATAGAGGTGTTCAAATTCTTGGGGGTGCCGGACAGAGGAGACAGGGAGAAACGGTTCCCACTATTAAGAAGATCAAGAACGAGATGGCACAGAATTAAAGTGAATTGGAAAAGAAGCAAATATTTGTGAGAAAATGGAAACAGTATAGTGTAGAGAGAGCCCTGCTCGGTATCACACCCCGTGCTGTACCTCTCCTGGGAGTGTTTGAGAGGAAAAATGCAGAGGGAACTTTACTCTGTATCTAACCCCGTGCTGTACCTGTCCTAGGAGTGTTTGATGGGGACCGTGTAGAGCGAGCTTTACACTGCATCTAACCCCGTGCTGTACCTGTCCTAGGAGTGTTTGATGGGTACAGTGTAGAGGGAGCATTACTCTGTATCTAACCCCGTGCTGTACCTGTCCTGGAAGTATTTGATGGGGAGAGTGTAGAGGGAGCTTTACTCTGTATCTAACCCCATGCTATACCTGTCCTGGGAGTGTTTGCCAGGGACAGTGCAGAGGAATCTGTGTCTAACCCCATGATGTACCTTTGCTGGTCGTGTTTGACGGATTTTCAAAATCTCAAATAAATGTCTTCTATTAGTTTCTCCATCCCTCTGTTTCTGCTTCTCTCTCTGTCTGTCTGGGAATATTGTCAGAACAAAATCCACGATCAGCAGTCAGCCATTTTAAGTTACTTAATGGTGGCCATTTTAGGTGAGCACAGCACAGTCATTTCTGACATTTGTACACGTTGGTATAACAAAATCCTGATGGAAAGTGTCTGATTTAAACAGCGATTTGTTGGGGAATGTGGATGTAGAAAGGGAGCTGGCTGTCCTTGTACACCAGTCACTGAAAGTGGAGAGGGGGGTGCAGCAAGCAGTTAAGAAGACCAATGATATGTTGGCCTTCATTGAAAGAGGGATTTGAGTTCAGAAGTGGAGATGTCTTACTGCAGTTACACAAGCCCTTGGTGAGACCACACCTGGAGTATTGCGTACAGTTTCGGTCTCCCTGACTAAGAATGGATATAGTTGCCAGAGAGGGAGTGCAGCGGAACGTGAATCGGCTGACAGGGAGATTGCCGGACTGTCCTACAAGGAGAGATTGGTTTGACTGTGGCACAGTGGTTAGCACTGCTGCCTCACCGTGCCAGTGACCCGGGATAAATTCCGGCCTTGTGTGACTGATTATGTGGAGTTGGCAGTTTCTCCCCGTGTGTGCGTGGGTTTCCTCTGGGTGCTCCGGTTTCCTTCCACAGTCCAAAGATGTGCAGGCTAGGTGGAATGGTCCTGCTAAATTACCCCTTAGTGTCCAAGAAAGATTGTTTAGATTAGGTTAAGGAGCTATTGGGATAGGGCGGGTGACTGAGCTTACATAGAATGCTGTGTCAGAGGGTTGGTGTCGATTCGATGGGCAGAATGGCCTCCTTCTGCATTGTAGGGATTCTATGATTGTGCCTGTATTCACTAGGGCCTAGAAGGATGTGAGGAGATGTTTGCTGTGCTCAATTGCCCCTTTGTGGCCCAAAGGTTAGGTGGTGTTACTGGGGTTATTTGGATAGGGTGGAGGCATGGGCCTGGGTAGGGTGCTCTCTCCGAGGGCCAGTGCAGACTCGATGGGCCAAATGGGCTACTCCTGCAATGTATATTCTATGATTCTGTGAGCTCTGATTGAAATGTATTACATTCCAACAGCGCTGTGCAGAGTATACACAGAGATGGAGATTCTGAATATTGAATTAATGTATTCTGTTATTTTCCCCATCTTCTCTGTCTCTGCACCTCTCTATCTCTCTCTCTGGGAATCTGTCTAAACAAATCCACGATCAGCAGTCAGCCATTTTAAGTTACTGAACGGTGGCCATTTTATGTGAGCACAACACTGAGACAATTCAGACAGTTGTCCAAGTTAGTGTCAAACAAAAACTGAAGGAAAGAGTCAAATTTAAATGGTGATATGTTGGGCAATGTGGATGTACAAATGGAGCTTGTACACCAGTCACTGAAAGTGGAGAGGGGGGTGCAGCAAGTTGTTAAGAAGACCAATGATATGTTGGCCTTCATTGAAAGAGGGATTTGAATTCAGAAGTGGAGATGTCTTACTGCAGTTACACAAGCCCTTGGTGAGACCACACCTGGAGTATTGCGTACAGTTTCGGTCTCCCTAACATAGAAAGGATATAGTTGCCAGAGAGGGAGTGCAGCGGAGGGTCAATCTGCTGATGGTGAGATTGCCGGACTGTCCTAGGAGGAGAGATTGGTTCAATAGGACCCGAACGAGCCCTGTTTCTCCAACCTAACCCTGGAGATCTAATCCCACATTCCTGGTGATTTCTCCACTCTCAAAGATGGAAAGATATTGACCAAGTTTAAAGCAGAAATTGACAGCTTTCTAAATCCCAATGACATAAAGGGACATGGGGATAGTGTTGGGGAAAAGACATTGAAGTGAAGATATTTCACAGCTGGATTCACAGAATACCGACAGCAAAGTATCTTAAATTTTGGAAGAGCCACAAATGTTGTGAAACATTTGGGAAATGATTAGAAACAGTTTGGGCTGAGATCTCCTCAGTGACCTGTGTGCTGTCCCCACCCCCGACTTTCTGTCAGGAATGTTCCCCTACCGGTGTGTTTCCTGTGTCTGCAAAGGTAACACTTGTCCTGTCTATGGTTATGTTAATTCAGCAGACAGCCACAGATTCACAGTGTCCTGTCCTTATTTCTATCTTTGTTTAACATTTGTTCCCTCTGAATTTCTGACATGTTGGGAATGACCATTCTTCTGTCGCCTTAGGAAGGCTTTCCATAGAATGAGTAAAAACCAGCAAGAAATCACAGAATGTGAGTTAAACACAACTTCATTTCTGCTTCCATTTAGAGAGAAGATTCCTGGCCAGACAAACAAAGCTCATTGCAAAGTTTCACTTCATATTTTACTTGTTGTTCACAGACAGATTTTTCACTGAAATCTTCTGATGTTAATTCCTGAGATTAGAATTTATAAAGAAACAATTTGGATTGAATGAAAACGGTCAGTTTGATAATCCTAATGTCCTGACTGCCTCACGTCCTGGCACCCTCACACCATCACACCCTCATGTCCCCTAACCCTCACATCCTGACCCACTCACGTCCCCGAAACCTCAGATCCTGACCCGCTGTGTACCTCTTTCTCTGTGTGTGTCCCTCACTCTCTCCGTGTGCCCACCTCTCTCTGTCCCTCTCTCCCTCTGTGTCCCTGTTGCTCTCAAAGTGTCCTCTCACTCGATGCCTCTCTTTCACTGTCTCCCTCTTTCTCTCTGTGTCACTCTCCCTGTCGCCCTCTCCCTTTCTGTATCCCCCTCTCTTTGTCCCCCTCTCTCCCTCTCCCTCTATCTCTATCCCTCTTTCTCTTTGTCCCACTATCTATCACTGTGTACATCTCTCTCTCTTTCTATCACTCTATCGCTCACTGTCCTTCTCTCGCTGTGTCCCTCGCTCTTGATGTGTCGTCGCTCTCGCTGTGTCCCTCGCTCTCGCTGTGTCCCTCGCTCTCACTGAGTCCCTCGCTCTCTGTGTATCCCTCACTCTCTGTGGGCCCCTCACTCTCTGTGTACCCCTCACTCTCTGTGCGTCCCTCGCTCATTGTGCGTCCCTCGCTCTCTGTGCGTTCCTCGCTCTCTGTGTGTCCCTCGCTCTCTGTGTGTCCCTCGCTCTCTGTGTGTTCCTTGCTCTCTGTGTGTCCCTCGCTCTCAGTGTGTCCCTCGCTCTCTGTGTATGTCCCTCGCTCTCTGTGTGTGTTCCTTGCTCTCTGTGTGTCCCTCGCTCTCTGTGTGTGTCCCTCGCTATCTGTGCATTCCTCTCTCTCTGTGAGTCCATCGCTCTCTGTGTGTCCCTCGCTCTGTGTGTCCCTCGCTCTCTGTGTGACCCTCGCTCTCTGTGTGTCCCTCGCTCTCTGTGTGTCCATCGCTCTCTGTGTGTCCCTCGTTCTCTGTGTGTATCCCTCGCTCTGTGTGTGTCCCTCGCTCTGTGTGTCCATCGCTCTCTGTGTGTCCCTCGTTCTCTGTGTGTATCCCTCGCTCTCTGTGTGTCCCTCGCTCTCTGTGTGTCCCTCGCTCTCTGTGTGTCCCTCGCTCTCTGTGTGTGTCCCTCGCTCCCTGTGTGTCCCTCGCTCCCTGTGCGTCCCTCGCTCTCTGTGCGCCCCTCGCTCTCTGTGTGTCCCTCGCTCTCTGTGTGTTCCTCACTCTCTGTGTGTGTCCCTCGTTCTCTGTGTGTCCCTCGCTCTCTGTGTCCCTCGCTCTCTGTGTATTCCTCGCTCTCTGTGTGTCCCTCGTTCTCTGTGTGTCCCTCGTTCTCTGTGCGTCTCTCGCTCTCTGTATTTCCCTCGCTCTCTGTGTCCCTCGCTCTCTGTGTATTCCTCGCTCTCTGTGTGTCCCTCACTCTCTGTGTTTCCCTCACTCTCTGTGTGACCCTCACTCTCTGTGTGTGTCCCTCGCTCTCTGTTTGTCCCTCGATCTGTGTGTGTGTTACTTGCTCTCTGTGTGTCCCTCGCTCTCTGGTGTGTCCCTCGCTCTCTGTGCATCCCTCGCTCTCTGTGAGTCCCTCGCTCTCTGTGTGTGTTCCTTGCTCTCTGTGTGTCCCTCGCTCTCTGTGTGAGTCCCTCGCTCTCTGTGTGACCCTCGCTCTCTGTGTGTCCCTCGCTCTCTGTGTGTCCCTCGCTCTCTGTGTATCCCTCGTTCTCTGTGTGTCACTCGCTCTCTGTGTGTCTCCCTCGCTCTCTGTGTGTCCCTCGCTCTCTGTGCGTCCCTAGCTCTCTGTGTGTTCCTCGCTCTCTGTGTGTCCCTTGCTCTCTGTGTCCCTCGCTCTCTGTGTGTCCCTCGCTCTCTGTGTGTCCCTCGCTCTCTGTGTGTTCTTCGCTCTCTGTGTGTACCTCACTCTCTGTGTGTCCCTCACTCTCTGTGTGTCCCTCGCTCTCTGTGTGTGTCCCTCGCTCTCTGTGTGTGTTCCTCGCTCTCTGTGCACCCCTCGCTCTCTGTGTAATTCGCTCTCTGTGTGTCCCTCGCTCTCTGTGCGTCCCTCGCTCTCTGTGTGTCCCTCGCTCTCTGTACGTCCCTCGCTCTCTGTGTGTCCCTCGCTCTCTGTGTGTCCCTTGCTCTCTGTGAGTCCCTCGCTCTCTGTGTGTTCCTCGCACTCTGTGTGTCCCTCGCTCTGTGTGTGTGTGTCTCGCTCTCTGTGCACCCCTCGCTCTCTGTGTCCTTCGCTCTCTGTGTGTCCCTCGCTCTCTGTGCGTCCCTCGCTCTCTGTGTGTCCCTCGCTCTCTGTGTGTCCCCCGCTCTCTGTGTGTGTCCCTCGCTCTCTGTGTGTCCCTCGCTCTCTGTGTGTCCCTCGCTCTCTGTTTGTCCCCCGCTCTCTGTGTGTGTCCCTCGCTCTGTGCGTCCCTCGCTCTCTGTGCGTCCCTCGCTCTGTGTGTGTGTCCCTCACTCTGTGCCTCCCTCGCTCTCTGTGCGTCCCTAGCTCTCTGTGTGTTCCTCGCTCTCTGTGTGTCCCTTGCTCTCTGTGTCCCTCGCTCTCTGTGTGTCCCTCGCTCTCTGTGTGTCCCTCGCTCTCAGTGTGTTCTTCGCTCTCTGTGTGTACCTCACTCTCTGTGTGTCCCTCACTCTCTGTGTGTCCCTCGCTCTCTGTGTGTGTCCCTCGCTCTCTGTATTTCCCTCGCTCTCTGTGTGTCCCTCGCTCTCTGGTGTGTCCCTCGCTCTCTGTGTGCTCCTCGCTCTCTGTGTCCCTCGCTCTCTGTGTATTCCTCGCTCTCTGTGTGTCCCTCACTCTCTGTGTTTCCCTCACTCTCTGTGTGACCCTCACTCTCTGTGTGTGTCCCACGCTCTCTGTTTGTCCCTCGCTCTCTGTGTGTACCTTGCTCTCTGTGAGTCCCTCGCTCTCTGTGTGTTCCTCGCACTCTGTGTGTCCCTCGCTCTGTGTGTGTGTGTCTCGCTCTCTGTGCACCCCTCGCTCTCTGTGTCCTTCGCTCTCTGTGTGTCCCTCGCTCTCTGTGTGTTCTTCGCTCTCTGTGTGTACCTCACTCTCTGTGTGTCCCTCACTCTCTGTTTGTCTCCCGCTCTCTGTGTGTGTCCCTCGCACTCTGTGTGTCCCTCGCTCTGTGCGTCCCTCGCTCTCTGTGCGTCCCTCGCTCTGTGTGTGTGTCCCTCACTCTGTGCCTCCCTCGCTCTCTGTGTGTGTCCCTCGTTCTGTACATCCCTCGCTCTCTGTGCGTCCCTCGCTCTCTGTGTGCCCCTCGCTCTCTGTGTGTGTCCCTCGCTCTGTGCGTCCATCGCTCTCTGTGCGTCCCTCGCTCTCTGTGCGTCCCTCGCTCTTTGTGTGTCCCTCGCACTTTGTGTGTCACTCGCTCTCTGTGTGTCCCTCACTCTGTGTGTCCCTCGCTCTGTGCGTCCCTCGCTCTCTGTGCGTCCCTCGCTCTCTGTGCGTCCCTTGCTCTCTGTGTCCCTTGCTCTGTGTGTCCCTCGCTCTCTGTGCGCCCCTCGCTCTCTGTGTGCCCCTCGCTCTCTGTGTGCCCCTCGCTCTGTGTGTCCCTCGCTCTCTGTGTGTCCCTCGCTCTCTGTGTGTCCCTCGCTCTCTCTGTGCGTCCCTCGCACTCTGTGCGTCCCTCGCTCTCTGTGCGCCCCTCGCTCTCTGTGCGCCCCTCGCTCTCTGTGTGTTCCCCTCGCTTTCTGCGTGTCCCTCGCTCTCTGTAGTCCCTCGCTCTCTGTGCGTCCCTCGCTCTCTGTGTGTCCCTCGCTCTCTGTCTGTCCCTCGCTCTCTGTGTGTGTCCCTCGCTCTGTGTGTCCCTCGCTCTCTGTGTGTCCCTCGCTCTCTGTGTGTCCCTCGCTCTCTGTGTGTCCCTCGCTCTCTGTGTGTCTCACTCGCTCCCTGTGTGTCCCTCGCTCTCTGTGTGTCCCTTGCTCTGTGTGTCCCTCGCTCTCTGTGTGTTCCTCACTCTCTGTGTGTTCCTCACTCTCTGTGCGTCCCTCGCTCTCTGTATGTCCCTCGCTCTCTGTGTCCCTCGCTCTCTGTGTGTCCCTCGCTCTCTATGTATTCCTCGCTCTCTGTGTGTCCCTCACTCTCTGTGTTTCCCTCGCTCTCTGTGTGTCCCTCACTCTCTGTGTGTCCCTCGCTCTCTGTATGTGTCCCTCGCTCTCTGTATGTCCCTCGCTCTGTGTGTGTTACTTGCTCTCTGTGTGTCCCTCGCTCTCTGGTGTGTCCCTCGCTCTCTGTGAGTCCCTCGCTCTTTGTGTGTTCCTTGCTCTCTGTGTGTCCCTCACTCTCTGTGTGAGTCCCTCGCTCTCTGTGTGACCCTCGCTCTCTGTGTGTCCCTCGCTCTCTGTGTGTCCGTCGCTCTCTGTGTGTTCCTCGCTCTCTGTGTGTCCCTCGCTCTCTGTGTGTCCCTCGCTCTCTGTATGTGTCCCTCGCTCTCTGTATGTCCCTCGCTCTGTGTGTGTTACTTGCTCTCTGTGTGTCCCTCGCTCTCTGGTGTGTCCCTCGCTCTCTGTGAGTCCCTCGCTCTTTGTGTGTTCCTTGCTCTCTGTGTGTCCCTCGCTCTCTGTGTGAGTCCCTCGCTCTCTGTGTGACCCTCGCTCTCTGTGTGTCCCTCGCTCTCTGTGTGTCCCTCGCTCTCTGTGTGTGTCCCTCGCTCTCTGTGTGTCCCTCGCTCTCTGTGCGTCCCTAGCTCTCTGTGTGTTCCTCGCTCTCTGTGCGTCCCTCGCTCTCTGTGTGTCCCTTGCTCTCTGTGTCCCTCGCTCTCTGTGTTTCCCTCGCTCTCTGTGTGTTCTTCGCTCTCTGTGTGTACCTCACTCTCTGTGTGTCCCTCACTCTCTGTGTGTCCCTCGCTCTCTATGTGTGTCCCTCGCTCTCTGGGTGTGTTCCTCGCTCTCTGTGTAATTCGCTCTCTGTGTGTCCCTCGCTCTCTGTGCATACCTCGCTCTCTGTGTGTCCCTCGCTCTCTGTGCGTCCCTCGCTCTCTGTGTGTCCCTCGCTCTCTGTGTGTCCCTTGCTCTCTGTGAGTCCCTCGCTCTCTGTGTGTTCCTCGCACTCTGTGTGTCCCTCGCTCTGTGTGTGTGTGTCTCGCTCTCTGTGCACCCCTCGCTCTCTGTGTCCTTCGCTCTCTGTGTGTCCCTCGCTCTCTGTGCGTCCCTCGCTCTCTGTGTGTCCCTCGCTCTCTGTGTGTCCCCCGCTCTCTGTGTGTGTCCCTCGCTCTCTGTGTGTCCCTCGCTCTCTGTGTGTCCCTCGCTCTCTGTTTGTCCCCCGCTCTCTGTGTGTGTCCCTCGCACTCTGTGTGTCCCTTGCTCTGTGTGTCCCTCGCTCTCTGTGTGTCCCTCACTCTCTGTGTGTTCCTCACTCTCTGTGCGTCCCTCTCTGACTGTATGTTCCTCGCTCTCTGTGTCCCTCGCTCTCTGTGTGTCCCTCGCTCTCTATGTATTCCTCGCTCTCTGTGTGTCCCTCACTCTCTGTGTTTCCCTCGCTCTCTGTGTGTCCCTCACTCTCTGTGTGTCCTTCGCTCTCTGTATGTGTACCTCGCTCTCTGTGTGTCCCTCGCTCTGTGTGTGTGTTACTTGCTCTCTGTCTGTCCCTCGCTCTCTGGTGTGTCCCTCGCTCTCTGTGCATCCCTCGCTCTCTGTGAGTCCCTCGCTCTCTGTGTGTGTTCCTTGCTCTCTGTGTGTCCCTCGCTCTCTGTGTGAGTCCCTCGCTCTCTGTGTGACCCTCGCTCTCTGTGTGTCCGTCGCTCTCTGTGTGTCCCTCGTTCTCTGTGTGTCCCTCGCTCTCTGTGTGTGTCCCTCGCTCTCTGTGTGTCCCTCGCTCTCTGTGCGTCCCTAGCTCTCTGTGTGTTCCTCGCTCTCTGTGCGTCCCTCGCTCTCTGTGTGTCCCTTGCTCTCTGTGTCCCTCGCTCTCTGTGTGTCCCTCGCTCTCTGTGTGTTCTTCGCTCTCTGTGTGTACCTCACTCTCTGTGTGTCCCTCACTCTCTATGTGTCCCTCGCTCTCTATGTGTGTCCCTCGCTCTCTGTGTGTGTTCCTCGCTCTCTGTGTAATTCGCTCTCTGTGTGTCCCTCGCTCTCTGTGCGTCCCTCGCTCTCTGTGTGTCCCTCGCTCTCTGTGCTTCCCTCGCTCTCTGTGTGTCCCTCGCTCTCTGTGTGTCCCTTGCTCTCTGTGAGTCCCTCGCTCTCTGTGTGTTCCTCGCACTCTGTGTGTCCCTCGCTCTGTGTGTGTGTTTCTCGCTCTCTGTGCACCCCTCGCTCTCTGTGTCCTTCGCTCTCTGTGTGTCCCTCGCTCTCTGTGCGTCCCTCGCTCTCTGTGTGTCCCTCGCTCTCTAAGTGTCCCCCGCTCTCTGTGTGTGTCCCTCGCTCTCTGTGTGTCCCTCGCTCTCTGTGTGTCCCTCGCTCTCTGTTTGTCCCCCGCTCTCTGTGTGTGTCCCTCGCACTCTCTGTTTCCCTCGCTCTGTGCGTCCCTCGCTCTCTGTGCGTCCCTCGCTCTGTGTGTGTGTCCCTCACTCTGTGCCTCCCTCGCTCTCTGTGTGTGTCCCTCGCTCTGTGCGTCCCTCGCTCTCTGTGCGTCCCTCGCTCTCTGTGTGCTCCTCGCTCTCTGTGTGTGTCCCTCGCTCTGTGCGTCCCTCGCTCTCTGTGCGTCCCTCGCTCTCTGTGCGTCCCTCGCTCTTTGTGTGTCCCTCGCTCTTTGTGTGTCCCTCGCTCTCTGTGTGTCCCTCGCTCTGTGCGTCCCTCGCACTCTGTGCGTCCCTCGCTCTCTGTGCGTCCCTTGCTCTCTGTGTCCCTCGCTCTGTGTGTCCCTCGCTCTCTGTGCGCCCCTCGCTCTCTGTGTGCCCCTCGCTCTGTGTGTCCCTCGCTCTCTGTGTGTCCCTCGCTCTGTGCGTCCCTCGCTCTCTCTGTGCGTCCCTCGCTCTCTGTGCGTCCCTCGCTCTCTGTGCGCCCCTCGCTCTCTGTGTGTGCCCCTCGCTCTGTGCGTTCCTCGCTCTCTGTGTGTCCCTAGCTCTCTGTGTGTCCCTAGCTCTCTGTGCGTCCCTCGCTCTCTGTGTGTCCCTCGCTCTCTGTGTGTGTCCCTCGCTCTCTGTGTGTCCCTCGCTCTCTGTGTGTGTCCCTCGATTACTGTGCGTCCCTCGCTCTCTGTGCGTCCCTCGCTCTCTGTGCGTCCCTCGCACTGTGTGCGCCCATGCGCACGGTATCATTGTGGATAGCACAATTGCTTCACAGCTCCAGGGTCCCAGGTTCGATTCCGGATTGGGTCACTGTCTGTGCGGAGTCTGCACATCCTCCCCGTGTGTGCGTGTGTTTCCTCCGGGTGCTCCGGTTTCCTCCCACAGTCCAAAGATGTGCAGGTTAGGTGGATTGGCCTTGATAAATTGCCCTTTGTGTCCAAAATTGCCCTTAGTGTTGGGTGGGGTTGCTGGGTTATGGGGATAGGGTGGGGGTGTGGGCTTGGATAGGGTGTCCTTTCCAAGATCTGGTACAGACTCGACGGGCCGAATGGCCTCCTTCTGCGCTTTAAATTCTCTGATAAACTGTGATCGCTCTCTTTGCGTCCGCCGCTGTCTCTATGTCCCTCGCTCTCTATGTGTCCCTTGCTCTCTGTGTGTCCCTCGCTCTCTGTGTATCCCTAGCTCTCTGTGTCTCCCTCGCTCTCTGTGTCTCCCTCGCTCTCTGTGCGTCCCTCGCTCTCTGTGCGTCCCTCGCTCTCTGTCTGTCCCTCGCTCTCTGTGTGTGTCCCTCGCTCTGTGTGTCCCTCGCTCTGTGTGTCCCTCGCTCTCTCTGTGTCCCTCGCTCTCTGTGTGTCCCTCGCTCTCTGTGTGTCCCTCGCTATCTGTGTGTGTCACTCGCTCCCTGTGTGTCCCTCGCTCTCTGTGTGTCCCTTGCTCTGTGTGTCCCTCGCTCTCTGTGTGTCCCTCACTCTCTGTGTGTTCCTCACTCTCTGTGCGTCCCTCGCTCTCTGTATGTCCCTCGCTCTCTGTGTCCCTCGCTCTCTGTGTGTCCCTCGCTCTTTATGTATTCCTCGCTCTCTGTGTGTCCCTTACACTCTGTGTTTCCCTCGCTCTCTGTGTGTCCCTCACTCTCTGTGTGTCCCTCGCTCTCTGTTTGTGTCCCTCGCTCTCTGTGTGTCCCTCGCTCTGTGTGTGTGTTACTTGCTCTCTGTGTGTCCCTCGCTCTCTGGTGTGTCCCTCGCTCTCTGTGCATCCCTCGCTCTCTGTGTGTTCCTCACTCTCTGTGTGTCCCTCGCTCTCTGTGCGTCCCTCGCTCTCTGTGTGTCCCTCGCTCTCTGTGTGTCCCTCGCTCTCTGTGCGTCCCTCGCTCTCTGTGTGTCCCTCGCTCTCTGTGTGTCCCCCGCTCTGTGTGTGTGTCCCTCGCTCTCTGTGTGTCCCTCGCTCTCTGTGTGTCCCTCGCTCTCTGTTCGTCCCCCGCTCTCTGTGTGTGTCCCTCGCACTCTGTGTGTCCCTCGCTCTGTGCGTCCCTCGCTCTCTGTGCGTACCTCGCTCTGTGTGTGTGTCCCTCACTCTGTGTATCCCTCGCTCTCTGTGTGTGTCCCTCGCTCTGTGCGTCCCTCGCTCTCTGTGCGTCCCTCGCTCTCTGTGTGCCCCTCGCTCTCTGTGTGTGTCCTTCGCTCTGTGCGTCCCTCGCTCTCTGTGCGTCCCTCGCTCTCTGTGCGTCCCTCGCTCTTTGTGTATCCCTCGCTCTGTGTGTCCCTCGCTCTCTGTGCGCCCCTCGCTCTGTGCGTCCCTCGCTCTCTCTGTGCGTCCCTCGCACTCTGTGCGTCCCTCGCTCTCTGTGCGCCCCTCGCTCTCTGTGTGTGCCCCTCGCTCTGTGCGTTCCTCGCTCTCTGTGTGTCCCTCGCTCTCTGTGTGTCCCTAGCTCTCTGTGCGTCCCTCGCTCTCTGTGTGTCCCTCGCTCTCTGTGTGTGTCCCACGCTCTCTGTGTGTCCCTCGCTCTCTGTGTGTGTCCCTCGCTCTTGTGCGTCCCTCGCTCTGTGCGTCCCTCGCTCTGTGTGCGCCCATGCGCACGGTATCATTGTGGATAGCACAATTGCTTCACAGCTCCAGGGTCCCAGGTTCGATTCCGGATTGGGTCACTGTCTGTGCGGAGTCTGCACATCCTCCCCGTGTGTGCGTGTGTTTCCTCCGGGTGCTCCGGTTTCCTCCCACAGTCCAAAGATGTGCAGGTTAGGTGGATTGGCCTTGATAAATTGCCCTTTGTGTCCAAAATTGCCCTTAGTGTTGGGTGGGGTTGCTGGGTTATGGGGATAGGGTGGGGGTGTGGGCTTGGATAGGGTGTCCTTTCCAAGATCTGGTACAGACACGACGGGCCGAATGGCCTCCTTCTGCACTTTCAATTCTCTGATAAACTGTGATCGCCCTCTTTGCGTCCGCCGCTGTCTCTATGTCCCTCGCTCTCTATGTGTCCCTCGCTCTCTGTGTTTCCCTCGCTCTCTGTGTCTCTCGCTTTCTGTGCGTCCCTCGCTCTCTGTGTGTCCCTCGCTCTCTGTGTCTCCCTCGCTCTCTCTGAGTGTCCCTCGCTCTCTCTGAGTGTCCCTCGCTCTCTGTTTATCCATCGCTCTGTGTGTCCCTCGCTCTCTGCGTGTCCCTCGCTCTCTGTACTCCCTCGCTCTCTGTGCGTCCCTCGCTCTCTGTGTGTCCCTCGCTCTCTGTCTGTCCCTCGCTCTCTGTGTGTGTCCCTCGCTCTGTGTGTCCCTCGCTCTCTGTGTGTCCCTCGCTCTCTGTGTGTCCCTCGCTCTCTGTGTGTCCCTCGCTCTCTGTGTGTCTCACTCGCTCCCTGTGTGTCCCTCGCTCTCTGTGTGTCCCTTGCTCTGTGTGTCCCTCGCTCTCTGTGTGTTCCTCACTCTCTGTGTGTTCCTCACTCTCTGTGCGTCCCTCGCTCTCTGTATGTCCCTCGCTCTCTGTGTCCCTCGCTCTCTGTGTGTCCCTCGCTCTCTATGTATTCCTCGCTCTCTGTGTGTCCCTCACTCTCTGTGTTTCCCTCGCTCTCTGTGTGTCCCTCACTCTCTGTGTGTCCCTCGCTCTCTGTATGTGTCCCTCGCTCTCTGTATGTCCCTCGCTCTGTGTGTGTTACTTGCTCTCTGTGTGTCCCTCGCTCTCTGGTGTGTCCCTCGCTCTCTGTGAGTCCCTCGCTCTTTGTGTGTTCCTTGCTCTCTGTGTGTCCCTCGCTCTCTGTGTGAGTCCCTCGCTCTCTGTGTGACCCTCGCTCTCTGTGTGTCCCTCGCTCTCTGTGTGTCCGTCGCTCTCTGTGTGTTCCTCGCTCTCTGTGTGTCCCTCGCTCTCTGTGTGTCCCTCGCTCTCTGTATGTGTCCCTCGCTCTCTGTATGTCCCTCGCTCTGTGTGTGTTACTTGCTCTCTGTGTGTCCCTCGCTCTATGGTGTGTCCCTCGCTCTCTGTGAGTCCCTCGCTCTTTGTGTGTTCCTTGCTCTCTGTGTGTCCCTCGCTCTCTGTGTGAGTCCCTCGCTCTCTGTGTGACCCTCGCTCTCTGTGTGTCCCTCGCTCTCTGTGTGTCCCTCGCTCTCTGTGTGTGTCCCTCGCTCTCTGTGTGTCCCTCGCTCTCTGTGCGTCCCTAGCTCTCTGTGTGTTCCTCGCTCTCTGTGCGTCCCTCGCTCTCTGTGTGTCCCTTGCTCTCTGTGTCCCTCGCTCTCTGTGTTTCCCTCGCTCTCTGTGTGTTCTTCGCTCTCTGTGTGTACCTCACTCTCTGTGTGTCCCTCACTCTCTGTGTGTCCCTCGCTCTCTATGTGTGTCCCTCGCTCTCTGTGTGTGTTCCTCGCTCTCTGTGTAATTCGCTCTCTGTGTGTCCCTCGCTCTCTGTGCATACCTCGCTCTCTGTGTGTCCCTCGCTCTCTGTGCGTCCCTCGCTCTCTGTGTGTCCCTCGCTCTCTGTGTGTCCCTTGCTCTCTGTGAGTCCCTCGCTCTCTGTGTGTTCCTCGCACTCTGTGTGTCCCTCGCTCTGTGTGTGTGTGTCTCGCTCTCTGTGCACCCCTCGCTCTCTGTGTCCTTCGCTCTCTGTGTGTCCCTCGCTCTCTGTGCGTCCCTCGCTCTCTGTGTGTCCCTCGCTCTCTGTGTGTCCCCCGCTCTCTGTGTGTGTCCCTCGCTCTCTGTGTGTCCCTCGCTCTCTGTGTGTCCCTCGCTCTCTGTTTGTCCCCCGCTCTCTGTGTGTGTCCCTCGCACTCTGTGTGTCCCTTGCTCTGTGTGTCCCTCGCTCTCTGTGTGTCCCTCACTCTCTGTGTGTTCCTCACTCTCTGTGCGTCCCTCTCTGACTGTATGTTCCTCGCTCTCTGTGTCCCTCGCTCTCTGTGTGTCCCTCGCTCTCTATGTATTCCTCGCTCTCTGTGTGTCCCTCACTCTCTGTGTTTCCCTCGCTCTCTGTGTGTCCCTCACTCTCTGTGTGTCCTTCGCTCTCTGTATGTGTACCTCGCTCTCTGTGTGTCCCTCGCTCTGTGTGTGTGTTACTTGCTCTCTGTCTGTCCCTCGCTCTCTGGTGTGTCCCTCGCTCTCTGTGCATCCCTCGCTCTCTGTGAGTCCCTCGCTCTCTGTGTGTGTTCCTTGCTCTCTGAGTGTCCCTCGCTCTCTGTGTGAGTCCCTCGCTCTCTGTGTGACCCTCGCTCTCTGTGTGTCCGTCGCTCTCTGTGTGTCCCTCGTTCTCTGTGTGTCCCTCGCTCTCTGTGTGTGTCCCTCGCTCTCTGTGTGTCCCTCGCTCTCTGTGCGTCCCTAGCTCTCTGTGTGTTCCTCGCTCTCTGTGCGTCCCTCGCTCTCTGTGTGTCCCTTGCTCTCTGTGTCCCTCGCTCTCTGTGTGTCCCTCGCTCTCTGTGTGTTCTTCGCTCTCTGTGTGTACCTCACTCTCTGTGTGTCCCTCACTCTCTATGTGTCCCTCGCTCTCTATGTGTGTCCCTCGCTCTCTGTGTGTGTTCCTCGCTCTCTGTGTAATTCGCTCTCTGTGTGTCCCTCGCTCTCTGTGCGTCCCTCGCTCTCTGTGTGTCCCTCGCTCTCTGTGCTTCCCTCGCTCTCTGTGTGTCCCTCGCTCTCTGTGTGTCCCTTGCTCTCTGTGAGTCCCTCGCTCTCTGTGTGTTCCTCGCACTCTGTGTGTCCCTCGCTCTGTGTGTGTGTTTCTCGCTCTCTGTGCACCCCTCGCTCTCTGTGTCCTTCGCTCTCTGTGTGTCCCTCGCTCTCTGTGCGTCCCTCGCTCTCTGTGTGTCCCTCGCTCTCTAAGTGTCCCCCGCTCTCTGTGTGTGTCCCTTGCTCTCTGTGTGTCCCTCGCTCTCTGTGTGTCCCTCGCTCTCTGTTTGTCCCCCGCTCTCTGTGTGTGTCCCTCGCACTCTCTGTTTCCCTCGCTCTGTGCGTCCCTCGCTCTCTGTGCGTCCCTCGCTCTGTGTGTGTGTCCCTCACTCTGTGCCTCCCTCGCTCTCTGTGTGTGTCCCTCGCTCTGTGCGTCCCTCGCTCTCTGTGCGTCCCTCGCTCTCTGTGTGCTCCTCGCTCTCTGTGTGTGTCCCTCGCTCTGTGCGTCCCTCGCTCTCTGTGCGTCCCTCGCTCTCTGTGCGTCCCTCGCTCTTTGTGTGTCCCTCGCTCTTTGTGTGTCCCTCGCTCTCTGTGTGTCCCTCGCTCTGTGTGTCCCTCGCTCTGTGCGTCCCTCGCACTCTGTGCGTCCCTCGCTCTCTGTGCGTCCCTTGCTCTCTGTGTCCCTCGCTCTGTGTGTCCCTCGCTCTCTGTGCGCCCCTCGCTCTCTGTGTGCCCCTCGCTCTGTGTGTCCCTCGCTCTCTGTGTGTCCCTCGCTCTGTGCGTCCCTCGCTCTCTCTGTGCGTCCCTCGCTCTCTGTGCGTCCCTCGCTCTCTGTGCGCCCCTCGCCCTCTGTGTGTGCCCCTCGCTCTGTGCGTTCCTCGCTCTCTGTGTGTCCCTCGCTCTCTGTGTGTCCCTCGCTCTCTGTGTGTCCCTAGCTCTCTGTGCGTCCCTCGCTCTCTGTGTGTCCCTCGCTCTCTGTGTGTGTCCCTCGCTCTCTGTGTGTCCCTCGCTCTCTGTGTGTGTCCCTCGATTACTGTGCGTCCCTCGCTCTCTGTGCGTCCCTCGCTCTCTGTGCGTCCCTCGCACTGTGTGCGCCCATGCGCACGGTATCATTGTGGATAGCACAATTGCTTCACAGCTCCAGGGTCCCAGGTTCGATTCCGGATTGGGTCACTGTCTGTGCGGAGTCTGCACATCCTCCCCGTGTGTGCGTGTGTTTCCTCCGGGTGCTCCGGTTTCCTCCCACAGTCCAAAGATGTGCAGGTTAGGTGGATTGGCCTTGATAAATTGCCCTTTGTGTCCAAAATTGCCCTTAGTGTTGGGTGGGGTTGCTGGGTTATGGGGATAGGGTGGGGGTGTGGGCTTGGATAGGGTGTCCTTTCCAAGATCTGGTACAGACTCGACGGGCCGAATGGCCTCCTTCTGCGCTTTAAATTCTCTGATAAACTGTGATCGCTCTCTTTGCGTCCGCCGCTGTCTCTATGTCCCTCGCTCTCTATGTGTCCCTTGCTCTCTGTGTGTCCCTCGCTCTCTGTCTCTCGCTCTCTGTGTGTCCCTCGCTCTCTGTGTGTCCCTCGCTCTCACTGAGTGTCCCTCGCTCTCTATGTGTCCCTCGCTCTCTGTGTGTCCCTCGCTCTCTGTCTCTCGCTCTCTGTGTGTCCCTCGCTCTCTGTGTGTCCCTCGCTCTCTGTGTGTCCCTCGCTCTCTGTGTGTCCCTCGCTCTCTGTGTGTCCCTCGCTCTCTGTGTGTCCCTCGCTCTCACTGAGTGTCCCTCGCTCTCTGTTTATCCCTCGCTCTGTGTGTCCCTCGCTCTGTGTGTCCCTCGCTCTCTGTGTGTCCCTCGCTCTCTGTAGTCCCTCGCTCTCTGTGCGTCCCTCGCTCTCTGTGTGTCCCTCGCTCTCTGTGTATCCCTAGCTCTCTGTGTCTACCTCGCTCTCAGTGTCTCCTTCCTCTCTGTGCGTCCCTCGCTCTCTGTGCGTCCCTCGCTCTCTGTGCGTCCCTCGCTCTCTGTGTGACCCTCGCTCTCTGTGAGTCCCTCGCTCTCTGTGTGTGTTCCTTGCTCTCTGTGTGTCCCTCGCTCTCTGTGTGAGTCCCTCGCTCTCTGTGTGACCCTCGCTCTCTGTGTGTCCCTCGCTCTCTGTGTGTGTCCCTCGCTCTCTGTGTGTCCCTCGCTCTCTGTGTGTCCCTAGCTCTCTGTGTGTGTCCCTCGCTCTCTGTGCGTCCCTCGCTCTCTGTGTGTCCCTCGCTCTCTGTGTGCGTCCCTCGCTCTCTGTGTGTCCATCGTTCTCTGTGTGTCCCTCGCTCTCTGTGTGTGTCCCTCGCTCTCTGTGTGTCCCTCGCTCTCTGTGCGTCCCTAGCTCTCTGTGTGTTCCTCGCTCTCTGTGCGTCCCTCGCTCTCTGTGTGTCCCTTGCTCTCTGTGTCCCTCGCTCTCTGTGTGTCCCTCGCTCTCTGTGTGTCCCTCGCTCTCTGGTGTCCCTCGCCCTCTGTGTGTGTCCCTCGCTCTCTGTGTGTCCCTCGCTCTCTGTGTGTGTCCCTCGCTCTCTGTGTGTCCCTCACTCTCTGTGCACGCCTCGTTTTCTGTGCCATCGCTCTCTGTGTGTCCCTCGCTCTGTGTGCGTGTCCCTCGCTCTCTGTGTGTCCCTCGCTCTCTGTGTGTTCCTCGCTCTCTTTGTGTCCCTCGCTCTCTGTGTCTCCCTCGCTCTCTGTGTGTCCCTTGCTCTCTGTGAGTCCCTCGCTCTCTGTGTGTTCCTCGCACTCTGTGTGTCCCTCGCTCTGTGTGTGTGTTTCTCGCTCTCTGTGCACCCCTCGCTCTCTGTGTCCTTCGCTCTCTGTGTGTCCCTCGCTCTCTGTGCGTCCCTCGCTCTCTGTGTGTCCCTCGCTCTCTAAGTGTCCCCCGCTCTGTGTGTGTGTCCCTCGCTCTCTGTGTGTCCCTCGCTCTCTGTGTGTCCCTCGCTCTCTGTTTGTCCCCCGCTCTCTGTGTGTGTCCCTCGCACTCTCTGTGTCCCTCGCTCTGTGCGTCCCTCGCTCTCTGTGCGTCCCTCGCTCTGTGTGTGTGTCCCTCACTCTGTGCCTCCCTCGCTCTCTGTGTGTGTCCCTCGCTCTGTGCGTCCCTCGCTCTCTGTGCGTCCCTCGCTCTCTGTGTGCCCCTCGCTCTCTGTGTGTGTCACTCGCTCTCAGTGCGTCCCTCACTCTCTGTGCGTCCCTCGCTCTTTGTGTGTCCCTCGCTCTTTGTGTGTCCCTCGCTCTGTGTGTGTCCCTCGCTCTGTGTGTCCCTCGCTCTGTGCGTCCCTCGCTCTCTGTGCGTCCCTCACTCTCTGTGCGTCCCTCGCTCTTTGTGTGTCCCTCGCTCTTTGTGTGTCCCTCGCTCTCTGTGTGTCCCTCGCTCTGTGCGTCACTCGCTCTCTGTGCGTCCCTCGCTCTCTGTGCGTCCCTTGCTCTCTGTGTCCCTCGCTCTCTGTGCGTCCCTCGCTCTCTGTGTGTCCCTCGCTCTCTGTGTGTCCCTCGCTCTGTGTGTCCCTCGCTCTGTGCGTCCCTCGCTCTCTGTGCGTCCCTCACTCTCTGTGCGTCCCTCGCTCTTTGTGTGTCCCTCGCTCTTTGTGTGTCCCTCGCTCTCTGTGTGTCCCTCGCTCTGTGCGTCACTCGCTCTCTGTGCGTCCCTCGCTCTCTGTGCGTCCCTTGCTCTCTGTGTCCCTCGCTCTGTGTGTCCCTCGCTCTCTGTGCGCCCCTCGCTCTCTGTGTGCCCCTCGCTCTCTGTGTGTGTCCCTCGATCTCTGTGCGTCCCTCGCTCTCTGTGTGTCCCTCGCTCTCTGTGTATCCCTAGCTCTCTGTGTCTCCCTCGCTCTCTGTGTCTCCCTCGCTCTCTGTGCGTCCCTCGCTCTCTGTGAGTCCCTCGCTCTCTGTGTGTGTTCCTTGCTCTCTGTGTGTCCCTCGCTCTCTGTGTGAGTCCCTCGCTCTCTGTGTGACCCTCGCTCTCTGTGTGTCCCTCGCTCTCTGTGTGTGTCCCTCGCTCTCTGTGTGTCCCTCGCTCTCTGTGCGTCCCTAGCTCTCTGTGTGTTCCTCGCTCTATGTGCGTCCCTCGGTCTCTGTGTGTCCCTCGCTCTCTGTGTGCGTCCCTCGCTCTCTGTGTGTCCCTCGCTCTCTGTGTGTCCCTCGCTCTCTGTGTCTCTCGCTCTCTGTGCGTCCCTCGCTCTCTGTGTGTCCCTCGCTCTCTGTGTCTCCCTCGCTCTCTCTGAGTGTCCCTCGCTCTCTCTGAGTGTCCCTCGCTCTCTGTTTATCCATCGCTCTGTGTGTCCCTCGCTCTCTGCGTGTCCCTCGCTCTCTGTACTCCCTCGCTCTCTGTGCGTCCCTCGCTCTCTGTGTGTCCCTCGCTCTCTGTCTGTCCCTCGCTCTCTGTGTGTGTCCCTCGCTCTGTGTGTCCCTCGCTCTCTGTGTGTCCCTCGCTCTCTGTGTGTCCCTCGCTCTCTGTGTGTCCCTCGCTCTCTGTGTGTCTCACTCGCTCCCTGTGTGTCCCTCGCTCTCTGTGTGTCCCTTGCTCTGTGTGTCCCTCGCTCTCTGTGTGTTCCTCACTCTCTGTGTGTTCCTCACTCTCTGTGCGTCCCTCGCTCTCTGTATGTCCCTCGCTCTCTGTGTCCCTCGCTCTCTGTGTGTCCCTCGCTCTCTATGTATTCCTCGCTCTCTGTGTGTCCCTCACTCTCTGTGTTTCCCTCGCTCTCTGTGTGTCCCTCACTCTCTGTGTGTCCCTCGCTCTCTGTATGTGTCCCTCGCTCTCTGTATGTCCCTCGCTCTGTGTGTGTTACTTGCTCTCTGTGTGTCCCTCGCTCTCTGGTGTGTCCCTCGCTCTCTGTGAGTCCCTCGCTCTTTGTGTGTTCCTTGCTCTCTGTGTGTCCCTCGCTCTCTGTGTGAGTCCCTCGCTCTCTGTGTGACCCTCGCTCTCTGTGTGTCCCTCGCTCTCTGTGTGTCCGTCGCTCTCTGTGTGTTCCTCGCTCTCTGTGTGTCCCTCGCTCTCTGTGTGTCCCTCGCTCTCTGTATGTGTCCCTCGCTCTCTGTATGTCCCTCGCTCTGTGTGTGTTACTTGCTCTCTGTGTGTCCCTCGCTCTCTGGTGTGTCCCTCGCTCTCTGTGAGTCCCTCGCTCTTTGTGTGTTCCTTGCTCTCTGTGTGTCCCTCGCTCTCTGTGTGAGTCCCTCGCTCTCTGTGTGACCCTCGCTCTCTGTGTGTCCCTCGCTCTCTGTGTGTCCCTCGCTCTCTGTGTGTGTCCCTCGCTCTCTGTGTGTCCCTCGCTCTCTGTGCGTCCCTAGCTCTCTGTGTGTTCCTCGCTCTCTGTGCGTCCCTCGCTCTCTGTGTGTCCCTTGCTCTCTGTGTCCCTCGCTCTCTGTGTTTCCCTCGCTCTCTGTGTGTTCTTCGCTCTCTGTGTGTACCTCACTCTCTGTGTGTCCCTCACTCTCTGTGTGTCCCTCGCTCTCTATGTGTGTCCCTCGCTCTCTGTGTGTGTTCCTCGCTCTCTGTGTAATTCGCTCTCTGTGTGTCCCTCGCTCTCTGTGCATACCTCGCTCTCTGTGTGTCCCTCGCTCTCTGTGCGTCCCTCGCTCTCTGTGTGTCCCTCGCTCTCTGTGTGTCCCTTGCTCTCTGTGAGTCCCTCGCTCTCTGTGTGTTGCTCGCACTCTGTGTGTCCCTCGCTCTGTGTGTGTGTGTCTCGCTCTCTGTGCACCCCTCGCTCTCTGTGTCCTTCGCTCTCTGTGTGTCCCTCGCTCTCTGTGCGTCCCTCGCTCTCTGTGTGTCCCTCACTCTCTGTGTGTCCCCCGCTCTCTGTGTGTGTCCCTCGCTCTCTGTGTGTCCCTCGCTCTCTGTGTGTCCCTCGCTCTCTGTTTGTCCCCCGCTCTCTGTGTGTGTCCCTCGCACTCTGTGTGTCCCTTGCTCTGTGTGTCCCTCGCTCTCTGTGTGTCCCTCACTCTCTGTGTGTTCCTCACTCTCTGTGCGTCCCTCTCTGACTGTATGTTCCTCGCTCTCTGTGTCCCTCGCTCTCTGTGTGTCCCTCGCTCTCTATGTATTCCTCGCTCTCTGTGTGTCCCTCACTCTCTGTGTTTCCCTCGCTCTCTGTGTGTCCCTCACTCTCTGTGTGTCCTTCGCTCTCTGTATGTGTACCTCGCTCTCTGTGTGTCCCTCGCTCTGTGTGTGTGTTACTTGCTCTCTGTCTGTCCCTCGCTCTCTGGTGTGTCCCTCGCTCTCTGTGCATCCCTCGCTCTCTGTGAGTCCCTCGCTCTCTGTGTGTGTTCCTTGCTCTCTGAGTGTCCCTCGCTCTCTGTGTGAGTCCCTCGCTCTCTGTGTGACCCTCGCTCTCTGTGTGTCCGTCGCTCTCTGTGTGTCCCTCGTTCTCTGTGTGTCCCTCGCTCTCTGTGTGTGTCCCTCGCTCTCTGTGTGTCCCTCGCTCTCTGTGCGTCCCTAGCTCTCTGTGTGTTCCTCGCTCTCTGTGCGTCCCTCGCTCTCTGTGTGTCCCTTGCTCTCTGTGTCCCTCGCTCTCTGTGTGTCCCTCGCTCTCTGTGTGTTCTTCGCTCTCTGTGTGTACCTCACTCTCTGTGTGTCCCTCACTCTCTATGTGTCCCTCGCTCTCTATGTGTGTCCCTCGCTCTCTGTGTGTGTTCCTCGCTCTCTGTGTAATTCGCTCTCTGTGTGTCCCTCGCTCTCTGTGCGTCCCTCGCTCTCTGTGTGTCCCTCGCTCTCTGTGCTTCCCTCGCTCTCTGTGTGTCCCTCGCTCTCTGTGTGTCCCTTGCTCTCTGTGAGTCCCTCGCTCTCTGTGTGTTCCTCGCACTCTGTGTGTCCCTCGCTCTGTGTGTGTGTTTCTCGCTCTCTGTGCACCCCTCGCTCTCTGTGTCCTTCGCTCTCTGTGTGTCCCTCGCTCTCTGTGCGTCCCTCGCTCTCTGTGTGTCCCTCGCTCTCTAAGTGTCCCCCGCTCTCTGTGTGTGTCCCTCGCTCTCTGTGTGTCCCTCGCTCTCTGTGTGTCCCTCGCTCTCTGTTTGTCCCCCGCTCTCTGTGTGTGTCCCTCGCACTCTCTGTTTCCCTCGCTCTGTGCGTCCCTCGCTCTCTGTGCGTCCCTCGCTCTGTGTGTGTGTCCCTCACTCTGTGCCTCCCTCGCTCTCTGTGTGTGTCCCTCGCTCTGTGCGTCCCTCGCTCTCTGTGCGTCCCTCGCTCTCTGTGTGCTCCTCGCTCTCTGTGTGTGTCCCTCGCTCTGTGCGTCCCTCGCTCTCTGTGCGTCCCTCGCTCTCTGTGCGTCCCTCGCTCTTTGTGTGTCCCTCGCTCTTTGTGTGTCCCTCGCTCTCTGTGTGTCCCTCGCTCTGTGTGTCCCTCGCTCTGTGCGTCCCTCGCACTCTGTGCGTCCCTCGCTCTCTGTGCGTCCCTTGCTCTCTGTGTCCCTCGCTCTGTGTGTCCCTCGCTCTCTGTGCGCCCCTCGCTCTCTGTGTGCCCCTCGCTCTGTGTGTCCCTCGCTCTCTGTGTGTCCCTCGCTCTGTGCGTCCCTCGCTCTATCTGTGCGTCCCTCGCTCTCTGTGCGTCCCTCGCTCTCTGTGCGCCCCTCGCTCTCTGTGTGTGCCCCTCGCTCTGTGCGTTCCTCACTCTCTGTGTGTCCCTCGCTCTCTGTGTGTCCCTCGCTCTCTGTGTGTCCCTAGCTCTCTGTGCGTCCCTCGCTCTCTGTGTGTCCCTCGCTCTCTGTGTGTGTCCCTCGCTCTCTGTGTGTCCCTCGCTCTCTGTGTGTGTCCCTCGATTACTGTGCGTCCCTCGCTCTCTGTGCGTCCCTCGCTCTCTGTGCGTCCCTCGCACTGTGTGCGCCCATGCGCACGGTATCATTGTGGATAGCACAATTGCTTCACAGCTCCAGGGTCCCAGGTTCGATTCCGGATTGGGTCACTGTCTGTGCGGAGTCTGCACATCCTCCCCGTGTGTGCGTGTGTTTCCTCCGGGTGCTCCGGTTTCCTCCCACAGTCCAAAGATGTGCAGGTTAGGTGGATTGGCCTTGATAAATTGCCCTTTGTGTCCAAAATTGCCCTTAGTGTTGGGTGGGGTTGCTGGGTTATGGGGATAGGGTGGGGGTGTGGGCTTGGATAGGGTGTCCTTTCCAAGATCTGGTACAGACTCGACGGGCCGAATGGCCTCCTTCTGCGCTTTAAATTCTCTGATAAACTGTGATCGCTCTCTTTGCGTCCGCCGCTGTCTCTATGTCCCTCGCTCTCTATGTGTCCCTTGCTCTCTGTGTGTCCCTCGCTCTCTGTCTCTCGCTCTCTGTGTGTCCCTCGCTCTCTGTGTGTCCCTCGCTCTCACTGAGTGTCCCTCGCTCTCTATGTGTCCCTCGCTCTCTGTGTGTCCCTCGCTCTCTGTCTCTCGCTCTCTGTGTGTCCCTCGCTCTCTGTGTGTCCCTCGCTCTCTGTGTGTCCCTCGCTCTCTGTGTGTCCCTCGCTCTCTGTGTGTCCCTCGCTCTCTGTGTGTCCCTCGCTCTCACTGAGTGTCCCTCGCTCTCTGTTTATCCCTCGCTCTGTGTGTCCCTCGCTCTGTGTGTCCCTCGCTCTCTGTGTGTCCCTCGCTCTCTGTAGTCCCTCGCTCTCTGTGCGTCCCTCGCTCTCTGTGTGTCCCTCGCTCTCTGTGTATCCCTAGCTCTCTGTGTCTCCCTCGCTCTCAGTGTCTCCTTCCTCTCTGTGCGTCCCTCGCTCTCTGTGCGTCCCTCGCTCTCTGTGCGTCCCTCGCTCTCTGTGAGTCCCTCGCTCTCTGTGTGTGTTCCTTGCTCTCTGTGTGTCCCTCGCTCTCTGTGTGAGTCCCTCGCTCTCTGTGTGACCCTCGCTCTCTGTGTGTCCCTCGCTCTCTGTGTGTGTCCCTCGCTCTCTGTGTGTCCCTCGCTCTCTGTGTGTCCCTAGCTCTCTGTGTGTTCCTCGCTCTCGGTGCGTCCCTCGCTCTCTGTGTGTCCCTCGCTCTCTGTGTGCGTCCCTCGCTCTCTGTGTGTCCCTCGTTCTCTGTGTGTCCCTCGCTCTCTGTGTGTGTCCCTCGCTCTCTGTGTGTCCCTCGCTCTCTGTGCGTCCCTAGCTCTCTGTGTGTTCCTCGCTCTCTGTGCGTCCCTCGCTCTCTGTGTGTCCCTTGCTCTCTGTGTCCCTCGCTCTCTGTGTGTCCCTCGCTCTCTGTGTGTCCCTCGCTCTCTGGTGTCCCTCGCCCTCTGTGTGTGTCCCTCGCTCTCTGTGTGTCCCTCGCTCTCTGTGTGTGTCCCTCGCTCTCTGTGTGTCCCTCACTCTCTGTGCACGCCTCGTTTTCTGTGCCATCGCTCTCTGTGTGTCCCTCGCTCTGTGTGCGTGTCCCTCGCTCTCTGTGTGTCCCTCGCTCTCTGTGTGTTCCTCGCTCTCTTTGTGTCCCTCGCTCTCTGTGTCTCCCTCGCTCTCTGTGTGTCCCTTGCTCTCTGTGAGTCCCTCGCTCTCTGTGTGTTCCTCGCACTCTGTGTGTCCCTCGCTCTGTGTGTGTGTTTCTCGCTCTCTGTGCACCCCTCGCTCTCTGTGTCCTTCGCTCTCTGTGTGTCCCTCGCTCTCTGTGCGTCCCTCGCTCTCTGTGTGTCCCTCGCTCTCTAAGTGTCCCCCGCTCTGTGTGTGTGTCCCTCGCTCTCTGTGTGTCCCTCGCTCTCTGTGTGTCCCTCGCTCTCTGTTTGTCCCCCGCTCTCTGTGTGTGTCCCTCGCACTCTCTGTGTCCCTCGCTCTGTGCGTCCCTCGCTCTCTGTGCGTCCCTCGCTCTGTGTGTGTGTCCCTCACTCTGTGCCTCCCTCGCTCTCTGTGTGTGTCCCTCGCTCTGTGCGTCCCTCGCTCTCTGTGCGTCCCTCGCTCTCTGTGTGCCCCTCGCTCTCTGTGTGTGTCCCTCGCTCTGTGCGTCCCTCGCTCTCTGTGCGTCCCTCACTCTCTGTGCGTCCCTCGCTCTTTGTGTGTCCCTCGCTCTTTGTGTGTCCCTCGCTCTCTGTGTGTCCCTCGCTCTGTGTGTCCCTCGCTCTGTGCGTCCCTCGCTCTCTGTGCGTCCCTCGCTCTCTGTGCGTCCCTTGCTCTCTGTGTCCCTCGCTCTGTGTGTCCCTCGCTCTCTGTGCGCCCCTCGCTCTCTGTGTGCCCCTCGCTCTCTGTGTGTGTCCCTCGATCTCTGTGCGTCCCTCGCTCTCTGTAGTCCCTCGCTCTCTGTGCGTCCCTCGCTCTCTGTGTGTCCCTCGCTCTCTGTGTATCCCTAGCTCTCTGTGTCTCCCTCGCTCTCTGTGTCTCCCTCGCTCTCTGTGCGTCCCTCGCTCTCTGTGCGTCCCTCGCTCTCTGTGCGTCCCTCGCTCTCTGTGAGTCCCTCGCTCTCTGTGTGTGTTCCTTGCTCTCTGTGTGTCCCTCGCTCTCTGTGTGAGTCCCTCGCTCTCTGTGTGACCCTCGCTCTCTGTGTGTCCCTCGCTCTCTGTGTGTGTCCCTCGCTCTCTGTGTGTCCCTCGCTCTCTGTGCGTCCCTAGCTCTCTGTGTGTTCCTCGCTCTATGTGCGTCCCTCGGTCTCTGTGTGTCCCTCGCTCTCTGTGTGCGTCCCTCGCTCTCTGTGTGTCCCTCGTTCTCTGTGTGTCCCTCGCTCTCTGTGTGTGTCCCTCGCTCTCTGTGTGTCCCTCGCTCTCTGTGCGTCCCTAGCTCTCTGTGTGTTCCTCGCTCTCTGTGCGTCCCTCGCTCTCTGTGTGTCCCTTGCTCTCTGTGTCCCTCGCTCTCTGTGTGTCCCTCGCTCTCTGTGTGTCCCTCGCTCTCTGGTGTCCCTTGCCCTCTGTGTGTCCCTCGCTCTCTGTGTGTCCCTCACTCTCTGTGCACGCCTCGTTTTCTGTGCCATCGCTCTCTGTGTGTCCCTCGCTCTGTGTGCGTGTCCCTCGCTCTCTGTGTGTCCCTCGCTCTCTGTGTGTTCCTCGCTCTCTTTGTGTCCCTCGCTCTCTGTGTGTCCCTCGCTCTCTGTGTGTCCCTCGCTCTCTGTGTGTACCTCGCTCTCTGTGTGTCCCTCACTCTCTGTGTGTCCCTCGCTCTCTGTGTGTTCCTCGCTCTCTGTGTGTTCCTCGCTCTCTGTGTGTCCCTCGCTCACTGTGTGTCCCTCGCTCACTGTGCGTGTCCCTCGTTCTCTGTGTGTCCCTCGCTCTCTGTGTGTGTCGCTCGCTCTCTGTGTGTGTCCCTCGCTCTCTGTGTGTGTCCCTCGCTCTCTGTGTGTGTCCCTCGCTCTCTGTGTGTGTTCCTCGCTCTCTATGTGTGTCCCTCGCTCTCTGTGTGTGTCCCTCGCTCTCTGTGTGTTCCTTGCTCTCTGTGTGTGTCCCTCGCTTTCTGTGTGTGTCCCTCGCTCTCTGTGTGTCCCTCGCTCTCTGTGTGTCCCAGCTCTCTGTGTATCCCTCGCTCTCTGTGTGTCCCTCGCTCTCTGTGTGTGTTCCTCGCTCTCTGTGTGTCCCTCGCTCTCTGTGTCCCTCGCTCTCTGGGTGCCCCTCGCTCTGTGTGTCCCTCGCTCTCTGTGTATCCCTCGCTCTCTGTGTGTCCCTCGCTCTCTGTGTGTCCCTCACTCTCTGTGTGTCCCTCGCTCTCTGTGTGTCCCAGCTCTCTGTGTGTCCCTCGATCTCTGTGTGCGCCTCGCTCTCTGTGTGTCCCAACTCTCTGTGTGTCTCTCGCTTTCTGTGTGTGTCCCTCGCTCTCTGTGTGTTTCCCTCGCTCTCCATGTGTCCCTCATTCTCTGTGTGTTTCCCTCGTTCTCTGTGTGTGTCCCTCGTTCTCTGTGTGTGTCCCTCGCTCTGTGTGTGTCCCTCGCTCTCTGTGTGTCCCTCGCTCTCTGTGTGTCCCTTGCTCTCTGTGTGTCCCTCGCTCTCTGTGTGTCCCTCGCTCTCTGTGTGTCCCTCGCTCTCTGTGTGTTCCTCGCTCTTTGTGTGTCCCTCACTCTCTGTATGTGTCCCTCACTCTCTGTGTGTCCCACGCTCTCTGAGTGTCCCTCGCTCTCTGTGCATCCCTCGCTCTAGAACATAGAACATAGAACAATACAGCGCAGTACATGCCCTTCGGCCCACGATGTTGCACCGAAACAAAAGCCATCTAACCTACACTATGCCATTATCATCCATATGTTTATCCAATAAACTTTTAAATGCCCTCAATGTTGGCGAGTTCACTACTGTAGCAGGTAGGGCATTCCACGGCCTCACTACTCTTTGCGTAAAGAACCTACCTCTGACCTCTGTCCTATATCTATTACCCCTCAGTTTAAAGTTATGTCCCCTCGTGCCAGCCATTTCCATCCGCGGGAGAAGGCTCTCACTGTCCACCCTATCCAATCCCCTGATCATTTTGTATGCCTCTATTAAGTCTCCTCTTAACCTTCTTCTCTCCAACGAAAACAACCTCAAGTCCATCAGCCTTTCTTCATAAGATTTTCCCTCCATACCAGGCAACATCCCGATAAATCTCCTCTGCACCCGCTCCAAAGCCTCCACGTCCTTCCTATAATGCGGTGACCAGAACTGTACGCAATACTCCAAATGCGGCCGTACCAGAGTTCTGTACAGCTGCAACATGACCTCCCGACTCCGGAACTCAATCCCTCTACCAATAAAGGCCAACACTCCATAGGCCTTCTTCACAACCCTATTAACCTGGGTGGCAACTTTCAGGGATCTATGTACATGGACACCTAGATCCCTCTGCTCATCCACACTTTCAAGAACCTTACCATTAGCCAAATATTCCGCATTCCTGTTATTCCTTCCAAAGTGAATCACCTCACACTTCTCTACATTAAACTCCATTTGCCACCTCTCAGCCCAGCTCTGCAGCTTATCTATATCCCTCTGTAACCTGCTACATCCTTCCACACTATCGACAACACCACCGACTTTAGTATCGTCTGCAAATTTACTCACCCACCCTTCTGCGCCTTCCTCTAGGTCATTGATAAAAATGACAAACAGCAACGGCCCCAGAACAGATCCTTGTGGTACTCCACTTGTGACTGTACTCCATTCTGAACATTTCCCATCAACCACCACCCTCTGTCTTCTTTCAGCTAGCCAATTTCTGATCCACATCTCTAAATCACCCTCAATCCCCAGCCTCCGTATTTTCTGCAATAGCCTACCGTGGGGAACCTTATCAAACGCTTTGCTGAAATCCATATACACCACATCAACTGCTCTACCCTCATCTACCTGTTCAGTCACCTTCTCAAAGAACTCAATAAGGTTTGTGAGGCATGACCTACCCTTCACAAAGCCATGCTGACTATCCCTGATCATATTATTCCTATCTAGATGATTATAAATCTTGTCTCTTATAATCCCCTCAAAGACTTTACCCACTACAGACGTGAGGCTCACCGGTCTATAGTTGCCGGGGTTGTCTCTGCTCCCCTTTTTGAACAAAGGGACCACATTTGCTGTCCTCCAGTCCTCTGGCACTATTCCTGTAGCCAATGATGACATAAAAATCAAAGCCAAAGGTCCTGCAATCTCTTCCCTGGCCTCCCAGAGAATCCTAGGATAAATCCCATCAGGTCCCGGGGACTTATCTATTTTCAGCCTGCCAACACCTCTTCCCTACGTACCTCAATGCCATCTATTCTATTAGCCTGGGGCTCAGCATTCTCCTCCACAACATTATCTTTTTCCTGAGTGAATACTGACGAAAAATATTCATTTAGTATCTCGCCTATCTCTTCAGACTCCACACACAATTTCCCATCCCTGTCCTTGACTGGTCCTACTCTTTCCCTAGTCATTCGCTTATTCCTGACATACCTATAGAAAGCTTTTGGGTTTTCCTTGATCCTTCCTGCCAAATACTTCTCATGTCCCCTCCTTGCTCGTCTTAGCTCTCTCTTTAGATCCTTCCTCGCTACCTTGTAACTATCCATCGTCCCAACCGAAACTTCACACTTCATCTTCACATAGGCCTCCTTCTTCCTCTTAACAAGAGATTCCACTTCCTTGGTAAACCACGGTTCCCTCGCTCGACGCCTTCCTCCCTGCCTGACCGGTACATATTTATCAAGAACACGCAGTAGCTGATCCTTGAACAAGCCCCACTTATCCAGTGTGCCCAACACTTGCAGCCTACTTCTCCACCTTATCCCCCCCAAGTCACGTCTAATGGCATCATAATTGCCCTTCCCCCAGCTATAACTCTTGCCCTGCGGTGTATACTTATCCCTTTCCATCATTAATGTAAACGTCACCGAATTGTGGTCACTGTCCCCAAAGTGCTCTCCTACCTCCAAATCCAACACCTGGCCTGGTTCATTACCCAAAACCAAATTCAACGTGGCCTCGCCTCTTGTTGGCCTGTCAACATATTGTTTCAGGAAACCCTCCTGAGATTAGAATTTATAATGAAACAATTTATATTCAATGAAAACGGTCAGTTTGATAACCCCAACTGCTTTCTGTTACCTCGCCCCTCACGCTCCTCTCTCACCTTGATTTTAATTTGGGGAATTCTGCAGGCAGCTTGTGCACAGGAAGAGCCCCAAAAATGGTGGCACTTTCAAAATTAAGTTCAGAGTCTCTGAAGATGGATTTCTTTCTCTCTTTCTACTTGAACCTGTACAAACTGACAGCAGGCATATTGATTGCACAGTAAGATTCCACAATCAGAAATGTGATCATGGTGGACAATTCCCCCACGTACCCTGTGGAAAGGATGAATTAACTCCCTCATTCCCACCTTTAAGTTTAAGACTTTTAACTCAAGACCTTCAAACCCATTTTGCAGTCCGTGAGCTAATTTTTAAAAAATGTGGTCATTATTGCTGTGTTTTTTGAAAATATTATCATTCCGATGAGGACGGACATAACAAAATACAAACAATCAGTCACAACACAAACAAAATACTATTCTCCTCATTTGAGATTTATTCCTTTATTTCCATTAAACTTTCCCCTCTTCCCTCCCCTTACCCACTGGCAACAAACAGATCTGTAAATAGAGACAAGAACAGCTTCCATCTCGTCCAGAACCCCCCACCTCAGCCACAAAGGGCTAACTTTAGTTTCTCAAGTTTAAGGAATTCCGCAATATCCCTCAACCATGTCGATATTTTTGGCGGATCTTCTGACTTCCCTTCCAATACAATTAGCCTCCGGGCGATCAATGTGGCAAAGGCCACCACATCGGCCCCGTCCCCATCTATTAGTCCCGGTACTTCCGACACCCCAGAAATTGCCTCATGTGGTCCCAGTAATATTTCCACCTCCACAACTTTAGTTCCTGTTTTAAATAGCGAGAGCCAGAAGCCCAATAATCGTGGACGTGACCAGAAGATGTGGACGTGGTTCACTGGTCCTCCTTTACACTCTCACATTTATCTTCTTCCTCTGTGAAGGATCTGCTCGCTCGTCCCTGTGTCATATAGCCCCTGTGTACATCCTTGAATTGTATCAAGCCCATCCGAGCACGTGAAGATGTCGCATTGACCCTGTGTATAACCTCACTCCATAGTCCCCATTCCAACGCCACACCCAACTCTTCCTTCCACTTTTGTTTTATTTCCTCAATTGCTGCTTTCTTTCTGTCCATCAGCCAGCTGTAAATGTTAGTAATTCTCCCATCACCAACTCAGCTGGGAGGAGCAATTTATCCAGCAGCTTGTTCTCTGGTAGGCAACGAAAGAGGACAACTCCTTTTTCACCAAGTTTAATCATTGAAGATAATTAAACTTCACCTCCCTCTGCATTTTATGTTTCTCCCTCAATTCTTCAAATCTACTTTCCAACAACAAGTCTGTAACCTGTCTCAGCCCAGCTTTATGCCACTGTTTAAATATTGTATCCAGTCTTGCCGCCGGGGTGAATCGGGGGTTTCCATAAATAGGGGCTCGCACCGTCAAGTTTACCAAAGCAAAATGGCGTCTCCGCTTGCTCCAGATGTTGAAGGAAGATGCCAGCACCGGGCTTTGTGTAAACCTCCCCGGGGGAAATGGGAGTGGGGCCGCAGCGAAAGTCTGCAAACTAGCCCCCTTACACGATGCTTACTCCACCTGTACCCATTCCGCTTCTTCCTCTCCCCACCATTGTCGAATCTTCTCCAAATTCACCGCCCAATAATAATACAAAAGATTGGGAAGCACCAACCCTCCCACCCACCCATTCTTTTTAAATGTGTGCTGGTCCTTTTGAAGAGAAATCCAAAATCTCCTTCCATTTACTGATGGAGAAGTGATCTGCCGCATTTTCTATCTGTTTAGAGCAGGGTGTCTGTGTGAGGGTAAGTGTGTTACTGTGTGTGTGGACCTTTCTCTATCTGTCTATCTGCCAGTTGCCCTGGTCCAACATTCTGTTTCTCTCTCCACAGATGCTGCCTGACGTGCTCAGTATTTTCCTGCATTGGTACAAGAGCGAGGAGGTAAGGCTGAACTTATACAAGACACTAGTTAGACCTCAGCTGGAATATTGTGGACAGTTCTGGGCGCCACACTATCGGAAGGATGTGAACACACTGGAGCGAGTGCAGAGGAGGTTCACAAGAATGGTTCAGGGATGAGAAACTTCAGTGATGAGGATAGATTGGAGAGGTTGGGTCTGTTCTCCACGGAGAGAAATGGCCAAGAGGAGATTAGATAGAGGTGTTCAAATTCTTGGGGGTGCCGGACAGAGTAGACAGGGAGAAACTGTTCCCACTATTAAGAAGCTCAAGAACGAGATGGCACAGAATTAAAGTGAATAGGAAAAGAAGCAAATATTTGTGAGAAAATGGAAACAGTATAGTGCAGAGAGAGCCCTGCTCGGTATCACACCCCGTGCTGTACCTCTCCTGGGAGTGTTTGAGAGGAAAAATGCAGAGGGAGCTTTACTCTGTATCTAACCCCGTGCTGTACCTGTCCTGGGAGTGTTTGATGGGGACAGTGTAGAGGGAGCTTTACTCTGTATCTAACCCGGTGCTGCACCAGTCCTGGGAGTGTTTGATTGGGACAGTGTAGAGCGAGCTTTACTCTGTATCTTACCCCGTGCTGTACCTGTCCTGGGAGTGTTTGATGGGGACCGTGTAGAGCGAGCTTTACACTGCATCTAACCCCGTGCTGTACCTGTCCTGGAAGTGTTTGATGGGTACAGTGTAGAGGGAGCATTACTCTGTATCTAACCCCGTGCTGTACCTGTCCTGGAAGTGTTTGATGGGCACAGTGAAGAGAGAGCCTTGCTCGATATCTAATACCGTGTTGTACCTGTCCTGGGAGTGTTTGATGGGCACAGTGTAGAGAGACCTTGCTCGATATCTAACCCCGTGATGTACCTGTCCTGGGAGTGTTTGCCAGGGACAGTGTAGAGGAATCTGTGTCTAACCCCATGATGTACCTTTGCTGGTCGTGTTTCACGGAGTTTCAAAATCTCAAATAAATGTCTTCTATTAGTTTCTCCATCCCTCTGTTTCTGCTTCTCTCTCTGTCTGTCTGGGAATATTGTCAGAACAAAATCCACGATCAGCAGTCAGCCATTTTAAGTTACTTAATGGTGGCCATTTTAGGTGAGCACAGCACAGTCATTTCTGACATTTGTACACGTTGGTATAACAAAATCCTGATGGAAAGTGTCTGATTTAAACAGCGATTTGTTGGTGAATGTGGATGAAGAAAGGGAGCTGGCTGTCCTTGTACACCAGTCACTGAAAGTGGAGAGGGGGGTGCAGCAAGCAGTTAAGAAGACCAATGATATGTTGGCCTTCATTGAAAGAGGGATTTGAGTTCAGAAGTGGAGATGTCTTACTGCAGTTACACAAGCCCTTGGTGAGACCACACCTGGAGTATTGCGTACAGTTTCGGTCTCCCTAACTAAGAAAGGATAGAGTTGCCAGAGAGGGAGTGCAGCGGAGGGTCAATCGGCTGATAGGGAGGTTGCCGGACTGTCCTACAAGGAGAGATTGGTTTGACTGTGGCACAGTGGTTAGCACTGCTGCCTCACCGTGCCAGTGACCCGGGATAAATTCCGGCCTTGTGTGACTGATTATGTGGAGTTGGCAGTTTCTCCCTGTGTGTGCGTGGGTTTCCTCCGGGTGCTCCGGTTTCCTTCCACAGTCCAAAGATGTGCAGGTTAGGTGGAATGGTCCTGCTAAATTACCCCTTAGTGTCCAAGAAAGATTGTTTAGATTAGGTTAAGGAGCTATTGGGATAGGGCGGGTGACTGAGCTTACATAGAATGCTGTGTCAGAGGGTTGGTGTCGATTCGATGGGCAGAATGGCCTCCTTCTGCATTGTAGGGATTCTATGATTGTGCCTGTATTCACTAGGGCCTAGAAGGATGTGAGGAGATGTTTGCTGTGCTCAATTGCCCCTTTGTGGCCCAAAGGTTAGGTGGTGTTACTGGGGTTATTTGGATAGGGTGGAGGCATGGGCCTGGGTAGGGTGCTCTCTCCGAGGGCCAGTGCAGACTCGATGGGCCAAATGGGCTACTCCTGCAATGTATATTCTATGATTCTGTGAGCTCTGATTGAAATGTATTACATTCCAACAGCGCTGTGCAGACTATACACAGAGATGGAGATTCTGAATATTGAATTAATGTATTCTGTTATTTTCCCCATCTTCTCTGTCTCTGCACCTCTCTATCTCTCTCTCTGGGAATCTGTCTAAACAAATCCACGATCAGCAGTCTGCCATTTTAAGTTACTGAACGGTGGCCATTTTATGTGAGCACAACACTGAGACAATTCGGACAGTTGTCCAAGTTAGTGTCAAACAAAAACTGAAGGAAAGAGTCAAATTTAAATGGTGATATGTTGGGCAATGTGGATGTACAAATGGAGCTTGTACACCAGTCACTGAAAGTGGAGAGGGGGCTGCAGCAAGCAGTTAAGAAGACCAATGATATGTTGGCCTTCATTGAAAGAGGGATTTGAATTCAGAAGTGGAGATGTCTTACGGCAGTTATACAAGCCCTTGGTGAGACCACACCTGGAGTACTGTGTACAGTTTCGGTCTCCCTAACATAGAAAGGATATAGTTGCCAGAGAGGGAGTGCAGCGGAGGGACAATCGGCTGATAGGGAGATTGCCGGACTGTCCTAGGAGGAGAGATTGATTCAATAGGACCCGAACGAGCCCTGTTTCTCCAACCTAATCCTGGAGATCTAATCCCACATTCCTGGTGATTTCTCCACTCTCAAAGATGGAAAGATATTGACCAAGTTTAAAGCAGAAATTGACAGCTTTCTAAATCCCAATGACATAAAGGGACATGGGGATAGTGTTGGGGAAAAGACATTGAAGTGAAGATATTTCACAGCTGGATTCACAGAATACCGACAGCAAAGTATCTTAAATTTTGGAAGAGCCACAAATGTTGTGAAACATTTGGGAAATGATTAGAAACAGTTTGGACTGAGATCTCCTCAGTGACCTGTGTGCAGTCCCCACCCCCGACTTTCTGTCAGGAATGTCCCCCTCGGTGTGTTTCCTGTGTCTGCAAAGGTAACACTTGTCCTGTCTATGGTTATGTTAATTCAGCAGACAGCCACAGATTCACAATGTCCTGTCCTTATTTCTGTCTTTGTTTAACATTTGTTCCCTCTGAATTTCTGACATGTTGGGAATAACCATTCGTCTGTCGCCTTAGGAAGGCTTTTCATAGAATGAGTAAAAACTAGCAAGAAATCACAGAATGTGAGTTAAACACAACTTCATTTCTGCTCCCATTTAGAGAGAAGATTCCTGGCCAGACAAACAAAGCTCATTGCAAAGTTTCACTTCATATTTTACTTGTTGTTCACGGACAGATTTTTCACTGAAATCTTCTGATGTTAATTCCTGAGATTAGAATTTATAAAGAAACAATTTGGATTGAATGAAAACGGTCAGTTTGATAACCCTAATGTCCTGACTGCCTCACGTCCTGGCACCCTCACACCATCACACCCTCATGTCCCCGAACCCTCACATCCTGACCCACTCCCGTCCCCAAAACCTCAGATCCTGACCCGCTGTGTACCTCTTTCTCTGTGTGTGTCCCTCACTCTCTCCGTGTGCCCACCTCTCTCTGTCCCTCTCTCCCTCTGTGTCCCTGTTGCTCTCAAAGTGTCCTCTCACTCTATCCCTCTCTTTCACTGTCTACCTCTTTCTCTCTGTGTCACTCTCCCTGTCGCCCTCTCCCTTTCTGTATCCCCCTCTCTCTGTCCCCCTCTCTCCTTCTCCCTCTATCTCTATCCCTCTTTCTCTTTGTCTCACTATCTATCACTTTGTACATCTCTCTCTCTTTCTATCACTCTATCGCTCACTCTCCTTCTCTCGCTGTGTCTCTCGCTCTTGCTGTGTCGTCGCTCTCGCTGTGTCCTTCGGTCTCACTGTGTCCCTCGCTCTCACTGAGTCCCTCGCTCTCTGTGTACCCCTCACTCTCTGTGTGCCCCTCACTCTCTGTGTACCACTCACTCTCTGTGCGTCCCTCGCTCATTGTGCGTCCCTCGCTCTCTGTGCGTCCCTCACTCTCTGTGTGTCCCTCGCTCTCTGTGTGTCCCTCGCTCTCTGTGTGTTCCTTGCTCTCTGTGTGTCCCTCGCTCTCAGTGTGTCCCTCGCTCTCTGTGTGTGTCCCTCTCTCTCTGTGTGTGTTCCTTGCTCTCTGTGTGTGTCCCTCGCTATATGTGCATTCCTCCCTCTCTGTGAGTCCCTCGCTCTCTGTGTGTCCCTCGCTCTGTGTGTCCCTCGCTCTCTGTGTGACCCTCGCTCTCTGTGTGTCCCTCGCTCTCTGTGTGTCCATCGCTCTCTGTGTGTCCCTCGTTCTCTGTGTGTGTCCCTCGCTCTGTGTGTGTCCCTCGCTCTGTGAGTCCCTCGCTCTGTGTGTCCCTCGCTCTCTGTGTGTCCCTCGCTCTCGGTGTGTCCATCACTCTCTGTGTGTCCCTCGCTCTCTGTGTGTGTCCCTCGCTCTCTGTGTGTCCCTCGCTCTCTGTGTGTGTCCCTCGCTCTGTGTGTGTGTTACTTGCTCTCTGTGTGTCCCTCGCTCTCTGTGTGTCCCTCACTCTCAGTGCATCACTCGCTCTCTGTGAGTCCCTCGCTCTCTGTGTGTGTTCCTTGCTCTCTGTGTGTCCCTCGCTCTCTGTGTGTGTCCCTCGCTCTCTGTGTGACCCTCGCTCTCTGTGTGTCCCTCGCTCTCTGTGTCCCTCGTTCTCTGTGTGTGTCCCTCGCTCTCTGTGTGCCCCTCGCTCTCTGTGTGTGTCCCTCGCTCTCTGTCTGTCCCTCGCTCTCTGTGTGCCCCTCGCTCTCTGTGTGTCACTCGCTCTCTGTGCGTCCCTCGATCTCTGTGTGTCCCTCGCTCTCTGTGTGTGTCCCTCCCTCTGTGCGTCCCTCGCTCTCTGTGTGCCCCTCGCTCTCTGTTTATCCCTCGCTCACTGTGCGTCCCTCGATCTCTGTGTATCCCTCGCTCTCTGTGTGTGTCCCGCGCTCTCTTTGTGTGTCCCTCGCTTTCTGTGCGTCCCTCGCTCTCTGTGTGTCCCTCGCTCTCTGTGCGTCCCTCGCTCTCTGTGTGTCCCTCGCTCTCTGTGTGTCCCTCGCTCTCTGTGTGTCCCTCGCTCTCTGTGTGTCCCTCGTTCTCTGTGTGTCCCTCGCTCTCGGTGTGTCCCTCGCTCTCTGTGTGTCCCTCGCTCTCTGTGCGCCCCTCGCTCTCTGTGCGCCCTTCGCTCTCTGTGCGCCCCTCGCTCTCTGTGTGTCCCTCGCTCTGTGTGTCCCTCGCTCTCTGTGCGTCCCTCGCTCTCTCTGTGTGTCCCTCGCTCTGTGTGTCCCTCGCTCTGTGCGTCCCTCGCTCGCTGTGTGTCCCTCACTCTCTGTGCGCCCCTCGCTCTCTGTGCGCCCCTCGCTCTCTGTGTGTCCCTCGCTCTGTGTGTCCCTCGCTCTCTGTGTGCCCCTCGCTCTGTGTGCGCCCATGCGCACTGTATCATTGTGGATAGCACAATTGCTTCACAGCTCCAGGGTCCCAGGTTCGATTCCGGATTGTGTCACGGTGTGTGTGGAGTCTGCAAATCCTCCCCGTGTGTGCGTGGGTTTCCTCCGGGTGCTCTGGTTTCATCCCACAGTCCAAAGATGTGCAGGTTAGGTGGATTGGCCTTGATAAATTGCCCTTAGTGTCCAAAATTGCCCTTAGTGTTGGGTGGGGTTGCTGGGTTATGGGGATAGGGTGGGGGTGTGGGTTTGGATAGGGTGCTCTTTCCAAGATCTGGTACAGAGTCGATGGGCTGAATGGCCTCCTTCCGCACTTTAAATTCTCTGATAAACTGTGTTCGCTCTCTGTGCGTCCGCCGCTGTCTGTGTGTCACTCGCTCTCAGTGTGCCCCTCGCTCTGTGTGTCCCTCGCTCTCTGTGCGTCCCTCGCTCTCTGTGTGTCCCTCGCTCTCTGTGTGTCCCTCGCTCTCTGTGTGTCCCTCGCTCTCTGTGTGTCCCTCGCTCTCTGTGTGTCCCTCGCTCTGTGTGTCCCTCGCTCTGTGTGTCCCTCGCTCTCTGTGTGTCCCTCGCTCTCTGTGTGTCGCTCGCTCTCTGTGTGTCCCTCGCTCTCTGTGTGTCTCTCGCTCTCTGTGTGTCCCTCGCTCTGTGTGTGTGTCCCGCGCTCTGTGTGTGTGTCCCGCGTCCCTCGCTCTCTGTGTGTCCCTCGCTCTCTGTGTGTCCCTCGCTCTCTGTGTGTCCCTCGCTCTCTGTGCGTCCCTCGCTCTCTGTGCGTCCCTCGCTCTCTGTGCGTCCCTCGCTCTCTGTGTGTCCCTCGCTCTCTGTGTGTCCCTCGCTCTCCCTGTATCCCTCGCTCTCTGTGTCCCTTGCTCTCTGTGTGTCCCTCGCTCTCTGTGTGTCCCTCGCTCTCTGTGTGTCCCTCGCTCTATGTGTGTGTCCCTCGCTCTGTGCGGCCCTCGCTCTGTGCGTGCCTCGCTCTGTGTGTCCCTCGCTCTCTGTGTGTCCCTCGCTCTCTGTGTGTCCCTCGCTCTCTGTGTGTCCCTCGCTCTCTGTGTGTCCCTCGCTCTCTGTGTGTCCCTCGCTCTCTGTGTGTCCCTCGCTCTGTGTGCGCCCATGGGCACGGTATCATTGTGGATAGCACAATTGCTTCACAGCTCCAGGGTCCCAGGTTCGATTCCGGATTGTGTCACTGTCTGTGCGGAGTCTGCAAATCCTCCCCGTGTGTGCGTGGCTTTCCTCCGGGTGCTCCGGTTTCCTCCCACAGTCCAAAGATGTGCAGGTTAGGTGGATTGGCCTTGATAAATTGCCCTTAGTGTCCAAAATTGCCCTTCGTTTTGGGTGGGGTTGCTGGGTTATGGGGATAGGGTGGGGGTGTGGGTTTGGATAGGGTGCTCTTTCCAAGAGCCGGTGCAGACACGACGGGCTGAATGGCCTCCTTCTGCACATTAAATTCTCTGATAAACTGTGATCGCTCTCTGTGCGTCCGCAGATGTCTGTGTGTCGCTCGCTCTCTGTGTGCCCCTCGCTCTGTGTCCTTCGCTCTGTGTGTCGCTCGCGTGTGTCGCTCGCTCTGTGTGTCCCTCGCTCTCTGTGCGTCCCTCGCTCTCTGTGTGTCCCTCGCTCTCTGTGTATCCCTCGCTCTGTGTGTCCCTCGCTCTCTGTGTGTCCCTCGCTCTGTGTGTCCCTCGCTCTCTGTGTGTGTCCCTCGCTCTGTGTGTCCCTCGCTCTGTGTGTCCCTCGCTCTCTGTGTGTCCCTCGCTCTCTGTGTGTCCCTCGCTCTCTGTGTGTGTCCCTCGCTCTCTGTGTGTGTCCCTCACTCTGTGTGTCCCTCGCTCTCTGTGCGTCCCTCGCTCTCTGTGTGTCCCTCGCACTGTGTGTGTGTCCCTCCCTCTGTGCGTCCCTCGCTCTCTGTGTGTCCCTCGCTCTCTGTGTAAGTCCCTCCCTCTGTGCGTCCCTCGCTCTCTGTGTGTCCCTCGCTCTCTGTTAGTGTCCCGCGCTTTCTTTGTGTGTCCCTCGCTTTCTGTGCGTCCCTCGCTCTGTGTGTCCCTTGCTCTCTGTGTCCCTCGCTCTCTGTGTGTCCCTCGCTCTCTGTGCGCCCCTCGCTCTCTGTGTGTCCCTCGCTCTGTGTGTCCTTCGCTCTCTTTGCATCCCTCGCTCTCTGTGCGCCCCTCGCTCTCTGTGCGTCCCTCGCTCTCTGTGTGTCCCTCGCTCTGTGTGTGTCCCTCGCTCTGTGTGTCCCACGCTCTGTGTGTCCCTCGCACTCTGTGTGTCCCTAGCTCTGTGTGTGTGTCCCTCGCTCTGTGTGTGTGTCCCTCGCTCTCTGTGTGTCCCTCGCTCTTTGTGTGTCCCTCGCTCTTTGTGTGTCCCTCGCTCTCTGTGTGTCCCTCGCTCTGTGTGTCCCGCGCTCTGTGTGTCCCTCGCTCTGTGTGTCCCTCGGTCTCTGTGTGTCCCTAGCTCTCTGTGTGTCCCTCGCTCATTGTGTGTCCCTCGCTCTTTGTGTGTCCCTCGCTCTTTGTGTGTCCCTCGCTCTCTGTTTGTCCCTCGCTCTCTGTGCGTCCCTCGCGCTCTGTGGGTCCCTAGCTCTCTGAGTGTGTCCATCGCTCTCTGTGTGTCCCTCGCTCTTTGTGTGTCCCTCGCTCTCTGTGTGTGTCCCTCGTTCTCTGTGTGCCCCTCGCTCTCTGTGTGCCCCTCGCTCTGTGTGCCCCTCGCTCTCTGTGTGCCCCTCGCTCTCTGTGTGTGTCCCTCGCTCTCTGTGTGCCCCTCGCTCTCAGTGTGTCCCTCGCTCTCTGTGTGCCCCTCGCTCTCTGTGTGTCCCTCGCTCTCTGTGTGCCCCTCGCTCTCTGTGTGTCACTCGCTCTCTGTGCGTTCCTCGATCTCTGTGTGTCCCTCGCTCTCTGTGTGTGTCCCTTCCTCTGTGCGTCCCTCGCTCTCTGTGTGCCCCTCGCTTTCTGTGTGTCCCTCGCTCTCTGTGCGTCCCTCGATCTCTGTGTAACCCTCGCTCTCTGTGTGTGTCCATCGCTCTCTTTGTGTGTCCCTCGCTTTCTGTGCGTCCCTCGCTCTCTGTGTGTCCCTCGCTCTCTGTGCGTCCCTCGCTCTCTGTGTGTCCCTCGCTCTCTGTGTGTCCCTCGCTCTCTGTGTGTCCCTCGCTCTCTGTGTGTCCCTCGTTCTCTGTGTGTCCCTCGCTCTCTGTGTGTCCCTCGCTCTCTGTGTGTCCCTCGCTCTCTGTGCGTCCCTCGCTCTCTGTGCGCCCCTCGCTCTCTGTGCGCCCCTCGCTCTCTGTGCGCCCCTCGCTCTCTGTGTGTCCCTCGCTCTGTGTGTCCCTCGCTCTGTGTGTGACCCTCGCTCTCTGTGCATCCCTCGCTCTCTGTGTCTCCCTCGCTCTCTGTGCGTCCCTCGCTCTCTCTGTGTGTCCCTCGCTCTGTGTGTCCCTCGCTCTGTGTGTCCCTCGCTCTGTGCGCTCCTCGCTCTCTGTGTGTCCCTCGCTCTCTGTGCGCCCCTCGCTCTCTGTGCGCCCCTCGCTCTCTGTGTGTCCCTCACTCTGTGTGTCCCTCGCTCTCTGTGTGCCCCTCGCTCTGTGTGCGCCCATGCGCACGGTATCATTGTGGATAGCACAATTGCTTCACTGCTCCAGGGTCCCAGGTTCGATTCCGGATTGTGTCACGGTGTGTGCGGAGTCTGCAAATCCTCCCCGTGTGTGCGTGGGTTTCCTCCGGGTGCTCCGGTTTCCTCCCACAGTCCAAAGCTGTGCAGGTTAGGTGGATTGGCCTTGATAAATTGCCCTTAGTGTCCAAAATTGCCCTTAGTGTTGGGTGGGGTTGCTGGGTTATGGGGATAGGGTGGGGGTGTGCGTTTGGATAGGGTGCTCTTTCCAAGAGCCGGCGCAGACACGACGGGCTGAATGGCCTCCTTCTGCACTTTAAATTCTCTGATAAACTGTGATCGCTCTCTGTGCGTCCGCCGCTGACTGTGTGTCGCTCGCTCTCTGTGCGTCCGCCGCTGTCTGTGTGTCGCTCGCTCTCTGTGTGCCCCTCGCTCTGTGTGTCCCTCGCTCACTGTGTGTCCCTCGCTCACTGTGTGTCCCTCGCTCTGTGTGTGTGTCCCTCGCTCTCTGTGCGTCCCTCGCTCTCTGTGTGTCCCTCGCTCTCTGTGTGTCCCTCGCTCTCTTTGTGTCCCTCGCTCTGTGTGTCCCTCGCTCTGTGTGCCCCTCGCTCTGAGTGCGCCCATGCGCACGGTATCATTGTGGATAGCACAATTGCTTCACTGCTCCAGGGTCCCAGGTTCGATTCCGGATTGTGTCACGGTGTGTGCGGAGTCTGCAAATCCTCCCCGTGTGTGCGTGGGTTTCCTCCGGGTGCTCCGGTTTCCTCCCACAGTCCAAAGTTGTGCAGGTTAGGTGGATTGGCCTTGATAAATTGCAATTAGTGTCCAAAATTGCCCTTAGTGTTGGGTGGGGTTGCTGGGTTATGGGGATAGGGTGGGGGTGTAGGTTTGGATAGGGTGCTCTTTCCAAGAGCCGGTGCAAACACGACGGGCTGAATGGCCTCCTTCTGCACTTTAAATTCTCTGATAAACTGTGATCGCTCTCTGTGCGTCCGCCGCTGTCTGTGTGTCGCTCGCTCTCTGTGCGTCCGCCGCTGTCTGGGTGTCGCTCGCTCTCTGTGCGTCCCTCGCTCTCTGTGTGTCCCTCGCTCTCTGTGTGTGTCCCTCGCTCTCTGTGCGTCCGTCGCTCTCTGTGTGTCCCTCGCTCTCTGTGTGTCCCTCGCTCTGTGTGTCCCTCGCTCAATGTGTGTCCCTCGCTCACTGTGTGTCCCTCGCTCTCGGTGTGTGTCCCTCGATCTCTGTGCGTCCCTCGCTCTCTGTGTGTCCCTCGCTCTCTGTGTGTCCCTCGCTCTCTGTGTGTCCCTCGCTCTCTGTGTGTCCCTCGCTCTGTGTGTCCCTCGCTCTGTGTGTCCCTCGCTCTGTGTGTCCCTCGCTCTCTGTGTGTCCCTCGCTCTCTGTGCGTCCCTCGCTCTCTGTGTGTCCCTCGCTCTCTGTGTGTCTCTCGGTCTCTGTGTGTCCCTCGCTCTGTGTGTGTGTCCCGCGTCCCTCGCTCTCTGTGTGTGTCCCTCGCTCTCTGTGTGTCCATCGCTCTCTGTGTGTCCCTCGCTCTCTGTGCGTCCCTCGCTCTCTGTGTGTCCCTCGCTCTCTGTGCGTCCCTCGCTCTCTGTGCGTCCCTCGCTCTCTGTGCGTCCCTCGCTCTCTGTGTGTCCCTCTCTCTCCCTGTATCCCTTGCTCTCTGTGTCCCTCGCTCTCTGTGTGTCCCTCGCTCTCTGTGTGTCCCTCGCTCTCTGTGTGTGTCCCTTGCTTTGTTCGGCCCTCGCTCTGTGCGTCCCTCGCTCTGTGTGCCCCTCGCTCTCTGTGTGTCCCTCGCTCTCTGTGTGTCCCTCGCTCTCTGTGTGTCCCTCGCTCTCTGTGTGTCCCTCGCTCTCTGTGTGTCCCTCGCTCTCTGTGTGTCCCTCGCTCTCTGTGTGTCCCTCGCTCTGTGTGTCCCTCGCTCTGTGTGTCCCTCGCTCTCTGTGTGTCCCTCGCTCTCTGTGTGTCGCTCGCTCTCTGTGTGTCCCTCGCTCTCTGTGTGTCTCTCGCTCTCTGTGTGTCCCTCGCTCTGTGTGTGTGTCCCGCGCTCTGTGTGTGTGTCCCGCGTCCCTCGCTCTCTGTGTGTCCCTCGCTCTCTGTGTGTCCCTCGCTCTCTGTGTGTCCCTCGCTCTCTGTGCGTCCCTCGCTCTCTGTGCGTCCCTCGCTCTCTGTGCGTCCCTCGCTCTCTGTGTGTCCCTCGCTCTCTGTGTGTCCCTCGCTCTCCCTGTATCCCTCGCTCTCTGTGTCCCTTGCTCTCTGTGTGTCCCTCGCTCTCTGTGTGTCCCTCGCTCTCTGTGTGTCCCTCGCTCTATGTGTGTGTCCCTCGCTCTGTGCGGCCCTCGCTCTGTGCGTGCCTCGCTCTGTGTGTCCCTCGCTCTCTGTGTGTCCCTCGCTCTCTGTGTGTCCCTCGCTCTCTGTGTGTCCCTCGCTCTCTGTGTGTCCCTCGCTCTCTGTGTGTCCCTCGCTCTCTGTGTGTCCCTCGCTCTCTGTGTGTCCCTCGCTCTGTGTGCGCCCATGGGCACGGTATCATTGTGGATAGCACAATTGCTTCACAGCTCCAGGGTCCCAGGTTCGATTCCGGATTGTGTCACTGTCTGTGCGGAGTCTGCAAATCCTCCCCGTGTGTGCGTGGCTTTCCTCCGGGTGCTCCGGTTTCCTCCCACAGTCCAAAGATGTGCAGGTTAGGTGGATTGGCCTTGATAAATTGCCCTTAGTGTCCAAAATTGCCCTTCGTGTTGGGTGGGGTTGCTGGGTTATGGGGATAGGGTGGGGGTGTGGGTTTGGATAGGGTGCTCTTTCCAAGAGCCGGTGCAGACACGACGGGCTGAATGGCCTCCTTCTGCACATTAAATTCTCTGATAAACTGTGATCGCTCTCTGTGCGTCCGCAGATGTCTGTGTGTCGCTCGCTCTCTGTGTGCCCCTCGCTCTGTGTCCTTCGCTCTGTGTGTCGCTCGCGTGTGTCGCTCGCTCTGTGTGTCCCTCGCTCTCTGTGCGTCCCTCGCTCTCTGTGTGTCCCTCGCTCTCTGTGTATCCCTCGCTCTGTGTGTCCCTCGCTCTCTGTGTGTCCCTCGCTCTGTGTGTCCCTCGCTCTCTGTGTGTGTCCCTCGCTCTGTGTGTCCCTCGCTCTGTGTGTCCCTCGCTCTCTGTGTGTCCCTCGCTCTCTGTGTGTCCCTCGCTCTCTGTGTGTGTCCCTCGCTCTCTGTGTGTGTCCCTCACTCTGTGTGTCCCTCGCTCTCTGTGCGTCCCTCGCTCTCTGTGTGTCCCTCGCACTGTGTGTGTGTCCCTCCCTCTGTGCGTCCCTCGCTCTCTGTGTGTCCCTCGCTCTCTGTGTGTGTCCCTCCCTCTGTGCGTCCCTCGCTCTCTGTGTGTCCCTCGCTCTCTGTTAGTGTCCCGCGCTTTCTTTGTGTGTCCCTCGCTTTCTGTGCGTCCCTCGCTCTGTGTGTCCCTTGCTCTCTGTGTCCCTCGCTCTCTGTGTGTCCCTCGCTCTCTGTGCGCCCCTCGCTCTCTGTGTGTCCCTCGCTCTGTGTGTCCTTCGCTCTCTTTGCATCCCTCGCTCTCTGTGCGCCCCTCGCTCTCTGTGCGTCCCTCGCTCTCTGTGTGTCCCTCGCTCTGTGTGTGTCCCTCGCTCTGTGTGTCCCACGCTCTGTGTGTCCCTCGCACTCTGTGTGTCCCTAGCTCTGTGTGTGTGTCCCTCGCTCTGTGTGTGTGTCCCTCGCTCTCTGTGTGTCCCTCGCTCTTTGTGTGTCCCTCGCTCTTTGTGTGTCCCTCGCTCTCTGTGTGTCCCTCGCTCTGTGTGTCCCGCGCTCTGTGTGTCCCTCGCTCTGTGTGTCCCTCGGTCTCTGTGTGTCCCTAGCTCTCTGTGTGTCCCTCGCTCATTGTGTGTCCCTCGCTCTTTGTGTGTCCCTCGCTCTTTGTGTGTCCCTCGCTCTCTGTTTGTCCCTCGCTCTCTGTGCGTCCCTCGCGCTCTGTGGGTCCCTAGCTCTCTGAGTGTGTCCATCGCTCTCTGTGTGTCCCTCGCTCTTTGTGTGTCCCTCGCTCTCTGTGTGTGTCCCTCGTTCTCTGTGTGCCCCTCGCTCTCTGTGTGCCCCTCGCTCTGTGTGCCCCTCGCTCTCTGTGTGCCCCTCGCTCTCTGTGTGTGTCCCTCGCTCTCTGTGTGCCCCTCGCTCTCAGTGTGTCCCTCGCTCTCTGTGTGCCCCTCGCTCTCTGTGTGTCCCTCGCTCTCTGTGTGCCCCTCGCTCTCTGTGTGTCACTCGCTCTCTGTGCGTTCCTCGATCTCTGTGTGTCCCTCGCTCTCTGTGTGTGTCCCTTCCTCTGTGCGTCCCTCGCTCTCTGTGTGCCCCTCGCTTTCTGTGTGTCCCTCGCTCTCTGTGTGTCCCTTGCTCTCTGTGTCCCTCGCTCTCTGTGTGTCCCTCGCTCTCTGTGTGTCCCTCGCTCTCAGTGTGTTCTTCGCTCTCTGTGTGTCCCTCGCTCTCTGTGAGTCCCTCGCTCTCTGTGTGTGTTCCTTGCTCTCTGTGTGTCCCTCGCTCTCTGGTGTGTCCCTCGCTCTCTGTGTGCTCCTCGCTCTCTGTGTCCCTCGCTCTCTGTGTATTCCTCGCTCTCTGTGTGTCCCTCACTCTCTGTGTTTCCCTCACTCTCTGTGTGACCCTCACTCTCTGTGTGTGTCCCACGCTCTCTGTTTGTCCCTCGCTCTCTGTGTGTACCTTGCTCTCTGTGAGTCCCTCGCTCTCTGTGTGTTCCTCGCACTCTGTGTGTCCCTCGCTCTGTGTGTGTGTGTCTCGCTCTCTGTGCACCCCTCGCTCTCTGTGTCCTTCGCTCTCTGTGTGTCCCTCGCTCTCTGTGTGTTCTTCGCTCTCTGTGTGTACCTCACTCTCTGTGTGTCCCTCACTCTCTGTTTGTCTCCCGCTCTCTGTGTGTGTCCCTCGCACTCTGTGTGTCCCTCGCTCTGTGCGTCCCTCGCTCTCTGTGCGTCCCTCGCTCTGTGTGTGTGTCCCTCACTCTGTGCCTCCCTCGCTCTCTGTGTGTGTCCCTCGTTCTGTACATCCCTCGCTCTCTGTGCGTCCCTCGCTCTCTGTGTGCCCCTCGCTCTCTGTGTGTGTCCCTCGCTCTGTGCGTCCATCGCTCTCTGTGCGTCCCTCGCTCTCTGTGCGTCCCTCGCTCTTTGTGTGTCCCTCGCACTTTGTGTGTCACTCGCTCTCTGTGTGTCCCTCACTCTGTGTGTCCCTCGCTCTGTGCGTCCCTCGCTCTCTGTGCGTCCCTCGCTCTCTGTGCGTCCCTTGCTCTCTGTGTCCCTTGCTCTGTGTGTCCCTCGCTCTCTGTGCGCCCCTCGCTCTCTGTGTGCCCCTCGCTCTCTGTGTGCCCCTCGCTCTGTGTGTCCCTCGCTCTCTGTGTGTCCCTCGCTCTCTGTGTGTCCCTCGCTCTCTCTGTGCGTCCCTCGCACTCTGTGCGTCCCTCGCTCTCTGTGCGCCCCTCGCTCTCTGTGCGCCCCTCGCTCTCTGTGTGTTCCCCTCGCTTTCTGCGTGTCCCTCGCTCTCTGTAGTCCCTCGCTCTCTGTGCGTCCCTCGCTCTCTGTGTGTCCCTCGCTCTCTGTCTGTCCCTCGCTCTCTGTGTGTGTCCCTCGCTCTGTGTGTCCCTCGCTCTCTGTGTGTCCCTCGCTCTCTGTGTGTCCCTCGCTCTCTGTGTGTCCCTCGCTCTCTGTGTGTCTCACTCGCTCCCTGTGTGTCCCTCGCTCTCTGTGTGTCCCTTGCTCTGTGTGTCCCTCGCTCTCTGTGTGTTCCTCACTCTCTGTGTGTTCCTCACTCTCTGTGCGTCCCTCGCTCTCTGTATGTCCCTCGCTCTCTGTGTCCCTCGCTCTCTGTGTGTCCCTCGCTCTCTATGTATTCCTCGCTCTCTGTGTGTCCCTCACTCTCTGTGTTTCCCTCGCTCTCTGTGTGTCCCTCACTCTCTGTGTGTCCCTCGCTCTCTGTATGTGTCCCTCGCTCTCTGTATGTCCCTCGCTCTGTGTGTGTTACTTGCTCTCTGTGTGTCCCTCGCTCTCTGGTGTGTCCCTCGCTCTCTGTGAGTCCCTCGCTCTTTGTGTGTTCCTTGCTCTCTGTGTGTCCCTCACTCTCTGTGTGAGTCCCTCGCTCTCTGTGTGACCCTCGCTCTCTGTGTGTCCCTCGCTCTCTGTGTGTCCGTCGCTCTCTGTGTGTTCCTCGCTCTCTGTGTGTCCCTCGCTCTCTGTGTGTCCCTCGCTCTCTGTATGTGTCCCTCGCTCTCTGTATGTCCCTCGCTCTGTGTGTGTTACTTGCTCTCTGTGTGTCCCTCGCTCTCTGGTGTGTCCCTCGCTCTCTGTGAGTCCCTCGCTCTTTGTGTGTTCCTTGCTCTCTGTGTGTCCCTCGCTCTCTGTGTGAGTCCCTCGCTCTCTGTGTGACCCTCGCTCTCTGTGTGTCCCTCGCTCTCTGTGTGTCCCTCGCTCTCTGTGTGTGTCCCTCGCTCTCTGTGTGTCCCTCGCTCTCTGTGCGTCCCTAGCTCTCTGTGTGTTCCTCGCTCTCTGTGCGTCCCTCGCTCTCTGTGTGTCCCTTGCTCTCTGTGTCCCTCGCTCTCTGTGTTTCCCTCGCTCTCTGTGTGTTCTTCGCTCTCTGTGTGTACCTCACTCTCTGTGTGTCCCTCACTCTCTGTGTGTCCCTCGCTCTCTATGTGTGTCCCTCGCTCTCTGGGTGTGTTCCTCGCTCTCTGTGTAATTCGCTCTCTGTGTGTCCCTCGCTCTCTGTGCATACCTCGCTCTCTGTGTGTCCCTCGCTCTCTGTGCGTCCCTCGCTCTCTGTGTGTCCCTCGCTCTCTGTGTGTCCCTTGCTCTCTGTGAGTCCCTCGCTCTCTGTGTGTTCCTCGCACTCTGTGTGTCCCTCGCTCTGTGTGTGTGTGTCTCGCTCTCTGTGCACCCCTCGCTCTCTGTGTCCTTCGCTCTCTGTGTGTCCCTCGCTCTCTGTGCGTCCCTCGCTCTCTGTGTGTCCCTCGCTCTCTGTGTGTCCCCCGCTCTCTGTGTGTGTCCCTCGCTCTCTGTGTGTCCCTCGCTCTCTGTGTGTCCCTCGCTCTCTGTTTGTCCCCCGCTCTCTGTGTGTGTCCCTCGCACTCTGTGTGTCCCTTGCTCTGTGTGTCCCTCGCTCTCTGTGTGTCCCTCACTCTCTGTGTGTTCCTCACTCTCTGTGCGTCCCTCTCTGACTGTATGTTCCTCGCTCTCTGTGTCCCTCGCTCTCTGTGTGTCCCTCGCTCTCTATGTATTCCTCGCTCTCTGTGTGTCCCTCACTCTCTGTGTTTCCCTCGCTCTCTGTGTGTCCCTCACTCTCTGTGTGTCCTTCGCTCTCTGTATGTGTACCTCGCTCTCTGTGTGTCCCTCGCTCTGTGTGTGTGTTACTTGCTCTCTGTCTGTCCCTCGCTCTCTGGTGTGTCCCTCGCTCTCTGTGCATCCCTCGCTCTCTGTGAGTCCCTCGCTCTCTGTGTGTGTTCCTTGCTCTCTGTGTGTCCCTCGCTCTCTGTGTGAGTCCCTCGCTCTCTGTGTGACCCTCGCTCTCTGTGTGTCCGTCGCTCTCTGTGTGTCCCTCGTTCTCTGTGTGTCCCTCGCTCTCTGTGTGTGTCCCTCGCTCTCTGTGTGTCCCTCGCTCTCTGTGCGTCCCTAGCTCTCTGTGTGTTCCTCGCTCTCTGTGCGTCCCTCGCTCTCTGTGTGTCCCTTGCTCTCTGTGTCCCTCGCTCTCTGTGTGTCCCTCGCTCTCTGTGTGTTCTTCGCTCTCTGTGTGTACCTCACTCTCTGTGTGTCCCTCACTCTCTATGTGTCCCTCGCTCTCTATGTGTGTCCCTCGCTCTCTGTGTGTGTTCCTCGCTCTCTGTGTAATTCGCTCTCTGTGTGTCCCTCGCTCTCTGTGCGTCCCTCGCTCTCTGTGTGTCCCTCGCTCTCTGTGCTTCCCTCGCTCTCTGTGTGTCCCTCGCTCTCTGTGTGTCCCTTGCTCTCTGTGAGTCCCTCGCTCTCTGTGTGTTCCTCGCACTCTGTGTGTCCCTCGCTCTGTGTGTGTGTTTCTCGCTCTCTGTGCACCCCTCGCTCTCTGTGTCCTTCGCTCTCTGTGTGTCCCTCGCTCTCTGTGCGTCCCTCGCTCTCTGTGTGTCCCTCGCTCTCTAAGTGTCCCCCGCTCTCTGTGTGTGTCCCTCGCTCTCTGTGTGTCCCTCGCTCTCTGTGTGTCCCTCGCTCTCTGTTTGTCCCCCGCTCTCTGTGTGTGTCCCTCGCACTCTCTGTTTCCCTCGCTCTGTGCGTCCCTCGCTCTCTGTGCGTCCCTCGCTCTGTGTGTGTGTCCCTCACTCTGTGCCTCCCTCGCTCTCTGTGTGTGTCCCTCGCTCTGTGCGTCCCTCGCTCTCTGTGCGTCCCTCGCTCTCTGTGTGCTCCTCGCTCTCTGTGTGTGTCCCTCGCTCTGTGCGTCCCTCGCTCTCTGTGCGTCCCTCGCTCTCTGTGCGTCCCTCGCTCTTTGTGTGTCCCTCGCTCTTTGTGTGTCCCTCGCTCTCTGTGTGTCCCTCGCTCTGTGCGTCCCTCGCACTCTGTGCGTCCCTCGCTCTCTGTGCGTCCCTTGCTCTCTGTGTCCCTCGCTCTGTGTGTCCCTCGCTCTCTGTGCGCCCCTCGCTCTCTGTGTGCCCCTCGCTCTGTGTGTCCCTCGCTCTCTGTGTGTCCCTCGCTCTGTGCGTCCCTCGCTCTCTCTGTGCGTCCCTCGCTCTCTGTGCGTCCCTCGCTCTCTGTGCGCCCCTCGCTCTCTGTGTGTGCCCCTCGCTCTGTGCGTTCCTCGCTCTCTGTGTGTCCCTAGCTCTCTGTGTGTCCCTAGCTCTCTGTGCGTCCCTCGCTCTCTGTGTGTCCCTCGCTCTCTGTGTGTGTCCCTCGCTCTCTGTGTGTCCCTCGCTCTCTGTGTGTGTCCCTCGATTACTGTGCGTCCCTCGCTCTCTGTGCGTCCCTCGCTCTCTGTGCGTCCCTCGCACTGTGTGCGCCCATGCGCACGGTATCATTGTGGATAGCACAATTGCTTCACAGCTCCAGGGTCCCAGGTTCGATTCCGGATTGGGTCACTGTCTGTGCGGAGTCTGCACATCCTCCCCGTGTGTGCGTGTGTTTCCTCCGGGTGCTCCGGTTTCCTCCCACAGTCCAAAGATGTGCAGGTTAGGTGGATTGGCCTTGATAAATTGCCCTTTGTGTCCAAAATTGCCCTTAGTGTTGGGTGGGGTTGCTGGGTTATGGGGATAGGGTGGGGGTGTGGGCTTGGATAGGGTGTCCTTTCCAAGATCTGGTACAGACTCGACGGGCCGAATGGCCTCCTTCTGCGCTTTAAATTCTCTGATAAACTGTGATCGCTCTCTTTGCGTCCGCCGCTGTCTCTATGTCCCTCGCTCTCTATGTGTCCCTTGCTCTCTGTGTGTCCCTCGCTCTCTGTGTATCCCTAGCTCTCTGTGTCTCCCTCGCTCTCTGTGTCTCCCTCGCTCTCTGTGCGTCCCTCGCTCTCTGTGCGTCCCTCGCTCTCTGTCTGTCCCTCGCTCTCTGTGTGTGTCCCTCGCTCTGTGTGTCCCTCGCTCTGTGTGTCCCTCGCTCTCTCTGTGTCCCTCGCTCTCTGTGTGTCCCTCGCTCTCTGTGTGTCCCTCGCTATCTGTGTGTGTCACTCGCTCCCTGTGTGTCCCTCGCTCTCTGTGTGTCCCTTGCTCTGTGTGTCCCTCGCTCTCTGTGTGTCCCTCACTCTCTGTGTGTTCCTCACTCTCTGTGCGTCCCTCGCTCTCTGTATGTCCCTCGCTCTCTGTGTCCCTCGCTCTCTGTGTGTCCCTCGCTCTTTATGTATTCCTCGCTCTCTGTGTGTCCCTTACACTCTGTGTTTCCCTCGCTCTCTGTGTGTCCCTCACTCTCTGTGTGTCCCTCGCTCTCTGTTTGTGTCCCTCGCTCTCTGTGTGTCCCTCGCTCTGTGTGTGTGTTACTTGCTCTCTGTGTGTCCCTCGCTCTCTGGTGTGTCCCTCGCTCTCTGTGCATCCCTCGCTCTCTGTGTGTTCCTCACTCTCTGTGTGTCCCTCGCTCTCTGTGCGTCCCTCGCTCTCTGTGTGTCCCTCGCTCTCTGTGTGTCCCTCGCTCTCTGTGCGTCCCTCGCTCTCTGTGTGTCCCTCGCTCTCTGTGTGTCCCCCGCTCTGTGTGTGTGTCCCTCGCTCTCTGTGTGTCCCTCGCTCTCTGTGTGTCCCTCGCTCTCTGTTCGTCCCCCGCTCTCTGTGTGTGTCCCTCGCACTCTGTGTGTCCCTCGCTCTGTGCGTCCCTCGCTCTCTGTGCGTACCTCGCTCTGTGTGTGTGTCCCTCACTCTGTGTATCCCTCGCTCTCTGTGTGTGTCCCTCGCTCTGTGCGTCCCTCGCTCTCTGTGCGTCCCTCGCTCTCTGTGTGCCCCTCGCTCTCTGTGTGTGTCCTTCGCTCTGTGCGTCCCTCGCTCTCTGTGCGTCCCTCGCTCTCTGTGCGTCCCTCGCTCTTTGTGTATCCCTCGCTCTGTGTGTCCCTCGCTCTCTGTGCGCCCCTCGCTCTGTGCGTCCCTCGCTCTCTCTGTGCGTCCCTCGCACTCTGTGCGTCCCTCGCTCTCTGTGCGTCCCTCGCTCTCTGTGTGTGCCCCTCGCTCTGTGCGTTCCTCGCTCTCTGTGTGTCCCTCGCTCTCTGTGTGTCCCTAGCTCTCTGTGCGTCCCTCGCTCTCTGTGTGTCCCTCGCTCTCTGTGTGTGTCCCACGCTCTCTGTGTGTCCCTCGCTCTCTGTGTGTGTCCCTCGCTCTTGTGCGTCCCTCGCTCTGTGCGTCCCTCGCTCTGTGTGCGCCCATGCGCACGGTATCATTGTGGATAGCACAATTGCTTCACAGCTCCAGGGTCCCAGGTTCGATTCCGGATTGGGTCACTGTCTGTGCGGAGTCTGCACATCCTCCCCGTGTGTGCGTGTGTTTCCTCCGGGTGCTCCGGTTTCCTCCCACAGTCCAAAGATGTGCAGGTTAGGTGGATTGGCCTTGATAAATTGCCCTTTGTGTCCAAAATTGCCCTTAGTGTTGGGTGGGGTTGCTGGGTTATGGGGATAGGGTGGGGGTGTGGGCTTGGATAGGGTGTCCTTTCCAAGATCTGGTACAGACACGACGGGCCGAATGGCCTCCTTCTGCACTTTCAATTCTCTGATAAACTGTGATCGCCCTCTTTGCGTCCGCCGCTGTCTCTATGTCCCTCGCTCTCTATGTGTCCCTCGCTCTCTGTGTTTCCCTCGCTCTCTGTGTCTCTCGCTTTCTGTGCGTCCCTCGCTCTCTGTGTGTCCCTCGCTCTCTGTGTCTCCCTCGCTCTCTCTGAGTGTCCCTCGCTCTCTCTGAGTGTCCCTCGCTCTCTGTTTATCCATCGCTCTGTGTGTCCCTCGCTCTCTGCGTGTCCCTCGCTCTCTGTACTCCCTCGCTCTCTGTGCGTCCCTCGCTCTCTGTGTGTCCCTCGCTCTCTGTCTGTCCCTCGCTCTCTGTGTGTGTCCCTCGCTCTGTGTGTCCCTCGCTCTCTGTGTGTCCCTCGCTCTCTGTGTGTCCCTCGCTCTCTGTGTGTCCCTCGCTCTCTGTGTGTCTCACTCGCTCCCTGTGTGTCCCTCGCTCTCTGTGTGTCCCTTGCTCTGTGTGTCCCTCGCTCTCTGTGTGTTCCTCACTCTCTGTGTGTTCCTCACTCTCTGTGCGTCCCTCGCTCTCTGTATGTCCCTCGCTCTCTGTGTCCCTCGCTCTCTGTGTGTCCCTCGCTCTCTATGTATTCCTCGCTCTCTGTGTGTCCCTCACTCTCTGTGTTTCCCTCGCTCTCTGTGTGTCCCTCACTCTCTGTGTGTCCCTCGCTCTCTGTATGTGTCCCTCGCTCTCTGTATGTCCCTCGCTCTGTGTGTGTTACTTGCTCTCTGTGTGTCCCTCGCTCTCTGGTGTGTCCCTCGCTCTCTGTGAGTCCCTCGCTCTTTGTGTGTTCCTTGCTCTCTGTGTGTCCCTCGCTCTCTGTGTGAGTCCCTCGCTCTCTGTGTGACCCTCGCTCTCTGTGTGTCCCTCGCTCTCTGTGTGTCCGTCGCTCTCTGTGTGTTCCTCGCTCTCTGTGTGTCCCTCGCTCTCTGTGTGTCCCTCGCTCTCTGTATGTGTCCCTCGCTCTCTGTATGTCCCTCGCTCTGTGTGTGTTACTTGCTCTCTGTGTGTCCCTCGCTCTATGGTGTGTCCCTCGCTCTCTGTGAGTCCCTCGCTCTTTGTGTGTTCCTTGCTCTCTGTGTGTCCCTCGCTCTCTGTGTGAGTCCCTCGCTCTCTGTGTGACCCTCGCTCTCTGTGTGTCCCTCGCTCTCTGTGTGTCCCTCGCTCTCTGTGTGTGTCCCTCGCTCTCTGTGTGTCCCTCGCTCTCTGTGCGTCCCTAGCTCTCTGTGTGTTCCTCGCTCTCTGTGCGTCCCTCGCTCTCTGTGTGTCCCTTGCTCTCTGTGTCCCTCGCTCTCTGTGTTTCCCTCGCTCTCTGTGTGTTCTTCGCTCTCTGTGTGTACCTCACTCTCTGTGTGTCCCTCACTCTCTGTGTGTCCCTCGCTCTCTATGTGTGTCCCTCGCTCTCTGTGTGTGTTCCTCGCTCTCTGTGTAATTCGCTCTCTGTGTGTCCCTCGCTCTCTGTGCATACCTCGCTCTCTGTGTGTCCCTCGCTCTCTGTGCGTCCCTCGCTCTCTGTGTGTCCCTCGCTCTCTGTGTGTCCCTTGCTCTCTGTGAGTCCCTCGCTCTCTGTGTGTTCCTCGCACTCTGTGTGTCCCTCGCTCTGTGTGTGTGTGTCTCGCTCTCTGTGCACCCCTCGCTCTCTGTGTCCTTCGCTCTCTGTGTGTCCCTCGCTCTCTGTGCGTCCCTCGCTCTCTGTGTGTCCCTCGCTCTCTGTGTGTCCCCCGCTCTCTGTGTGTGTCCCTCGCTCTCTGTGTGTCCCTCGCTCTCTGTGTGTCCCTCGCTCTCTGTTTGTCCCCCGCTCTCTGTGTGTGTCCCTCGCACTCTGTGTGTCCCTTGCTCTGTGTGTCCCTCGCTCTCTGTGTGTCCCTCACTCTCTGTGTGTTCCTCACTCTCTGTGCGTCCCTCTCTGACTGTATGTTCCTCGCTCTCTGTGTCCCTCGCTCTCTGTGTGTCCCTCGCTCTCTATGTATTCCTCGCTCTCTGTGTGTCCCTCACTCTCTGTGTTTCCCTCGCTCTCTGTGTGTCCCTCACTCTCTGTGTGTCCTTCGCTCTCTGTATGTGTACCTCGCTCTCTGTGTGTCCCTCGCTCTGTGTGTGTGTTACTTGCTCTCTGTCTGTCCCTCGCTCTCTGGTGTGTCCCTCGCTCTCTGTGCATCCCTCGCTCTCTGTGAGTCCCTCGCTCTCTGTGTGTGTTCCTTGCTCTCTGAGTGTCCCTCGCTCTCTGTGTGAGTCCCTCGCTCTCTGTGTGACCCTCGCTCTCTGTGTGTCCGTCGCTCTCTGTGTGTCCCTCGTTCTCTGTGTGTCCCTCGCTCTCTGTGTGTGTCCCTCGCTCTCTGTGTGTCCCTCGCTCTCTGTGCGTCCCTAGCTCTCTGTGTGTTCCTCGCTCTCTGTGCGTCCCTCGCTCTCTGTGTGTCCCTTGCTCTCTGTGTCCCTCGCTCTCTGTGTGTCCCTCGCTCTCTGTGTGTTCTTCGCTCTCTGTGTGTACCTCACTCTCTGTGTGTCCCTCACTCTCTATGTGTCCCTCGCTCTCTATGTGTGTCCCTCGCTCTCTGTGTGTGTTCCTCGCTCTCTGTGTAATTCGCTCTCTGTGTGTCCCTCGCTCTCTGTGCGTCCCTCGCTCTCTGTGTGTCCCTCGCTCTCTGTGCTTCCCTCGCTCTCTGTGTGTCCCTCGCTCTCTGTGTGTCCCTTGCTCTCTGTGAGTCCCTCGCTCTCTGTGTGTTCCTCGCACTCTGTGTGTCCCTCGCTCTGTGTGTGTGTTTCTCGCTCTCTGTGCGTCCCTTGCTCTCTGTGTGTCCCTCGCTCTCTAAGTGTCCCCCGCTCTCTGTGTGTGTCCCTCGCTCTCTGTGTGTCCCTCGCTCTCTGTGTGTCCCTCGCTCTCTGTTTGTCCCCCGCTCTCTGTGTGTGTCCCTCGCACTCTCTGTTTCCCTCGCTCTGTGCGTCCCTCGCTCTCTGTGCGTCCCTCGCTCTGTGTGTGTGTCCCTCACTCTGTGCCTCCCTCGCTCTCTGTGTGTGTCCCTCGCTCTGTGCGTCCCTCGCTCTCTGTGCGTCCCTCGCTCTCTGTGTGCTCCTCGCTCTCTGTGTGTGTCCCTCGCTCTGTGCGTCCCTCGCTCTCTGTGCGTCCCTCGCTCTCTGTGCGTCCCTCGCTCTTTGTGTGTCCCTCGCTCTTTGTGTGTCCCTCGCTCTCTGTGTGTCCCTCGCTCTGTGTGTCCCTCGCTCTGTGCGTCCCTCGCACTCTGTGCGTCCCTCGCTCTCTGTGCGTCCCTTGCTCTCTGTGTCCCTCGCTCTGTGTGTCCCTCGCTCTCTGTGCGCCCCTCGCTCTCTGTGTGCCCCTCGCTCTGTGTGTCCCTCGCTCTCTGTGTGTCCCTCGCTCTGTGCGTCCCTCGCTCTCTCTGTGCGTCCCTCGCTCTCTGTGCGTCCCTCGCTCTCTGTGCGCCCCTCGCCCTCTGTGTGTGCCCCTCGCTCTGTGCGTTCCTCGCTCTCTGTGTGTCCCTCGCTCTCTGTGTGTCCCTCGCTCTCTGTGTGTCCCTAGCTCTCTGTGCGTCCCTCGCTCTCTGTGTGTCCCTCGCTCTCTGTGTGTGTCCCTCGCTCTCTGTGTGTCCCTCGCTCTCTGTGTGTGTCCCTCGATTACTGTGCGTCCCTCGCTCTCTGTGCGTCCCTCGCTCTCTGTGCGTCCCTCGCACTGTGTGCGCCCATGCGCACGGTATCATTGTGGATAGCACAATTGCTTCACAGCTCCAGGGTCCCAGGTTCGATTCCGGATTGGGTCACTGTCTGTGCGGAGTCTGCACATCCTCCCCGTGTGTGCGTGTGTTTCCTCCGGGTGCTCCGGTTTCCTCCCACAGTCCAAAGATGTGCAGGTTAGGTGGATTGGCCTTGATAAATTGCCCTTTGTGTCCAAAATTGCCCTTAGTGTTGGGTGGGGTTGCTGGGTTATGGGGATAGGGTGGGGGTGTGGGCTTGGATAGGGTGTCCTTTCCAAGATCTGGTACAGACTCGACGGGCCGAATGGCCTCCTTCTGCGCTTTAAATTCTCTGATAAACTGTGATCGCTCTCTTTGCGTCCGCCGCTGTCTCTATGTCCCTCGCTCTCTATGTGTCCCTTGCTCTCTGTGTGTCCCTCGCTCTCTGTCTCTCGCTCTCTGTGTGTCCCTCGCTCTCTGTGTGTCCCTCGCTCTCACTGAGTGTCCCTCGCTCTCTATGTGTCCCTCGCTCTCTGTGTGTCCCTCGCTCTCTGTCTCTCGCTCTCTGTGTGTCCCTCGCTCTCTGTGTGTCCCTCGCTCTCTGTGTGTCCCTCGCTCTCTGTGTGTCCCTCGCTCTCTGTGTGTCCCTCGCTCTCTGTGTGTCCCTCGCTCTCACTGAGTGTCCCTCGCTCTCTGTTTATCCCTCGCTCTGTGTGTCCCTCGCTCTGTGTGTCCCTCGCTCTCTGTGTGTCCCTCGCTCTCTGTAGTCCCTCGCTCTCTGTGCGTCCCTCGCTCTCTGTGTGTCCCTCGCTCTCTGTGTATCCCTAGCTCTCTGTGTCTACCTCGCTCTCAGTGTCTCCTTCCTCTCTGTGCGTCCCTCGCTCTCTGTGCGTCCCTCGCTCTCTGTGCGTCCCTCGCTCTCTGTGTGACCCTCGCTCTCTGTGAGTCCCTCGCTCTCTGTGTGTGTTCCTTGCTCTCTGTGTGTCCCTCGCTCTCTGTGTGAGTCCCTCGCTCTCTGTGTGACCCTCGCTCTCTGTGTGTCCCTCGCTCTCTGTGTGTGTCCCTCGCTCTCTGTGTGTCCCTCGCTCTCTGTGTGTCCCTAGCTCTCTGTGTGTGTCCCTCGCTCTCTGTGCGTCCCTCGCTCTCTGTGTGTCCCTCGCTCTCTGTGTGCGTCCCTCGCTCTCTGTGTGTCCATCGTTCTCTGTGTGTCCCTCGCTCTCTGTGTGTGTCCCTCGCTCTCTGTGTGTCCCTCGCTCTCTGTGCGTCCCTAGCTCTCTGTGTGTTCCTCGCTCTCTGTGCGTCCCTCGCTCTCTGTGTGTCCCTTGCTCTCTGTGTCCCTCGCTCTCTGTGTGTCCCTCGCTCTCTGTGTGTCCCTCGCTCTCTGGTGTCCCTCGCCCTCTGTGTGTGTCCCTCGCTCTCTGTGTGTCCCTCGCTCTCTGTGTGTGTCCCTCGCTCTCTGTGTGTCCCTCACTCTCTGTGCACGCCTCGTTTTCTGTGCCATCGCTCTCTGTGTGTCCCTCGCTCTGTGTGCGTGTCCCTCGCTCTCTGTGTGTCCCTCGCTCTCTGTGTGTTCCTCGCTCTCTTTGTGTCCCTCGCTCTCTGTGTCTCCCTCGCTCTCTGTGTGTCCCTTGCTCTCTGTGAGTCCCTCGCTCTCTGTGTGTTCCTCGCACTCTGTGTGTCCCTCGCTCTGTGTGTGTGTTTCTCGCTCTCTGTGCACCCCTCGCTCTCTGTGTCCTTCGCTCTCTGTGTGTCCCTCGCTCTCTGTGCGTCCCTCGCTCTCTGTGTGTCCCTCGCTCTCTAAGTGTCCCCCGCTCTGTGTGTGTGTCCCTCGCTCTCTGTGTGTCCCTCGCTCTCTGTGTGTCCCTCGCTCTCTGTTTGTCCCCCGCTCTCTGTGTGTGTCCCTCGCACTCTCTGTGTCCCTCGCTCTGTGCGTCCCTCGCTCTCTGTGCGTCCCTCGCTCTGTGTGTGTGTCCCTCACTCTGTGCCTCCCTCGCTCTCTGTGTGTGTCCCTCGCTCTGTGCGTCCCTCGCTCTCTGTGCGTCCCTCGCTCTCTGTGTGCCCCTCGCTCTCTGTGTGTGTCACTCGCTCTCAGTGCGTCCCTCACTCTCTGTGCGTCCCTCGCTCTTTGTGTGTCCCTCGCTCTTTGTGTGTCCCTCGCTCTCTGTGTGTCCCTCGCTCTGTGTGTCCCTCGCTCTGTGCGTCACTCGCTCTCTGTGCGTCCCTCGCTCTCTGTGCGTCCCTTGCTCTCTGTGTCCCTCGCTCTGTGTGTCCCTCGCTCTCTGTGCGCCCCTCGCTCTCTGTGTGCCCCTCGCTCTCTGTGTGTGTCCCTCGATCTCTGTGCGTCCCTCGCTCTCTGTGTGTCCCTCGCTCTCTGTGTATCCCTAGCTCTCTGTGTCTCCCTCGCTCTCTGTGTCTCCCTCGCTCTCTGTGCGTCCCTCGCTCTCTGTGCGTCCCTCGCTCTCTGTGCGTCCCTCGCTCTCTGTGAGTCCCTCGCTCTCTGTGTGTGTTCCTTGCTCTCTGTGTGTCCCTCGCTCTCTGTGTGAGTCCCTCGCTCTCTGTGTGACCCTCGCTCTCTGTGTGTCCCTCGCTCTCTGTGTGTGTCCCTCGCTCTCTGTGTGTCCCTCGCTCTCTGTGCGTCCCTAGCTCTCTGTGTGTTCCTCGCTCTATGTGCGTCCCTCGGTCTCTGTGTGTCCCTCGCTCTCTGTGTGCGTCCCTCGCTCTCTGTGTGTCCCTCGCTCTCTGTGTGTCCCTCGCTCTCTGTGTCTCTCGCTCTCTGTGCGTCCCTCGCTCTCTGTGTGTCCCTCGCTCTCTGTGTCTCCCTCGCTCTCTCTGAGTGTCCCTCGCTCTCTCTGAGTGTCCCTCGCTCTCTGTTTATCCATCGCTCTGTGTGTCCCTCGCTCTCTGCGTGTCCCTCGCTCTCTGTACTCCCTCGCTCTCTGTGCGTCCCTCGCTCTCTGTGTGTCCCTCGCTCTCTGTCTGTCCCTCGCTCTCTGTGTGTGTCCCTCGCTCTGTGTGTCCCTCGCTCTCTGTGTGTCCCTCGCTCTCTGTGTGTCCCTCGCTCTCTGTGTGTCCCTCGCTCTCTGTGTGTCTCACTCGCTCCCTGTGTGTCCCTCGCTCTCTGTGTGTCCCTTGCTCTGTGTGTCCCTCGCTCTCTGTGTGTTCCTCACTCTCTGTGTGTTCCTCACTCTCTGTGCGTCCCTCGCTCTCTGTATGTCCCTCGCTCTCTGTGTCCCTCGCTCTCTGTGTGTCCCTCGCTCTCTATGTATTCCTCGCTCTCTGTGTGTCCCTCACTCTCTGTGTTTCCCTCGCTCTCTGTGTGTCCCTCACTCTCTGTGTGTCCCTCGCTCTCTGTATGTGTCCCTCGCTCTCTGTATGTCCCTCGCTCTGTGTGTGTTACTTGCTCTCTGTGTGTCCCTCGCTCTCTGGTGTGTCCCTCGCTCTCTGTGAGTCCCTCGCTCTTTGTGTGTTCCTTGCTCTCTGTGTGTCCCTCGCTCTCTGTGTGAGTCCCTCGCTCTCTGTGTGACCCTCGCTCTCTGTGTGTCCCTCGCTCTCTGTGTGTCCGTCGCTCTCTGTGTGTTCCTCGCTCTCTGTGTGTCCCTCGCTCTCTGTGTGTCCCTCGCTCTCTGTATGTGTCCCTCGCTCTCTGTATGTCCCTCGCTCTGTGTGTGTTACTTGCTCTCTGTGTGTCCCTCGCTCTCTGGTGTGTCCCTCGCTCTCTGTGAGTCCCTCGCTCTTTGTGTGTTCCTTGCTCTCTGTGTGTCCCTCGCTCTCTGTGTGAGTCCCTCGCTCTCTGTGTGACCCTCGCTCTCTGTGTGTCCCTCGCTCTCTGTGTGTCCCTCGCTCTCTGTGTGTGTCCCTCGCTCTCTGTGTGTCCCTCGCTCTCTGTGCGTCCCTAGCTCTCTGTGTGTTCCTCGCTCTCTGTGCGTCCCTCGCTCTCTGTGTGTCCCTTGCTCTCTGTGTCCCTCGCTCTCTGTGTTTCCCTCGCTCTCTGTGTGTTCTTCGCTCTCTGTGTGTACCTCACTCTCTGTGTGTCCCTCACTCTCTGTGTGTCCCTCGCTCTCTATGTGTGTCCCTCGCTCTCTGTGTGTGTTCCTCGCTCTCTGTGTAATTCGCTCTCTGTGTGTCCCTCGCTCTCTGTGCATACCTCGCTCTCTGTGTGTCCCTCGCTCTCTGTGCGTCCCTCGCTCTCTGTGTGTCCCTCGCTCTCTGTGTGTCCCTTGCTCTCTGTGAGTCCCTCGCTCTCTGTGTGTTGCTCGCACTCTGTGTGTCCCTCGCTCTGTGTGTGTGTGTCTCGCTCTCTGTGCACCCCTCGCTCTCTGTGTCCTTCGCTCTCTGTGTGTCCCTCGCTCTCTGTGCGTCCCTCGCTCTCTGTGTGTCCCTCACTCTCTGTGTGTCCCCCGCTCTCTGTGTGTGTCCCTCGCTCTCTGTGTGTCCCTCGCTCTCTGTGTGTCCCTCGCTCTCTGTTTGTCCCCCGCTCTCTGTGTGTGTCCCTCGCACTCTGTGTGTCCCTTGCTCTGTGTGTCCCTCGCTCTCTGTGTGTCCCTCACTCTCTGTGTGTTCCTCACTCTCTGTGCGTCCCTCTCTGACTGTATGTTCCTCGCTCTCTGTGTCCCTCGCTCTCTGTGTGTCCCTCGCTCTCTATGTATTCCTCGCTCTCTGTGTGTCCCTCACTCTCTGTGTTTCCCTCGCTCTCTGTGTGTCCCTCACTCTCTGTGTGTCCTTCGCTCTCTGTATGTGTACCTCGCTCTCTGTGTGTCCCTCGCTCTGTGTGTGTGTTACTTGCTCTCTGTCTGTCCCTCGCTCTCTGGTGTGTCCCTCGCTCTCTGTGCATCCCTCGCTCTCTGTGAGTCCCTCGCTCTCTGTGTGTGTTCCTTGCTCTCTGAGTGTCCCTCGCTCTCTGTGTGAGTCCCTCGCTCTCTGTGTGACCCTCGCTCTCTGTGTGTCCGTCGCTCTCTGTGTGTCCCTCGTTCTCTGTGTGTCCCTCGCTCTCTGTGTGTGTCCCTCGCTCTCTGTGTGTCCCTCGCTCTCTGTGCGTCCCTAGCTCTCTGTGTGTTCCTCGCTCTCTGTGCGTCCCTCGCTCTCTGTGTGTCCCTTGCTCTCTGTGTCCCTCGCTCTCTGTGTGTCCCTCGCTCTCTGTGTGTTCTTCGCTCTCTGTGTGTACCTCACTCTCTGTGTGTCCCTCACTCTCTATGTGTCCCTCGCTCTCTATGTGTGTCCCTCGCTCTCTGTGTGTGTTCCTCGCTCTCTGTGTAATTCGCTCTCTGTGTGTCCCTCGCTCTCTGTGCGTCCCTCGCTCTCTGTGTGTCCCTCGCTCTCTGTGCTTCCCTCGCTCTCTGTGTGTCCCTCGCTCTCTGTGTGTCCCTTGCTCTCTGTGAGTCCCTCGCTCTCTGTGTGTTCCTCGCACTCTGTGTGTCCCTCGCTCTGTGTGTGTGTTTCTCGCTCTCTGTGCACCCCTCGCTCTCTGTGTCCTTCGCTCTCTGTGTGTCCCTCGCTCTCTGTGCGTCCCTCGCTCTCTGTGTGTCCCTCGCTCTCTAAGTGTCCCCCGCTCTCTGTGTGTGTCCCTCGCTCTCTGTGTGTCCCTCGCTCTCTGTGTGTCCCTCGCTCTCTGTTTGTCCCCCGCTCTCTGTGTGTGTCCCTCGCACTCTCTGTTTCCCTCGCTCTGTGCGTCCCTCGCTCTCTGTGCGTCCCTCGCTCTGTGTGTGTGTCCCTCACTCTGTGCCTCCCTCGCTCTCTGTGTGTGTCCCTCGCTCTGTGCGTCCCTCGCTCTCTGTGCGTCCCTCGCTCTCTGTGTGCTCCTCGCTCTCTGTGTGTGTCCCTCGCTCTGTGCGTCCCTCGCTCTCTGTGCGTCCCTCGCTCTCTGTGCGTCCCTCGCTCTTTGTGTGTCCCTCGCTCTTTGTGTGTCCCTCGCTCTCTGTGTGTCCCTCGCTCTGTGTGTCCCTCGCTCTGTGCGTCCCTCGCACTCTGTGCGTCCCTCGCTCTCTGTGCGTCCCTTGCTCTCTGTGTCCCTCGCTCTGTGTGTCCCTCGCTCTCTGTGCGCCCCTCGCTCTCTGTGTGCCCCTCGCTCTGTGTGTCCCTCGCTCTCTGTGTGTCCCTCGCTCTGTGCGTCCCTCGCTCTATCTGTGCGTCCCTCGCTCTCTGTGCGTCCCTCGCTCTCTGTGCGCCCCTCGCTCTCTGTGTGTGCCCCTCGCTCTGTGCGTTCCTCACTCTCTGTGTGTCCCTCGCTCTCTGTGTGTCCCTCGCTCTCTGTGTGTCCCTAGCTCTCTGTGCGTCCCTCGCTCTCTGTGTGTCCCTCGCTCTCTGTGTGTGTCCCTCGCTCTCTGTGTGTCCCTCGCTCTCTGTGTGTGTCCCTCGATTACTGTGCGTCCCTCGCTCTCTGTGCGTCCCTCGCTCTCTGTGCGTCCCTCGCACTGTGTGCGCCCATGCGCACGGTATCATTGTGGATAGCACAATTGCTTCACAGCTCCAGGGTCCCAGGTTCGATTCCGGATTGGGTCACTGTCTGTGCGGAGTCTGCACATCCTCCCCGTGTGTGCGTGTGTTTCCTCCGGGTGCTCCGGTTTCCTCCCACAGTCCAAAGATGTGCAGGTTAGGTGGATTGGCCTTGATAAATTGCCCTTTGTGTCCAAAATTGCCCTTAGTGTTGGGTGGGGTTGCTGGGTTATGGGGATAGGGTGGGGGTGTGGGCTTGGATAGGGTGTCCTTTCCAAGATCTGGTACAGACTCGACGGGCCGAATGGCCTCCTTCTGCGCTTTAAATTCTCTGATAAACTGTGATCGCTCTCTTTGCGTCCGCCGCTGTCTCTATGTCCCTCGCTCTCTATGTGTCCCTTGCTCTCTGTGTGTCCCTCGCTCTCTGTCTCTCGCTCTCTGTGTGTCCCTCGCTCTCTGTGTGTCCCTCGCTCTCACTGAGTGTCCCTCGCTCTCTATGTGTCCCTCGCTCTCTGTGTGTCCCTCGCTCTCTGTCTCTCGCTCTCTGTGTGTCCCTCGCTCTCTGTGTGTCCCTCGCTCTCTGTGTGTCCCTCGCTCTCTGTGTGTCCCTCGCTCTCTGTGTGTCCCTCGCTCTCTGTGTGTCCCTCGCTCTCACTGAGTGTCCCTCGCTCTCTGTTTATCCCTCGCTCTGTGTGTCCCTCGCTCTGTGTGTCCCTCGCTCTCTGTGTGTCCCTCGCTCTCTGTAGTCCCTCGCTCTCTGTGCGTCCCTCGCTCTCTGTGTGTCCCTCGCTCTCTGTGTATCCCTAGCTCTCTGTGTCTCCCTCGCTCTCAGTGTCTCCTTCCTCTCTGTGCGTCCCTCGCTCTCTGTGCGTCCCTCGCTCTCTGTGCGTCCCTCGCTCTCTGTGAGTCCCTCGCTCTCTGTGTGTGTTCCTTGCTCTCTGTGTGTCCCTCGCTCTCTGTGTGAGTCCCTCGCTCTCTGTGTGACCCTCGCTCTCTGTGTGTCCCTCGCTCTCTGTGTGTGTCCCTCGCTCTCTGTGTGTCCCTCGCTCTCTGTGTGTCCCTAGCTCTCTGTGTGTTCCTCGCTCTCTGTGCGTCCCTCGCTCTCTGTGTGTCCCTCGCTCTCTGTGTGCGTCCCTCGCTCTCTGTGTGTCCCTCGTTCTCTGTGTGTCCCTCGCTCTCTGTGTGTGTCCCTCGCTCTCTGTGTGTCCCTCGCTCTCTGTGCGTCCCTAGCTCTCTGTGTGTTCCTCGCTCTCTGTGCGTCCCTCGCTCTCTGTGTGTCCCTTGCTCTCTGTGTCCCTCGCTCTCTGTGTGTCCCTCGCTCTCTGTGTGTCCCTCGCTCTCTGGTGTCCCTCGCCCTCTGTGTGTGTCCCTCGCTCTCTGTGTGTCCCTCGCTCTCTGTGTGTGTCCCTCGCTCTCTGTGTGTCCCTCACTCTCTGTGCACGCCTCGTTTTCTGTGCCATCGCTCTCTGTGTGTCCCTCGCTCTGTGTGCGTGTCCCTCGCTCTCTGTGTGTCCCTCGCTCTCTGTGTGTTCCTCGCTCTCTTTGTGTCCCTCGCTCTCTGTGTCTCCCTCGCTCTCTGTGTGTCCCTTGCTCTCTGTGAGTCCCTCGCTCTCTGTGTGTTCCTCGCACTCTGTGTGTCCCTCGCTCTGTGTGTGTGTTTCTCGCTCTCTGTGCACCCCTCGCTCTCTGTGTCCTTCGCTCTCTGTGTGTCCCTCGCTCTCTGTGCGTCCCTCGCTCTCTGTGTGTCCCTCGCTCTCTAAGTGTCCCCCGCTCTGTGTGTGTGTCCCTCGCTCTCTGTGTGTCCCTCGCTCTCTGTGTGTCCCTCGCTCTCTGTTTGTCCCCCGCTCTCTGTGTGTGTCCCTCGCACTCTCTGTGTCCCTCGCTCTGTGCGTCCCTCGCTCTCTGTGCGTCCCTCGCTCTGTGTGTGTGTCCCTCACTCTGTGCCTCCCTCGCTCTCTGTGTGTGTCCCTCGCTCTGTGCGTCCCTCGCTCTCTGTGCGTCCCTCGCTCTCTGTGTGCCCCTCGCTCTCTGTGTGTGTCCCTCGCTCTGTGCGTCCCTCGCTCTCTGTGCGTCCCTCACTCTCTGTGCGTCCCTCGCTCTTTGTGTGTCCCTCGCTCTTTGTGTGTCCCTCGCTCTCTGTGTGTCCCTCGCTCTGTGTGTCCCTCGCTCTGTGCGTCCCTCGCTCTCTGTGCGTCCCTCGCTCTCTGTGCGTCCCTTGCTCTCTGTGTCCCTCGCTCTGTGTGTCCCTCGCTCTCTGTGCGCCCCTCGCTCTCTGTGTGCCCCTCGCTCTCTGTGTGTGTCCCTCGATCTCTGTGCGTCCCTCGCTCTCTGTAGTCCCTCGCTCTCTGTGCGTCCCTCGCTCTCTGTGTGTCCCTCGCTCTCTGTGTATCCCTAGCTCTCTGTGTCTCCCTCGCTCTCTGTGTCTCCCTCGCTCTCTGTGCGTCCCTCGCTCTCTGTGCGTCCCTCGCTCTCTGTGCGTCCCTCGCTCTCTGTGAGTCCCTCGCTCTCTGTGTGTGTTCCTTGCTCTCTGTGTGTCCCTCGCTCTCTGTGTGAGTCCCTCGCTCTCTGTGTGACCCTCGCTCTCTGTGTGTCCCTCGCTCTCTGTGTGTGTCCCTCGCTCTCTGTGTGTCCCTCGCTCTCTGTGCGTCCCTAGCTCTCTGTGTGTTCCTCGCTCTATGTGCGTCCCTCGGTCTCTGTGTGTCCCTCGCTCTCTGTGTGCGTCCCTCGCTCTCTGTGTGTCCCTCGTTCTCTGTGTGTCCCTCGCTCTCTGTGTGTGTCCCTCGCTCTCTGTGTGTCCCTCGCTCTCTGTGCGTCCCTAGCTCTCTGTGTGTTCCTCGCTCTCTGTGCGTCCCTCGCTCTCTGTGTGTCCCTTGCTCTCTGTGTCCCTCGCTCTCTGTGTGTCCCTCGCTCTCTGTGTGTCCCTCGCTCTCTGGTGTCCCTTGCCCTCTGTGTGTCCCTCGCTCTCTGTGTGTCCCTCACTCTCTGTGCACGCCTCGTTTTCTGTGCCATCGCTCTCTGTGTGTCCCTCGCTCTGTGTGCGTGTCCCTCGCTCTCTGTGTGTCCCTCGCTCTCTGTGTGTTCCTCGCTCTCTTTGTGTCCCTCGCTCTCTGTGTGTCCCTCGCTCTCTGTGTGTCCCTCGCTCTCTGTGTGTACCTCGCTCTCTGTGTGTCCCTCACTCTCTGTGTGTCCCTCGCTCTCTGTGTGTTCCTCGCTCTCTGTGTGTTCCTCGCTCTCTGTGTGTCCCTCGCTCACTGTGTGTCCCTCGCTCACTGTGCGTGTCCCTCGTTCTCTGTGTGTCCCTCGCTCTCTGTGTGTGTCGCTCGCTCTCTGTGTGTGTCCCTCGCTCTCTGTGTGTGTCCCTCGCTCTCTGTGTGTGTCCCTCGCTCTCTGTGTGTGTTCCTCGCTCTCTATGTGTGTCCCTCGCTCTCTGTGTGTGTCCCTCGCTCTCTGTGTGTTCCTTGCTCTCTGTGTGTGTCCCTCGCTTTCTGTGTGTGTCCCTCGCTCTCTGTGTGTCCCTCGCTCTCTGTGTGTCCCAGCTCTCTGTGTATCCCTCGCTCTCTGTGTGTCCCTCGCTCTCTGTGTGTGTTCCTCGCTCTCTGTGTGTCCCTCGCTCTCTGTGTCCCTCGCTCTCTGGGTGCCCCTCGCTCTGTGTGTCCCTCGCTCTCTGTGTATCCCTCGCTCTCTGTGTGTCCCTCGCTCTCTGTGTGTCCCTCACTCTCTGTGTGTCCCTCGCTCTCTGTGTGTCCCAGCTCTCTGTGTGTCCCTCGATCTCTGTGTGCGCCTCGCTCTCTGTGTGTCCCAACTCTCTGTGTGTCTCTCGCTTTCTGTGTGTGTCCCTCGCTCTCTGTGTGTTTCCCTCGCTCTCCATGTGTCCCTCATTCTCTGTGTGTTTCCCTCGTTCTCTGTGTGTGTCCCTCGTTCTCTGTGTGTGTCCCTCGCTCTGTGTGTGTCCCTCGCTCTCTGTGTGTCCCTCGCTCTCTGTGTGTCCCTTGCTCTCTGTGTGTCCCTCGCTCTCTGTGTGTCCCTCGCTCTCTGTGTGTCCCTCGCTCTCTGTGTGTTCCTCGCTCTTTGTGTGTCCCTCACTCTCTGTATGTGTCCCTCACTCTCTGTGTGTCCCACGCTCTCTGAGTGTCCCTCGCTCTCTGTGCATCCCTCGCTCTAGAACATAGAACATAGAACAATACAGCGCAGTACATGCCCTTCGGCCCACGATGTTGCACCGAAACAAAAGCCATCTAACCTACACTATGCCATTATCATCCATATGTTTATCCAATAAACTTTTAAATGCCCTCAATGTTGGCGAGTTCACTACTGTAGCAGGTAGGGCATTCCACGGCCTCACTACTCTTTGCGTAAAGAACCTACCTCTGACCTCTGTCCTATATCTATTACCCCTCAGTTTAAAGTTATGTCCCCTCGTGCCAGCCATTTCCATCCGCGGGAGAAGGCTCTCACTGTCCACCCTATCCAATCCCCTGATCATTTTGTATGCCTCTATTAAGTCTCCTCTTAACCTTCTTCTCTCCAACGAAAACAACCTCAAGTCCATCAGCCTTTCTTCATAAGATTTTCCCTCCATACCAGGCAACATCCCGATAAATCTCCTCTGCACCCGCTCCAAAGCCTCCACGTCCTTCCTATAATGCGGTGACCAGAACTGTACGCAATACTCCAAATGCGGCCGTACCAGAGTTCTGTACAGCTGCAACATGACCTCCCGACTCCGGAACTCAATCCCTCTACCAATAAAGGCCAACACTCCATAGGCCTTCTTCACAACCCTATTAACCTGGGTGGCAACTTTCAGGGATCTATGTACATGGACACCTAGATCCCTCTGCTCATCCACACTTTCAAGAACCTTACCATTAGCCAAATATTCCGCATTCCTGTTATTCCTTCCAAAGTGAATCACCTCACACTTCTCTACATTAAACTCCATTTGCCACCTCTCAGCCCAGCTCTGCAGCTTATCTATATCCCTCTGTAACCTGCTACATCCTTCCACACTATCGACAACACCACCGACTTTAGTATCGTCTGCAAATTTACTCACCCACCCTTCTGCGCCTTCCTCTAGGTCATTGATAAAAATGACAAACAGCAACGGCCCCAGAACAGATCCTTGTGGTACTCCACTTGTGACTGTACTCCATTCTGAACATTTCCCATCAACCACCACCCTCTGTCTTCTTTCAGCTAGCCAATTTCTGATCCACATCTCTAAATCACCCTCAATCCCCAGCCTCCGTATTTTCTGCAATAGCCTACCGTGGGGAACCTTATCAAACGCTTTGCTGAAATCCATATACACCACATCAACTGCTCTACCCTCATCTACCTGTTCAGTCACCTTCTCAAAGAACTCAATAAGGTTTGTGAGGCATGACCTACCCTTCACAAAGCCATGCTGACTATCCCTGATCATATTATTCCTATCTAGATGATTATAAATCTTGTCTCTTATAATCCCCTCAAAGACTTTACCCACTACAGACGTGAGGCTCACCGGTCTATAGTTGCCGGGGTTGTCTCTGCTCCCCTTTTTGAACAAAGGGACCACATTTGCTGTCCTCCAGTCCTCTGGCACTATTCCTGTAGCCAATGATGACATAAAAATCAAAGCCAAAGGTCCTGCAATCTCTTCCCTGGCCTCCCAGAGAATCCTAGGATAAATCCCATCAGGTCCCGGGGACTTATCTATTTTCAGCCTGCCAACACCTCTTCCCTACGTACCTCAATGCCATCTATTCTATTAGCCTGGGGCTCAGCATTCTCCTCCACAACATTATCTTTTTCCTGAGTGAATACTGACGAAAAATATTCATTTAGTATCTCGCCTATCTCTTCAGACTCCACACACAATTTCCCATCCCTGTCCTTGACTGGTCCTACTCTTTCCCTAGTCATTCGCTTATTCCTGACATACCTATAGAAAGCTTTTGGGTTTTCCTTGATCCTTCCTGCCAAATACTTCTCATGTCCCCTCCTTGCTCGTCTTAGCTCTCTCTTTAGATCCTTCCTCGCTACCTTGTAACTATCCATCGTCCCAACCGAAACTTCACACTTCATCTTCACATAGGCCTCCTTCTTCCTCTTAACAAGAGATTCCACTTCCTTGGTAAACCACGGTTCCCTCGCTCGACGCCTTCCTCCCTGCCTGACCGGTACATATTTATCAAGAACACGCAGTAGCTGATCCTTGAACAAGCCCCACTTATCCAGTGTGCCCAACACTTGCAGCCTACTTCTCCACCTTATCCCCCCCAAGTCACGTCTAATGGCATCATAATTGCCCTTCCCCCAGCTATAACTCTTGCCCTGCGGTGTATACTTATCCCTTTCCATCATTAATGTAAACGTCACCGAATTGTGGTCACTGTCCCCAAAGTGCTCTCCTACCTCCAAATCCAACACCTGGCCTGGTTCATTACCCAAAACCAAATTCAACGTGGCCTCGCCTCTTGTTGGCCTGTCAACATATTGTTTCAGGAAACCCTCCTGAGATTAGAATTTATAATGAAACAATTTATATTCAATGAAAACGGTCAGTTTGATAACCCCAACTGCTTTCTGTTACCTCGCCCCTCACGCTCCTCTCTCACCTTGATTTTAATTTGGGGAATTCTGCAGGCAGCTTGTGCACAGGAAGAGCCCCAAAAATGGTGGCACTTTCAAAATTAAGTTCAGAGTCTCTGAAGATGGATTTCTTTCTCTCTTTCTACTTGAACCTGTACAAACTGACAGCAGGCATATTGATTGCACAGTAAGATTCCACAATCAGAAATGTGATCATGGTGGACAATTCCCCCACGTACCCTGTGGAAAGGATGAATTAACTCCCTCATTCCCACCTTTAAGTTTAAGACTTTTAACTCAAGACCTTCAAACCCATTTTGCAGTCCGTGAGCTAATTTTTAAAAAATGTGGTCATTATTGCTGTGTTTTTTGAAAATATTATCATTCCGATGAGGACGGACATAACAAAATACAAACAATCAGTCACAACACAAACAAAATACTATTCTCCTCATTTGAGATTTATTCCTTTATTTCCATTAAACTTTCCCCTCTTCCCTCCCCTTACCCACTGGCAACAAACAGATCTGTAAATAGAGACAAGAACAGCTTCCATCTCGTCCAGAACCCCCCACCTCAGCCACAAAGGGCTAACTTTAGTTTCTCAAGTTTAAGGAATTCCGCAATATCCCTCAACCATGTCGATATTTTTGGCGGATCTTCTGACTTCCCTTCCAATACAATTAGCCTCCGGGCGATCAATGTGGCAAAGGCCACCACATCGGCCCCGTCCCCATCTATTAGTCCCGGTACTTCCGACACCCCAGAAATTGCCTCATGTGGTCCCAGTAATATTTCCACCTCCACAACTTTAGTTCCTGTTTTAAATAGCGAGAGCCAGAAGCCCAATAATCGTGGACGTGACCAGAAGATGTGGACGTGGTTCACTGGTCCTCCTTTACACTCTCACATTTATCTTCTTCCTCTGTGAAGGATCTGCTCGCTCGTCCCTGTGTCATATAGCCCCTGTGTACATCCTTGAATTGTATCAAGCCCATCCGAGCACGTGAAGATGTCGCATTGACCCTGTGTATAACCTCACTCCATAGTCCCCATTCCAACGCCACACCCAACTCTTCCTTCCACTTTTGTTTTATTTCCTCAATTGCTGCTTTCTTTCTGTCCATCAGCCAGCTGTAAATGTTAGTAATTCTCCCATCACCAACTCAGCTGGGAGGAGCAATTTATCCAGCAGCTTGTTCTCTGGTAGGCAACGAAAGAGGACAACTCCTTTTTCACCAAGTTTAATCATTGAAGATAATTAAACTTCACCTCCCTCTGCATTTTATGTTTCTCCCTCAATTCTTCAAATCTACTTTCCAACAACAAGTCTGTAACCTGTCTCAGCCCAGCTTTATGCCACTGTTTAAATATTGTATCCAGTCTTGCCGCCGGGGTGAATCGGGGGTTTCCATAAATAGGGGCTCGCACCGTCAAGTTTACCAAAGCAAAATGGCGTCTCCGCTTGCTCCAGATGTTGAAGGAAGATGCCAGCACCGGGCTTTGTGTAAACCTCCCCGGGGGAAATGGGAGTGGGGCCGCAGCGAAAGTCTGCAAACTAGCCCCCTTACACGATGCTTACTCCACCTGTACCCATTCCGCTTCTTCCTCTCCCCACCATTGTCGAATCTTCTCCAAATTCACCGCCCAATAATAATACAAAAGATTGGGAAGCACCAACCCTCCCACCCACCCATTCTTTTTAAATGTGTGCTGGTCCTTTTGAAGAGAAATCCAAAATCTCCTTCCATTTACTGATGGAGAAGTGATCTGCCGCATTTTCTATCTGTTTAGAGCAGGGTGTCTGTGTGAGGGTAAGTGTGTTACTGTGTGTGTGGACCTTTCTCTATCTGTCTATCTGCCAGTTGCCCTGGTCCAACATTCTGTTTCTCTCTCCACAGATGCTGCCTGACGTGCTCAGTATTTTCCTGCATTGGTACAAGAGCGAGGAGGTAAGGCTGAACTTATACAAGACACTAGTTAGACCTCAGCTGGAATATTGTGGACAGTTCTGGGCGCCACACTATCGGAAGGATGTGAACACACTGGAGCGAGTGCAGAGGAGGTTCACAAGAATGGTTCAGGGATGAGAAACTTCAGTGATGAGGATAGATTGGAGAGGTTGGGTCTGTTCTCCACGGAGAGAAATGGCCAAGAGGAGATTAGATAGAGGTGTTCAAATTCTTGGGGGTGCCGGACAGAGTAGACAGGGAGAAACTGTTCCCACTATTAAGAAGCTCAAGAACGAGATGGCACAGAATTAAAGTGAATAGGAAAAGAAGCAAATATTTGTGAGAAAATGGAAACAGTATAGTGCAGAGAGAGCCCTGCTCGGTATCACACCCCGTGCTGTACCTCTCCTGGGAGTGTTTGAGAGGAAAAATGCAGAGGGAGCTTTACTCTGTATCTAACCCCGTGCTGTACCTGTCCTGGGAGTGTTTGATGGGGACAGTGTAGAGGGAGCTTTACTCTGTATCTAACCCGGTGCTGCACCAGTCCTGGGAGTGTTTGATTGGGACAGTGTAGAGCGAGCTTTACTCTGTATCTTACCCCGTGCTGTACCTGTCCTGGGAGTGTTTGATGGGGACCGTGTAGAGCGAGCTTTACACTGCATCTAACCCCGTGCTGTACCTGTCCTGGAAGTGTTTGATGGGTACAGTGTAGAGGGAGCATTACTCTGTATCTAACCCCGTGCTGTACCTGTCCTGGAAGTGTTTGATGGGCACAGTGAAGAGAGAGCCTTGCTCGATATCTAATACCGTGTTGTACCTGTCCTGGGAGTGTTTGATGGGCACAGTGTAGAGAGACCTTGCTCGATATCTAACCCCGTGATGTACCTGTCCTGGGAGTGTTTGCCAGGGACAGTGTAGAGGAATCTGTGTCTAACCCCATGATGTACCTTTGCTGGTCGTGTTTCACGGAGTTTCAAAATCTCAAATAAATGTCTTCTATTAGTTTCTCCATCCCTCTGTTTCTGCTTCTCTCTCTGTCTGTCTGGGAATATTGTCAGAACAAAATCCACGATCAGCAGTCAGCCATTTTAAGTTACTTAATGGTGGCCATTTTAGGTGAGCACAGCACAGTCATTTCTGACATTTGTACACGTTGGTATAACAAAATCCTGATGGAAAGTGTCTGATTTAAACAGCGATTTGTTGGTGAATGTGGATGAAGAAAGGGAGCTGGCTGTCCTTGTACACCAGTCACTGAAAGTGGAGAGGGGGGTGCAGCAAGCAGTTAAGAAGACCAATGATATGTTGGCCTTCATTGAAAGAGGGATTTGAGTTCAGAAGTGGAGATGTCTTACTGCAGTTACACAAGCCCTTGGTGAGACCACACCTGGAGTATTGCGTACAGTTTCGGTCTCCCTAACTAAGAAAGGATAGAGTTGCCAGAGAGGGAGTGCAGCGGAGGGTCAATCGGCTGATAGGGAGGTTGCCGGACTGTCCTACAAGGAGAGATTGGTTTGACTGTGGCACAGTGGTTAGCACTGCTGCCTCACCGTGCCAGTGACCCGGGATAAATTCCGGCCTTGTGTGACTGATTATGTGGAGTTGGCAGTTTCTCCCTGTGTGTGCGTGGGTTTCCTCCGGGTGCTCCGGTTTCCTTCCACAGTCCAAAGATGTGCAGGTTAGGTGGAATGGTCCTGCTAAATTACCCCTTAGTGTCCAAGAAAGATTGTTTAGATTAGGTTAAGGAGCTATTGGGATAGGGCGGGTGACTGAGCTTACATAGAATGCTGTGTCAGAGGGTTGGTGTCGATTCGATGGGCAGAATGGCCTCCTTCTGCATTGTAGGGATTCTATGATTGTGCCTGTATTCACTAGGGCCTAGAAGGATGTGAGGAGATGTTTGCTGTGCTCAATTGCCCCTTTGTGGCCCAAAGGTTAGGTGGTGTTACTGGGGTTATTTGGATAGGGTGGAGGCATGGGCCTGGGTAGGGTGCTCTCTCCGAGGGCCAGTGCAGACTCGATGGGCCAAATGGGCTACTCCTGCAATGTATATTCTATGATTCTGTGAGCTCTGATTGAAATGTATTACATTCCAACAGCGCTGTGCAGACTATACACAGAGATGGAGATTCTGAATATTGAATTAATGTATTCTGTTATTTTCCCCATCTTCTCTGTCTCTGCACCTCTCTATCTCTCTCTCTGGGAATCTGTCTAAACAAATCCACGATCAGCAGTCTGCCATTTTAAGTTACTGAACGGTGGCCATTTTATGTGAGCACAACACTGAGACAATTCGGACAGTTGTCCAAGTTAGTGTCAAACAAAAACTGAAGGAAAGAGTCAAATTTAAATGGTGATATGTTGGGCAATGTGGATGTACAAATGGAGCTTGTACACCAGTCACTGAAAGTGGAGAGGGGGCTGCAGCAAGCAGTTAAGAAGACCAATGATATGTTGGCCTTCATTGAAAGAGGGATTTGAATTCAGAAGTGGAGATGTCTTACGGCAGTTATACAAGCCCTTGGTGAGACCACACCTGGAGTACTGTGTACAGTTTCGGTCTCCCTAACATAGAAAGGATATAGTTGCCAGAGAGGGAGTGCAGCGGAGGGACAATCGGCTGATAGGGAGATTGCCGGACTGTCCTAGGAGGAGAGATTGATTCAATAGGACCCGAACGAGCCCTGTTTCTCCAACCTAATCCTGGAGATCTAATCCCACATTCCTGGTGATTTCTCCACTCTCAAAGATGGAAAGATATTGACCAAGTTTAAAGCAGAAATTGACAGCTTTCTAAATCCCAATGACATAAAGGGACATGGGGATAGTGTTGGGGAAAAGACATTGAAGTGAAGATATTTCACAGCTGGATTCACAGAATACCGACAGCAAAGTATCTTAAATTTTGGAAGAGCCACAAATGTTGTGAAACATTTGGGAAATGATTAGAAACAGTTTGGACTGAGATCTCCTCAGTGACCTGTGTGCAGTCCCCACCCCCGACTTTCTGTCAGGAATGTCCCCCTCGGTGTGTTTCCTGTGTCTGCAAAGGTAACACTTGTCCTGTCTATGGTTATGTTAATTCAGCAGACAGCCACAGATTCACAATGTCCTGTCCTTATTTCTGTCTTTGTTTAACATTTGTTCCCTCTGAATTTCTGACATGTTGGGAATAACCATTCGTCTGTCGCCTTAGGAAGGCTTTTCATAGAATGAGTAAAAACTAGCAAGAAATCACAGAATGTGAGTTAAACACAACTTCATTTCTGCTCCCATTTAGAGAGAAGATTCCTGGCCAGACAAACAAAGCTCATTGCAAAGTTTCACTTCATATTTTACTTGTTGTTCACGGACAGATTTTTCACTGAAATCTTCTGATGTTAATTCCTGAGATTAGAATTTATAAAGAAACAATTTGGATTGAATGAAAACGGTCAGTTTGATAACCCTAATGTCCTGACTGCCTCACGTCCTGGCACCCTCACACCATCACACCCTCATGTCCCCGAACCCTCACATCCTGACCCACTCCCGTCCCCAAAACCTCAGATCCTGACCCGCTGTGTACCTCTTTCTCTGTGTGTGTCCCTCACTCTCTCCGTGTGCCCACCTCTCTCTGTCCCTCTCTCCCTCTGTGTCCCTGTTGCTCTCAAAGTGTCCTCTCACTCTATCCCTCTCTTTCACTGTCTACCTCTTTCTCTCTGTGTCACTCTCCCTGTCGCCCTCTCCCTTTCTGTATCCCCCTCTCTCTGTCCCCCTCTCTCCTTCTCCCTCTATCTCTATCCCTCTTTCTCTTTGTCTCACTATCTATCACTTTGTACATCTCTCTCTCTTTCTATCACTCTATCGCTCACTCTCCTTCTCTCGCTGTGTCTCTCGCTCTTGCTGTGTCGTCGCTCTCGCTGTGTCCTTCGGTCTCACTGTGTCCCTCGCTCTCACTGAGTCCCTCGCTCTCTGTGTACCCCTCACTCTCTGTGTGCCCCTCACTCTCTGTGTACCACTCACTCTCTGTGCGTCCCTCGCTCATTGTGCGTCCCTCGCTCTCTGTGCGTCCCTCACTCTCTGTGTGTCCCTCGCTCTCTGTGTGTCCCTCGCTCTCTGTGTGTTCCTTGCTCTCTGTGTGTCCCTCGCTCTCAGTGTGTCCCTCGCTCTCTGTGTGTGTCCCTCTCTCTCTGTGTGTGTTCCTTGCTCTCTGTGTGTGTCCCTCGCTATATGTGCATTCCTCCCTCTCTGTGAGTCCCTCGCTCTCTGTGTGTCCCTCGCTCTGTGTGTCCCTCGCTCTCTGTGTGACCCTCGCTCTCTGTGTGTCCCTCGCTCTCTGTGTGTCCATCGCTCTCTGTGTGTCCCTCGTTCTCTGTGTGTGTCCCTCGCTCTGTGTGTGTCCCTCGCTCTGTGAGTCCCTCGCTCTGTGTGTCCCTCGCTCTCTGTGTGTCCCTCGCTCTCGGTGTGTCCATCACTCTCTGTGTGTCCCTCGCTCTCTGTGTGTGTCCCTCGCTCTCTGTGTGTCCCTCGCTCTCTGTGTGTGTCCCTCGCTCTGTGTGTGTGTTACTTGCTCTCTGTGTGTCCCTCGCTCTCTGTGTGTCCCTCACTCTCAGTGCATCACTCGCTCTCTGTGAGTCCCTCGCTCTCTGTGTGTGTTCCTTGCTCTCTGTGTGTCCCTCGCTCTCTGTGTGTGTCCCTCGCTCTCTGTGTGACCCTCGCTCTCTGTGTGTCCCTCGCTCTCTGTGTCCCTCGTTCTCTGTGTGTGTCCCTCGCTCTCTGTGTGCCCCTCGCTCTCTGTGTGTGTCCCTCGCTCTCTGTCTGTCCCTCGCTCTCTGTGTGCCCCTCGCTCTCTGTGTGTCACTCGCTCTCTGTGCGTCCCTCGATCTCTGTGTGTCCCTCGCTCTCTGTGTGTGTCCCTCCCTCTGTGCGTCCCTCGCTCTCTGTGTGCCCCTCGCTCTCTGTTTATCCCTCGCTCACTGTGCGTCCCTCGATCTCTGTGTATCCCTCGCTCTCTGTGTGTGTCCCGCGCTCTCTTTGTGTGTCCCTCGCTTTCTGTGCGTCCCTCGCTCTCTGTGTGTCCCTCGCTCTCTGTGCGTCCCTCGCTCTCTGTGTGTCCCTCGCTCTCTGTGTGTCCCTCGCTCTCTGTGTGTCCCTCGCTCTCTGTGTGTCCCTCGTTCTCTGTGTGTCCCTCGCTCTCGGTGTGTCCCTCGCTCTCTGTGTGTCCCTCGCTCTCTGTGCGCCCCTCGCTCTCTGTGCGCCCTTCGCTCTCTGTGCGCCCCTCGCTCTCTGTGTGTCCCTCGCTCTGTGTGTCCCTCGCTCTCTGTGCGTCCCTCGCTCTCTCTGTGTGTCCCTCGCTCTGTGTGTCCCTCGCTCTGTGCGTCCCTCGCTCGCTGTGTGTCCCTCACTCTCTGTGCGCCCCTCGCTCTCTGTGCGCCCCTCGCTCTCTGTGTGTCCCTCGCTCTGTGTGTCCCTCGCTCTCTGTGTGCCCCTCGCTCTGTGTGCGCCCATGCGCACTGTATCATTGTGGATAGCACAATTGCTTCACAGCTCCAGGGTCCCAGGTTCGATTCCGGATTGTGTCACGGTGTGTGTGGAGTCTGCAAATCCTCCCCGTGTGTGCGTGGGTTTCCTCCGGGTGCTCTGGTTTCATCCCACAGTCCAAAGATGTGCAGGTTAGGTGGATTGGCCTTGATAAATTGCCCTTAGTGTCCAAAATTGCCCTTAGTGTTGGGTGGGGTTGCTGGGTTATGGGGATAGGGTGGGGGTGTGGGTTTGGATAGGGTGCTCTTTCCAAGATCTGGTACAGAGTCGATGGGCTGAATGGCCTCCTTCCGCACTTTAAATTCTCTGATAAACTGTGTTCGCTCTCTGTGCGTCCGCCGCTGTCTGTGTGTCACTCGCTCTCAGTGTGCCCCTCGCTCTGTGTGTCCCTCGCTCTCTGTGCGTCCCTCGCTCTCTGTGTGTCCCTCGCTCTCTGTGTGTCCCTCGCTCTCTGTGTGTCCCTCGCTCTCTGTGTGTCCCTCGCTCTCTGTGTGTCCCTCGCTCTGTGTGTCCCTCGCTCTGTGTGTCCCTCGCTCTCTGTGTGTCCCTCGCTCTCTGTGTGTCGCTCGCTCTCTGTGTGTCCCTCGCTCTCTGTGTGTCTCTCGCTCTCTGTGTGTCCCTCGCTCTGTGTGTGTGTCCCGCGCTCTGTGTGTGTGTCCCGCGTCCCTCGCTCTCTGTGTGTCCCTCGCTCTCTGTGTGTCCCTCGCTCTCTGTGTGTCCCTCGCTCTCTGTGCGTCCCTCGCTCTCTGTGCGTCCCTCGCTCTCTGTGCGTCCCTCGCTCTCTGTGTGTCCCTCGCTCTCTGTGTGTCCCTCGCTCTCCCTGTATCCCTCGCTCTCTGTGTCCCTTGCTCTCTGTGTGTCCCTCGCTCTCTGTGTGTCCCTCGCTCTCTGTGTGTCCCTCGCTCTATGTGTGTGTCCCTCGCTCTGTGCGGCCCTCGCTCTGTGCGTGCCTCGCTCTGTGTGTCCCTCGCTCTCTGTGTGTCCCTCGCTCTCTGTGTGTCCCTCGCTCTCTGTGTGTCCCTCGCTCTCTGTGTGTCCCTCGCTCTCTGTGTGTCCCTCGCTCTCTGTGTGTCCCTCGCTCTGTGTGCGCCCATGGGCACGGTATCATTGTGGATAGCACAATTGCTTCACAGCTCCAGGGTCCCAGGTTCGATTCCGGATTGTGTCACTGTCTGTGCGGAGTCTGCAAATCCTCCCCGTGTGTGCGTGGCTTTCCTCCGGGTGCTCCGGTTTCCTCCCACAGTCCAAAGATGTGCAGGTTAGGTGGATTGGCCTTGATAAATTGCCCTTAGTGTCCAAAATTGCCCTTCGTGTTGGGTGGGGTTGCTGGGTTATGGGGATAGGGTGGGGGTGTGGGTTTGGATAGGGTGCTCTTTCCAAGAGCCGGTGCAGACACGACGGGCTGAATGGCCTCCTTCTGCACATTAAATTCTCTGATAAACTGTGATCGCTCTCTGTGCGTCCGCAGATGTCTGTGTGTCGCTCGCTCTCTGTGTGCCCCTCGCTCTGTGTCCTTCGCTCTGTGTGTCGCTCGCGTGTGTCGCTCGCTCTGTGTGTCCCTCGCTCTCTGTGCGTCCCTCGCTCTCTGTGTGTCCCTCGCTCTCTGTGTATCCCTCGCTCTGTGTGTCCCTCGCTCTCTGTGTGTCCCTCGCTCTGTGTGTCCCTCGCTCTCTGTGTGTGTCCCTCGCTCTGTGTGTCCCTCGCTCTGTGTGTCCCTCGCTCTCTGTGTGTCCCTCGCTCTCTGTGTGTCCCTCGCTCTCTGTGTGTGTCCCTCGCTCTCTGTGTGTGTCCCTCACTCTGTGTGTCCCTCGCTCTCTGTGCGTCCCTCGCTCTCTGTGTGTCCCTCGCACTGTGTGTGTGTCCCTCCCTCTGTGCGTCCCTCGCTCTCTGTGTGTCCCTCGCTCTCTGTGTGTGTCCCTCCCTCTGTGCGTCCCTCGCTCTCTGTGTGTCCCTCGCTCTCTGTTAGTGTCCCGCGCTTTCTTTGTGTGTCCCTCGCTTTCTGTGCGTCCCTCGCTCTGTGTGTCCCTTGCTCTCTGTGTCCCTCGCTCTCTGTGTGTCCCTCGCTCTCTGTGCGCCCCTCGCTCTCTGTGTGTCCCTCGCTCTGTGTGTCCTTCGCTCTCTTTGCATCCCTCGCTCTCTGTGCGCCCCTCGCTCTCTGTGCGTCCCTCGCTCTCTGTGTGTCCCTCGCTCTGTGTGTGTCCCTCGCTCTGTGTGTCCCACGCTCTGTGTGTCCCTCGCACTCTGTGTGTCCCTAGCTCTGTGTGTGTGTCCCTCGCTCTGTGTGTGTGTCCCTCGCTCTCTGTGTGTCCCTCGCTCTTTGTGTGTCCCTCGCTCTCTGTGTATCCCTAGCTCTCTGTGTCTCCCTCGCTCTCAGTGTCTCCTTCCTCTCTGTGCGTCCCTCGCTCTCTGTGCGTCCCTCGCTCTCTGTGCGTCCCTCGCTCTCTGTGAGTCCCTCGCTCTCTGTGTGTGTTCCTTGCTCTCTGTGTGTCCCTCGCTCTCTGTGTGAGTCCCTCGCTCTCTGTGTGACCCTCGCTCTCTGTGTGTCCCTCGCTCTCTGTGTGTGTCCCTCGCTCTCTGTGTGTCCCTCGCTCTCTGTGTGTCCCTAGCTCTCTGTGTGTTCCTCGCTCTCTGTGCGTCCCTCGCTCTCTGTGTGTCCCTCGCTCTCTGTGTGCGTCCCTCGCTCTCTGTGTGTCCCTCGTTCTCTGTGTGTCCCTCGCTCTCTGTGTGTGTCCCTCGCTCTCTGTGTGTCCCTCGCTCTCTGTGCGTCCCTAGCTCTCTGTGTGTTCCTCGCTCTCTGTGCGTCCCTCGCTCTCTGTGTGTCCCTTGCTCTCTGTGTCCCTCGCTCTCTGTGTGTCCCTCGCTCTCTGTGTGTCCCTCGCTCTCTGGTGTCCCTCGCCCTCTGTGTGTGTCCCTCGCTCTCTGTGTGTCCCTCGCTCTCTGTGTGTGTCCCTCGCTCTCTGTGTGTCCCTCACTCTCTGTGCACGCCTCGTTTTCTGTGCCATCGCTCTCTGTGTGTCCCTCGCTCTGTGTGCGTGTCCCTCGCTCTCTGTGTGTCCCTCGCTCTCTGTGTGTTCCTCGCTCTCTTTGTGTCCCTCGCTCTCTGTGTCTCCCTCGCTCTCTGTGTGTCCCTTGCTCTCTGTGAGTCCCTCGCTCTCTGTGTGTTCCTCGCACTCTGTGTGTCCCTCGCTCTGTGTGTGTGTTTCTCGCTCTCTGTGCACCCCTCGCTCTCTGTGTCCTTCGCTCTCTGTGTGTCCCTCGCTCTCTGTGCGTCCCTCGCTCTCTGTGTGTCCCTCGCTCTCTAAGTGTCCCCCGCTCTGTGTGTGTGTCCCTCGCTCTCTGTGTGTCCCTCGCTCTCTGTGTGTCCCTCGCTCTCTGTTTGTCCCCCGCTCTCTGTGTGTGTCCCTCGCACTCTCTGTGTCCCTCGCTCTGTGCGTCCCTCGCTCTCTGTGCGTCCCTCGCTCTGTGTGTGTGTCCCTCACTCTGTGCCTCCCTCGCTCTCTGTGTGTGTCCCTCGCTCTGTGCGTCCCTCGCTCTCTGTGCGTCCCTCGCTCTCTGTGTGCCCCTCGCTCTCTGTGTGTGTCCCTCGCTCTGTGCGTCCCTCGCTCTCTGTGCGTCCCTCACTCTCTGTGCGTCCCTCGCTCTTTGTGTGTCCCTCGCTCTTTGTGTGTCCCTCGCTCTCTGTGTGTCCCTCGCTCTGTGTGTCCCTCGCTCTGTGCGTCCCTCGCTCTCTGTGCGTCCCTCGCTCTCTGTGCGTCCCTTGCTCTCTGTGTCCCTCGCTCTGTGTGTCCCTCGCTCTCTGTGCGCCCCTCGCTCTCTGTGTGCCCCTCGCTCTCTGTGTGTGTCCCTCGATCTCTGTGCGTCCCTCGCTCTCTGTAGTCCCTCGCTCTCTGTGCGTCCCTCGCTCTCTGTGTGTCCCTCGCTCTCTGTGTATCCCTAGCTCTCTGTGTCTCCCTCGCTCTCTGTGTCTCCCTCGCTCTCTGTGCGTCCCTCGCTCTCTGTGCGTCCCTCGCTCTCTGTGCGTCCCTCGCTCTCTGTGAGTCCCTCGCTCTCTGTGTGTGTTCCTTGCTCTCTGTGTGTCCCTCGCTCTCTGTGTGAGTCCCTCGCTCTCTGTGTGACCCTCGCTCTCTGTGTGTCCCTCGCTCTCTGTGTGTGTCCCTCGCTCTCTGTGTGTCCCTCGCTCTCTGTGCGTCCCTAGCTCTCTGTGTGTTCCTCGCTCTATGTGCGTCCCTCGGTCTCTGTGTGTCCCTCGCTCTCTGTGTGCGTCCCTCGCTCTCTGTGTGTCCCTCGTTCTCTGTGTGTCCCTCGCTCTCTGTGTGTGTCCCTCGCTCTCTGTGTGTCCCTCGCTCTCTGTGCGTCCCTAGCTCTCTGTGTGTTCCTCGCTCTCTGTGCGTCCCTCGCTCTCTGTGTGTCCCTTGCTCTCTGTGTCCCTCGCTCTCTGTGTGTCCCTCGCTCTCTGTGTGTCCCTCGCTCTCTGGTGTCCCTTGCCCTCTGTGTGTCCCTCGCTCTCTGTGTGTCCCTCACTCTCTGTGCACGCCTCGTTTTCTGTGCCATCGCTCTCTGTGTGTCCCTCGCTCTGTGTGCGTGTCCCTCGCTCTCTGTGTGTCCCTCGCTCTCTGTGTGTTCCTCGCTCTCTTTGTGTCCCTCGCTCTCTGTGTGTCCCTCGCTCTCTGTGTGTCCCTCGCTCTCTGTGTGTACCTCGCTCTCTGTGTGTCCCTCACTCTCTGTGTGTCCCTCGCTCTCTGTGTGTTCCTCGCTCTCTGTGTGTTCCTCGCTCTCTGTGTGTCCCTCGCTCACTGTGTGTCCCTCGCTCACTGTGCGTGTCCCTCGTTCTCTGTGTGTCCCTCGCTCTCTGTGTGTGTCGCTCGCTCTCTGTGTGTGTCCCTCGCTCTCTGTGTGTGTCCCTCGCTCTCTGTGTGTGTCCCTCGCTCTCTGTGTGTGTTCCTCGCTCTCTATGTGTGTCCCTCGCTCTCTGTGTGTGTCCCTCGCTCTCTGTGTGTTCCTTGCTCTCTGTGTGTGTCCCTCGCTTTCTGTGTGTGTCCCTCGCTCTCTGTGTGTCCCTCGCTCTCTGTGTGTCCCAGCTCTCTGTGTATCCCTCGCTCTCTGTGTGTCCCTCGCTCTCTGTGTGTGTTCCTCGCTCTCTGTGTGTCCCTCGCTCTCTGTGTCCCTCGCTCTCTGGGTGCCCCTCGCTCTGTGTGTCCCTCGCTCTCTGTGTATCCCTCGCTCTCTGTGTGTCCCTCGCTCTCTGTGTGTCCCTCACTCTCTGTGTGTCCCTCGCTCTCTGTGTGTCCCAGCTCTCTGTGTGTCCCTCGATCTCTGTGTGCGCCTCGCTCTCTGTGTGTCCCAACTCTCTGTGTGTCTCTCGCTTTCTGTGTGTGTCCCTCGCTCTCTGTGTGTTTCCCTCGCTCTCCATGTGTCCCTCATTCTCTGTGTGTTTCCCTCGTTCTCTGTGTGTGTCCCTCGTTCTCTGTGTGTGTCCCTCGCTCTGTGTGTGTCCCTCGCTCTCTGTGTGTCCCTCGCTCTCTGTGTGTCCCTTGCTCTCTGTGTGTCCCTCGCTCTCTGTGTGTCCCTCGCTCTCTGTGTGTCCCTCGCTCTCTGTGTGTTCCTCGCTCTTTGTGTGTCCCTCACTCTCTGTATGTGTCCCTCACTCTCTGTGTGTCCCACGCTCTCTGAGTGTCCCTCGCTCTCTGTGCATCCCTCGCTCTAGAACATAGAACATAGAACAATACAGCGCAGTACATGCCCTTCGGCCCACGATGTTGCACCGAAACAAAAGCCATCTAACCTACACTATGCCATTATCATCCATATGTTTATCCAATAAACTTTTAAATGCCCTCAATGTTGGCGAGTTCACTACTGTAGCAGGTAGGGCATTCCACGGCCTCACTACTCTTTGCGTAAAGAACCTACCTCTGACCTCTGTCCTATATCTATTACCCCTCAGTTTAAAGTTATGTCCCCTCGTGCCAGCCATTTCCATCCGCGGGAGAAGGCTCTCACTGTCCACCCTATCCAATCCCCTGATCATTTTGTATGCCTCTATTAAGTCTCCTCTTAACCTTCTTCTCTCCAACGAAAACAACCTCAAGTCCATCAGCCTTTCTTCATAAGATTTTCCCTCCATACCAGGCAACATCCCGATAAATCTCCTCTGCACCCGCTCCAAAGCCTCCACGTCCTTCCTATAATGCGGTGACCAGAACTGTACGCAATACTCCAAATGCGGCCGTACCAGAGTTCTGTACAGCTGCAACATGACCTCCCGACTCCGGAACTCAATCCCTCTACCAATAAAGGCCAACACTCCATAGGCCTTCTTCACAACCCTATTAACCTGGGTGGCAACTTTCAGGGATCTATGTACATGGACACCTAGATCCCTCTGCTCATCCACACTTTCAAGAACCTTACCATTAGCCAAATATTCCGCATTCCTGTTATTCCTTCCAAAGTGAATCACCTCACACTTCTCTACATTAAACTCCATTTGCCACCTCTCAGCCCAGCTCTGCAGCTTATCTATATCCCTCTGTAACCTGCTACATCCTTCCACACTATCGACAACACCACCGACTTTAGTATCGTCTGCAAATTTACTCACCCACCCTTCTGCGCCTTCCTCTAGGTCATTGATAAAAATGACAAACAGCAACGGCCCCAGAACAGATCCTTGTGGTACTCCACTTGTGACTGTACTCCATTCTGAACATTTCCCATCAACCACCACCCTCTGTCTTCTTTCAGCTAGCCAATTTCTGATCCACATCTCTAAATCACCCTCAATCCCCAGCCTCCGTATTTTCTGCAATAGCCTACCGTGGGGAACCTTATCAAACGCTTTGCTGAAATCCATATACACCACATCAACTGCTCTACCCTCATCTACCTGTTCAGTCACCTTCTCAAAGAACTCAATAAGGTTTGTGAGGCATGACCTACCCTTCACAAAGCCATGCTGACTATCCCTGATCATATTATTCCTATCTAGATGATTATAAATCTTGTCTCTTATAATCCCCTCAAAGACTTTACCCACTACAGACGTGAGGCTCACCGGTCTATAGTTGCCGGGGTTGTCTCTGCTCCCCTTTTTGAACAAAGGGACCACATTTGCTGTCCTCCAGTCCTCTGGCACTATTCCTGTAGCCAATGATGACATAAAAATCAAAGCCAAAGGTCCTGCAATCTCTTCCCTGGCCTCCCAGAGAATCCTAGGATAAATCCCATCAGGTCCCGGGGACTTATCTATTTTCAGCCTGCCAACACCTCTTCCCTACGTACCTCAATGCCATCTATTCTATTAGCCTGGGGCTCAGCATTCTCCTCCACAACATTATCTTTTTCCTGAGTGAATACTGACGAAAAATATTCATTTAGTATCTCGCCTATCTCTTCAGACTCCACACACAATTTCCCATCCCTGTCCTTGACTGGTCCTACTCTTTCCCTAGTCATTCGCTTATTCCTGACATACCTATAGAAAGCTTTTGGGTTTTCCTTGATCCTTCCTGCCAAATACTTCTCATGTCCCCTCCTTGCTCGTCTTAGCTCTCTCTTTAGATCCTTCCTCGCTACCTTGTAACTATCCATCGTCCCAACCGAAACTTCACACTTCATCTTCACATAGGCCTCCTTCTTCCTCTTAACAAGAGATTCCACTTCCTTGGTAAACCACGGTTCCCTCGCTCGACGCCTTCCTCCCTGCCTGACCGGTACATATTTATCAAGAACACGCAGTAGCTGATCCTTGAACAAGCCCCACTTATCCAGTGTGCCCAACACTTGCAGCCTACTTCTCCACCTTATCCCCCCCAAGTCACGTCTAATGGCATCATAATTGCCCTTCCCCCAGCTATAACTCTTGCCCTGCGGTGTATACTTATCCCTTTCCATCATTAATGTAAACGTCACCGAATTGTGGTCACTGTCCCCAAAGTGCTCTCCTACCTCCAAATCCAACACCTGGCCTGGTTCATTACCCAAAACCAAATTCAACGTGGCCTCGCCTCTTGTTGGCCTGTCAACATATTGTTTCAGGAAACCCTCCTGAGATTAGAATTTATAATGAAACAATTTATATTCAATGAAAACGGTCAGTTTGATAACCCCAACTGCTTTCTGTTACCTCGCCCCTCACGCTCCTCTCTCACCTTGATTTTAATTTGGGGAATTCTGCAGGCAGCTTGTGCACAGGAAGAGCCCCAAAAATGGTGGCACTTTCAAAATTAAGTTCAGAGTCTCTGAAGATGGATTTCTTTCTCTCTTTCTACTTGAACCTGTACAAACTGACAGCAGGCATATTGATTGCACAGTAAGATTCCACAATCAGAAATGTGATCATGGTGGACAATTCCCCCACGTACCCTGTGGAAAGGATGAATTAACTCCCTCATTCCCACCTTTAAGTTTAAGACTTTTAACTCAAGACCTTCAAACCCATTTTGCAGTCCGTGAGCTAATTTTTAAAAAATGTGGTCATTATTGCTGTGTTTTTTGAAAATATTATCATTCCGATGAGGACGGACATAACAAAATACAAACAATCAGTCACAACACAAACAAAATACTATTCTCCTCATTTGAGATTTATTCCTTTATTTCCATTAAACTTTCCCCTCTTCCCTCCCCTTACCCACTGGCAACAAACAGATCTGTAAATAGAGACAAGAACAGCTTCCATCTCGTCCAGAACCCCCCACCTCAGCCACAAAGGGCTAACTTTAGTTTCTCAAGTTTAAGGAATTCCGCAATATCCCTCAACCATGTCGATATTTTTGGCGGATCTTCTGACTTCCCTTCCAATACAATTAGCCTCCGGGCGATCAATGTGGCAAAGGCCACCACATCGGCCCCGTCCCCATCTATTAGTCCCGGTACTTCCGACACCCCAGAAATTGCCTCATGTGGTCCCAGTAATATTTCCACCTCCACAACTTTAGTTCCTGTTTTAAATAGCGAGAGCCAGAAGCCCAATAATCGTGGACGTGACCAGAAGATGTGGACGTGGTTCACTGGTCCTCCTTTACACTCTCACATTTATCTTCTTCCTCTGTGAAGGATCTGCTCGCTCGTCCCTGTGTCATATAGCCCCTGTGTACATCCTTGAATTGTATCAAGCCCATCCGAGCACGTGAAGATGTCGCATTGACCCTGTGTATAACCTCACTCCATAGTCCCCATTCCAACGCCACACCCAACTCTTCCTTCCACTTTTGTTTTATTTCCTCAATTGCTGCTTTCTTTCTGTCCATCAGCCAGCTGTAAATGTTAGTAATTCTCCCATCACCAACTCAGCTGGGAGGAGCAATTTATCCAGCAGCTTGTTCTCTGGTAGGCAACGAAAGAGGACAACTCCTTTTTCACCAAGTTTAATCATTGAAGATAATTAAACTTCACCTCCCTCTGCATTTTATGTTTCTCCCTCAATTCTTCAAATCTACTTTCCAACAACAAGTCTGTAACCTGTCTCAGCCCAGCTTTATGCCACTGTTTAAATATTGTATCCAGTCTTGCCGCCGGGGTGAATCGGGGGTTTCCATAAATAGGGGCTCGCACCGTCAAGTTTACCAAAGCAAAATGGCGTCTCCGCTTGCTCCAGATGTTGAAGGAAGATGCCAGCACCGGGCTTTGTGTAAACCTCCCCGGGGGAAATGGGAGTGGGGCCGCAGCGAAAGTCTGCAAACTAGCCCCCTTACACGATGCTTACTCCACCTGTACCCATTCCGCTTCTTCCTCTCCCCACCATTGTCGAATCTTCTCCAAATTCACCGCCCAATAATAATACAAAAGATTGGGAAGCACCAACCCTCCCACCCACCCATTCTTTTTAAATGTGTGCTGGTCCTTTTGAAGAGAAATCCAAAATCTCCTTCCATTTACTGATGGAGAAGTGATCTGCCGCATTTTCTATCTGTTTAGAGCAGGGTGTCTGTGTGAGGGTAAGTGTGTTACTGTGTGTGTGGACCTTTCTCTATCTGTCTATCTGCCAGTCGCCCTGGTCCAACATTCTGTTTCTCTCTCCACAGATGCTGCCTGACGTGCTCAGTATTTTCCTGCATTGGTACAAGAGCGAGGAGGTAAGGCTGAACTTATACAAGACACTAGTTAGACCTCAGCTGGAATATTGTGGACAGTTCTGGGCGCCACACTATCGGAAGGATGTGAACACACTGGAGCGAGTGCAGAGGAGGTTCACAAGAATGGTTCAGGGATGAGAAACTTCAGTGATGAGGATAGATTGGAGAGGTTGGGTCTGTTCTCCACGGAGAGAAATGGCCAAGAGGAGATTAGATAGAGGTGTTCAAATTCTTGGGGGTGCCGGACAGAGTAGACAGGGAGAAACTGTTCCCACTATTAAGAAGCTCAAGAACGAGATGGCACAGAATTAAAGTGAATAGGAAAAGAAGCAAATATTTGTGAGAAAATGGAAACAGTATAGTGCAGAGAGAGCCCTGCTCGGTATCACACCCCGTGCTGTACCTCTCCTGGGAGTGTTTGAGAGGAAAAATGCAGAGGGAGCTTTACTCTGTATCTAACCCCGTGCTGTACCTGTCCTGGGAGTGTTTGATGGGGACAGTGTAGAGGGAGCTTTACTCTGTATCTAACCCGGTGCTGCACCAGTCCTGGGAGTGTTTGATTGGGACAGTGTAGAGCGAGCTTTACTCTGTATCTTACCCCGTGCTGTACCTGTCCTGGGAGTGTTTGATGGGGACCGTGTAGAGCGAGCTTTACACTGCATCTAACCCCGTGCTGTACCTGTCCTGGAAGTGTTTGATGGGTACAGTGTAGAGGGAGCATTACTCTGTATCTAACCCCGTGCTGTACCTGTCCTGGAAGTGTTTGATGGGCACAGTGAAGAGAGAGCCTTGCTCGATATCTAATACCGTGTTGTACCTGTCCTGGGAGTGTTTGATGGGCACAGTGTAGAGAGACCTTGCTCGATATCTAACCCCGTGATGTACCTGTCCTGGGAGTGTTTGCCAGGGACAGTGTAGAGGAATCTGTGTCTAACCCCATGATGTACCTTTGCTGGTCGTGTTTCACGGAGTTTCAAAATCTCAAATAAATGTCTTCTATTAGTTTCTCCATCCCTCTGTTTCTGCTTCTCTCTCTGTCTGTCTGGGAATATTGTCAGAACAAAATCCACGATCAGCAGTCAGCCATTTTAAGTTACTTAATGGTGGCCATTTTAGGTGAGCACAGCACAGTCATTTCTGACATTTGTACACGTTGGTATAACAAAATCCTGATGGAAAGTGTCTGATTTAAACAGCGATTTGTTGGTGAATGTGGATGAAGAAAGGGAGCTGGCTGTCCTTGTACACCAGTCACTGAAAGTGGAGAGGGGGGTGCAGCAAGCAGTTAAGAAGACCAATGATATGTTGGCCTTCATTGAAAGAGGGATTTGAGTTCAGAAGTGGAGATGTCTTACTGCAGTTACACAAGCCCTTGGTGAGACCACACCTGGAGTATTGCGTACAGTTTCGGTCTCCCTAACTAAGAAAGGATAGAGTTGCCAGAGAGGGAGTGCAGCGGAGGGTCAATCGGCTGATAGGGAGGTTGCCGGACTGTCCTACAAGGAGAGATTGGTTTGACTGTGGCACAGTGGTTAGCACTGCTGCCTCACCGTGCCAGTGACCCGGGATAAATTCCGGCCTTGTGTGACTGATTATGTGGAGTTGGCAGTTTCTCCCTGTGTGTGCGTGGGTTTCCTCCGGGTGCTCCGGTTTCCTTCCACAGTCCAAAGATGTGCAGGTTAGGTGGAATGGTCCTGCTAAATTACCCCTTAGTGTCCAAGAAAGATTGTTTAGATTAGGTTAAGGAGCTATTGGGATAGGGCGGGTGACTGAGCTTACATAGAATGCTGTGTCAGAGGGTTGGTGTCGATTCGATGGGCAGAATGGCCTCCTTCTGCATTGTAGGGATTCTATGATTGTGCCTGTATTCACTAGGGCCTAGAAGGATGTGAGGAGATGTTTGCTGTGCTCAATTGCCCCTTTGTGGCCCAAAGGTTAGGTGGTGTTACTGGGGTTATTTGGATAGGGTGGAGGCATGGGCCTGGGTAGGGTGCTCTCTCCGAGGGCCAGTGCAGACTCGATGGGCCAAATGGGCTACTCCTGCAATGTATATTCTATGATTCTGTGAGCTCTGATTGAAATGTATTACATTCCAACAGCGCTGTGCAGACTATACACAGAGATGGAGATTCTGAATATTGAATTAATGTATTCTGTTATTTTCCCCATCTTCTCTGTCTCTGCACCTCTCTATCTCTCTCTCTGGGAATCTGTCTAAACAAATCCACGATCAGCAGTCTGCCATTTTAAGTTACTGAACGGTGGCCATTTTATGTGAGCACAACACTGAGACAATTCGGACAGTTGTCCAAGTTAGTGTCAAACAAAAACTGAAGGAAAGAGTCAAATTTAAATGGTGATATGTTGGGCAATGTGGATGTACAAATGGAGCTTGTACACCAGTCACTGAAAGTGGAGAGGGGGCTGCAGCAAGCAGTTAAGAAGACCAATGATATGTTGGCCTTCATTGAAAGAGGGATTTGAATTCAGAAGTGGAGATGTCTTACGGCAGTTATACAAGCCCTTGGTGAGACCACACCTGGAGTACTGTGTACAGTTTCGGTCTCCCTAACATAGAAAGGATATAGTTGCCAGAGAGGGAGTGCAGCGGAGGGACAATCGGCTGATAGGGAGATTGCCGGACTGTCCTAGGAGGAGAGATTGATTCAATAGGACCCGAACGAGCCCTGTTTCTCCAACCTAATCCTGGAGATCTAATCCCACATTCCTGGTGATTTCTCCACTCTCAAAGATGGAAAGATATTGACCAAGTTTAAAGCAGAAATTGACAGCTTTCTAAATCCCAATGACATAAAGGGACATGGGGATAGTGTTGGGGAAAAGACATTGAAGTGAAGATATTTCACAGCTGGATTCACAGAATACAGACAGCAAAGTATCTTAAATTTTGGAAGAGCCACAAATGTTGTGAAACATTTGGGAAATGATTAGAAACAGTTTGGACTGAGATCTCCTCAGTGACCTGTGTGCTGTCCCCACCCCCGACTTTCTGTCAGGAATGTGCCCCTCGGTGTGTTTCCTGTGTCTGCAAAGGTAACACTTGTCCTGTCTATGGTTATGTTAATTCAGCAGACAGCCACAAATTCACAATGTCCTGTCCTTATTTCTGTCTTTGTTTAACATTTGTTCCCTCTGAATTTCTGACATGTTGGGAATAACCATTCGTCTGTCGCCTTAGGAAGGCTTTTCATAGAATGAGTAAAAACTAGCAAGAAATCACAGAATGTGAGTTAAACACAACTTCATTTCTGCTCCCATTTAGAGAGAAGATTCCTGGCCAGACAAACAAAGCTCATTGCAAAGTTTCACTTCATATTTTACTTGTTGTTCACGGACAGATTTTTCACTGAAATCTTCTGATGTTAATTCCTGAGATTAGAATTTATAAAGAAACAATTTGGATTGAATGAAAACGGTCAGTTTGATAACCCTAATGTCCTGACTGCCTCACGTCCTGGCACCCTCACACCATCACACCCTCATGTCCCCGAACCCTCACATCCTGACCCACTCCCGTCCCCGAAACCTCAGATCCTGACCCGCTGTGTACCTCTTTCTCTGTGTGTGTCCCTCACTCTCTCCGTGTGCCCACCTCTCTCTGTCCCTCTCTCCCTCTGTGTCCCTGTTGCTCTCAAAGTGTCCTCTCACTCTATCCCTCTCTTTCACTGTCTACCTCTTTCTCTCTGTGTCACTCTCCCTGTCGCCCTCTCCCTTTCTGTATCCCCCTCTCTCTGTCCCCCTCTCTCCTTCTCCCTCTATCTCTATCCCTCTTTCTCTTTGTCTCACTATCTATCACTTTGTACATCTCTCTCTCTTTCTATCACTCTATCGCTCACTCTCCTTCTCTCGCTGTGTCTCTCGCTCTTGCTGTGTCGTCGCTCTCGCTGTGTCCTTCGGTCTCACTGTGTCCCTCGCTCTCACTGAGTCCCTCGCTCTCTGTGTACCCCTCACTCTCTGTGTGCCCCTCACTCTCTGTGTACCACTCACTCTCTGTGCGTCCCTCGCTCATTGTGCGTCCCTCGCTCTCTGTGCGTCCCTCACTCTCTGTGTGTCCCTCGCTCTCTGTGTGTCCCTCGCTCTCTGTGTGTTCCTTGCTCTCTGTGTGTCCCTCGCTCTCAGTGTGTCCCTCGCTCTCTGTGTGTGTCCCTCTCTCTCTGTGTGTGTTCCTTGCTCTCTGTGTGTCCCTCGCTCTCTGTGTGTGTCCCTCGCTATATGTGCATTCCTCCCTCTCTGTGAGTCCCTCGCTCTCTGTGTGTCCCTCGCTCTGTGTGTCCCTCGCTCTCTGTGTGACCCTCGCTCTCTGTGTGTCCCTCGCTCTCTGTGTGTCCATCGCTCTCTGTGTGTCCCTCGTTCTCTGTGTGTGTCCCTCGCTCTGTGTGTGTCCCTCGCTCTGTGAGTCCCTCGCTCTGTGTGTCCCTCGCTCTCTGTGTGTCCCTCGCTCTCGGTGTGTCCATCACTCTCTGTGTGTCCCTCGCTCTCTGTGTGTGTCCCTCGCTCTCTGTGTGTCCCTCGCTCTCTGTGTGTGTCCCTCGCTCTGTGTGTGTGTTACTTGCTCTCTGTGTGTCCCTCGCTCTCTCTGTGTGTCCCTCGCTCTCTGTGTGTGTCCCTCGCTCTCTGTGTGACCCTCGCTCTCTGTGTGTCCCTCGCTCTCTGTGTCCCTCGTTCTCTGTGTGTGTCCCTCGCTCTGTGTGTGTCCCTCGCTCTCTGTGTGTGTTCCTCGCTCTCTGTGTGTCACTCGCTCTCTGTGTGTGTCCCTCGCTCTCTGTGTGTCCCTCGCTCTCTGTGCGTCCCTCGCTCTCTGTGTGTTCCTCGCTCTCTGTGCGTCCCTCGCTCTCTGTGTGTCCCTTGCTCTCTGTGTCCCTCGCTCTCTGTCTGTCCCTCGCTCTCTGTGTGTCCCTCGCTCTCTGTGTGTTCTTCGCTCTCTGTGTGTCCCTCACTCTCTGTGTGTCCCTCACTCTCTGTGTGCCCCTCGCTCTCTGTGTGTGTCCCTCGCTCTCTGTGTGTACCTCACTCTCCGTGTGTCCCTCACTCTCTGTGTGCCCCTCGCTCTCTGTGTGTGTCCCTCGCTCTCTGTGTGTGTTCCTCGCTCTCTGTGCACCCCTCGCTCTCTGTGTAATTCGCTCTCTGTGTGTCCCTCGCTCTCTGTGCGTCCCTCGCTCTCTGTGTGTCCCTCGCTCTCTGTGCGTCCCTCGCTCTCTGTGTGTCCCTCGCTCTCTGTGTGTCCCTTGCTCTCTGTGAGTCCCTCGCTCGCTGTGTGTTCCTCGCACTCTGTGTGTCCCACGCTCTCTGTGTGAGTCCCTCGCTCTCTGTGCCCCCCTCGCTCTCTGTGTCCTTCGCTCTCTGTGTGTCCCTCGCTCTCTGTCCGTCCCTCGCTCTCTGTGTGTCCCTCGCTCTCTGTGTGTCCCCCGCTCTCTGTGTGTGTCCCTCGCTCTCTGTGTGTCCCTCGCACCCTGTGTGTCCCTCGCTCTCTGTGTGTCCCCCGCTCTCTGTGTGTGTCCCTCGCTCTGTGCATCCCTCGCTCTCTGTGCGTCCCTCGCTCTCTGTGTGTGTCCCTCACTCTGTGCCTCCCTTGCTCTCTGTGTGTGTCCCTCGCTCTGTGCGTCCCTCGCTCTCTGTGCGTCCCTCGCTCTCTGTGTGCCCCTCGCTCTCTGTGTGTGTCCCTCGCTCTGTGTGTCCCTCGCTCTCTGTGCGTCCCTTGCTCTTTGTGTGTCCCTCGCTCTTTGTGTGCCCCTCGTTCTCTGTGTGTCCCTCGCTCTGTGTGTCTCTCGCTCTGTGCGTCCCTCGCTCTCTGTGCGTCCCTCGCTCTCTGTGAGTCCCTCGCTCTCTGTGCGCCCCTCGCTCTCTGTGTGCCCCTCGCTCTGTGTGTCCCTCGCTCTCTGTGTGCCCCTCGCTCTGTGCGTCCCTCGCTCTCTCTGTGCGTCCCTCGCTCTCTGTGCGTCCCTCGCTCTCTGTGCGTCCCTCGCTCTCTGTGTGTGCCCCTCGCTCTGTGCGTTCCTCGCTCTCTGTGTGTCACTCGCCCTCTGTGTGTCCCTCGCTCTCTGTGTGTGTCCCTCGCTCTCTATGTGTCCCTCCCTCTGTGTTTGTGTCCCTCGCTCTCTGTGTGTCCCTCGCTCTCTGTGCGTCCCTCGCTCTGTGCGTCCCTCGCTCTGTGTGCGCCCATGCGCACGGTATCATTGTGGATAGCACAATTGCTTCACAGCGCCAGGGTCCCAGGTTCGATTCCGGCTTGGGTCACTGTCTGTGCGGAGTCTGCACATCCTCCCCGTGTGTGCGTGGGTTTCCTCCGGGTGCTCCGGTTTCCTCCCACAGTCCAAAGATGTGCAGGTTAGGTGGATTGGCCTTGATAAATTGCCCTTAGTGTCCAAAATTGCCCTTAGTGTTGGGTGGGGTTGCTGGGTTATGGGGATAGGGTGGGTGTGTGGGCTTGGATAGGGTGCTCTTTCCAAGATCTGGTACAGACTCGACGGGCCGAATGGCCTCCTTCTGCACTTTAAATTCTCTGATAAACTGTGATCGCTCTCTGTTCGTCCGCCGCTGTCTGTATGTCCCTCGCTCTCTATGTGTCCCTCGCTCTCTGTGTGTCCCTCGCTCTCTGTGTGTGTCCCTCGCTCTCTATGTGTCCCTCGCTCTCTGTGTGTCCCTCGCTCTGTGTGTGTCCCTCGCTCTCTGTGTGTCCCTCGCTCTGTGTGTGTCCCTCGCTCTCTATGTGTCCCTTGCTCTCTGTGTGTCCCTCGCTCTCTGTGTCTCTCGCTCTCTGTCTGTCCCTCGCTCTCTGTGTGTGTCCCTCGCTCTGTGTGTCCCTCGCTCTGTGTGTGTCCCTCGCTCTGTGTGTCCCTCGCTCTCTATGTGTCCCTCGCTCTCTGTGTGTCCCTCGCTCTGTGTGTCCCTCGCTCTCTGTGTGTCCCTCGCTCTCTGTGTGTCCCTCGCTCTGTGTGTCCCTCGCTCTCTGTGTGTCCCTCGCTCTTTGTGTGTCCCTCGCTCTCTGTGTGTCCCTCGCTCTCTGTGTGTCCCTCACTCTCTCTGAGTGTCCCTCACTCTCTGTGTATCCTTCGTTCTGTGTGTCCCTCGCTCTGTGTGTCCCTCGCTCTCTGTGTGTCCCTCGCTCTCTGTGTGTCCCTCGCTCTGTGTGTCCCTCGCTCTCTGTGTGTCCCTCGCTCTCTGTGTGTCCCTCGCTCTTTGTGTGTCCCTCGCTCTCTGTGTGTCCCTCGCTCTCTGTGTGTCCCTCGCTCTCTCTGAGTGTCCCTCGCTCTCTGTGTATCCCTCGTTCTGTGTGTCCCTCGCTCTGTGTGTCCCTCGCTCTCTGTGTGTCCCTCGCTCTCTGTGTGTCCCTCGCTCTCTGTAGTCCCTCGCTCTCTGTGCGTCCTTCGCTCTCTGTGTGTCCCTCGCTCTTTGTGTGTCCCTCGCTCTCTGTGTGTCCCTCGCTCTCTGTGTGTCCCTCGCTCTCTCTGAGTGTCCCTCGCTCTCTGTGTATCCCTCGTTCTGTGTGTCCCTCGCTCTGTGTGTCCCTCGCTCTCTGTGTGTCCCTCGCTCTCTGTAGTCCCTCGCTCTCTGTGCGTCCCTCGCTCTCTGTGTGTCCCTCGCTCTCTGGGTATCCCTAGCTCTCTGTGTCTCCCTCGCTCTCTGTGTCTCCCTCGCTCTCTGTGCGTCCCTCGCTCTCTGTGCGTGCCTCGCTCTCTGTCTGTCCCTCGCTCTCTGTGTGTGTCCCTCGCTCTGTGTGTCCCTCGCTCTCTGTGTGTCCCTCGCTCCCTGTGTGTCCCTCGCTCTCTGTGTGTGTCCCTCGCTCTGTGTGTCTCTCGCTCTCAGTGTGTCCCTCGCTCTTTATGTGTCCCTCGCTCTCTGTGCGTCCCTCGCTCTGTGCGTCCCTCGCTCTGTGTGCGCCCATGCGCACGGTATCATTGTGGATAGCACAATTGCTTCACAGCTCCAGGGTCCCAGGTTCGATTCCGGATTGGGTCACTGTCTGTGCGGAGTCTGCACATCCTCCCCGTGTGTGCGTGGGTTTCCTCCGGGTGCTCCGGTTTCCTCCCACAGTCCAAAGATTTGCAGGTTAGGTGGATTGGCCTTGATAAATTGCCCTTAGTGTCCAAAATTGCCCTTAGTGTTGGGTGGGGCTGCTGGGTTATGGGGATAGGGTGGTGGTGTGGGCTTGGATAGGGTGCTCGTTCCAAGATCTGGTACAGACTCGACGGGCCGAATGGCCTCCTTCTGCACTTTAAATTCTCTGATAAACTGTGATCGCTCTCTGTGCGTCCGCCGCTGTCTGTATGTCCCTCGCTCTCTATGTGTCCCTCGCTCTCTGTGTGTCCCTCGCTCTGTGTGTCCCTCGCTCTCTGTGTGTCCCTCGCTCTTTGTGTGTCCCTCGCTCTCTGTGTGTCCCTCGCTCTCTGTGTGTCCCTCGCTCTCTCTGAGTGTCCCTCGCTCTCTGTGTATCCCGCGCTCTGTGTGTCCCTCGCTCTGTGTGTCCCTCGCTCTCTGTGTGTCCCTCGCTCTCTGTAGTCCCTCGCATTCTGTGCGTCCCTCGCTCTCTGTGTGCCCCTCACTCTCTGTGTATCCCTAGCTCTCTGTGTCTCCCTCGCTCTCTGTGTCTCCCTCGCTCTCTGTGCGTCCCTCGCTCTCTGTGCGTGCCTCGCTCTCTGTCTGTCCCTCGCTCTCTGTGTGTGTCCCTCGCTCTGTGTGTCCCTCACTCTCTGTGTGTCCCTCGCTCCCTGTGTGTCCCTCGCTCTCTGTGTGTGTCCCTCGCTCTGTGTGTCCCTCGCTCTCAGTGTGTCCCTCGCTCTTTGTGTGTCCCTCGCTCTCTGTGTGTGTCCCTCGCTCTGTGTGTCCCTCGCTCTCTGTGTGTGTCCCTCGCAATGTGTGTATGTCCCTCGCTCTGTGTACCCCTCGCTCTCTGTGTGTCCCTCGCTCTCTGTGTGTGTCACTCGCTCTGTGTGTCCCTGGCTCTCTGTGTGTCCCTCGCTCTTTGTGTGTCCCTCGCTCTCTGTGTTTGTCCCTCGCTCTGTGAGTCCCTGGCTCTCTGTGTGTCCCTCGCTCTCTGTGTGTGTCCCTCGCTCTGTGTGTGTGTCCCTCCCTCTGTGTGTCCCTGGCTCTCTGTGTGTCCCTCGCTCTCTGTGTGTGTCCCTCGCTCTGTGTGTCCCTCGCTCTCTGTGTGTCCCTCGCTCTCGGTATGTCCCTCGCTCTCTGTGTGTCCCTCGCTCTCTGTGTGTCCCTCGCTCTCTGTGTGTCCCTCGTTCTCTGTGTGTGTCCGTCGCTCTGTGTGTCCCTCGCTCTCTGTGTCCCTCGCTCGCTGTGTGTCCTTCGCTCTCTGTGCGTCCCTCGGTCTCTGTCTGTCCCTCGCTCCCTCTGTGTCCCTCGCTCTCTGTGTGTGTCCCTCGCTCTGTGTGTCCCTCGCTCTCAGTGTGTCCCTCGCTCTTTGTGTGTCCCGGCTCACTGTGTGTGTACCTCGCTCTGTGTGTCCCTCGCTCTCTGTGTGTGTCCCTCGCTCTGTGTGTGTGTCCCTCGCTCTGTGTATCCCTTGCTCTCTGTGTGTCCCTCGCTCTCTGTGTGTGTCCCTCGCTCTCTGTGTGTCCCTCGCTCTGTGCGTCCCTCGCTCTCTGTGCGTCCCTCGCTCTCTGTGAGTCCCTCGCTCTCTGTGCGCCCCTCGCTCTCTGTGTGCCCCTCGCTCTGTGTGTCCCTCGCTCTCTGTGTGTCCCTCGCTCTGTGCGTCCCTCGCTCTCTGTGCGTCCCTCGCTCTTTGTGTTTCCCTCGCTCTTTGTGTGCCCCTCGCTCTCTGTGTGTCCCTCGCTCTGTGTGTCTCTCGCTCTGTGCGTCCCTCGCTCTCTGTGCGTCCCTCGCTCTCTGTGAGTCCCTCGCTCTCTGTGCGCCCCTCGCTCTCTGTGTGCCCCTCGCTCTGTGTGTCCCTCGCTCTCTGTGTGTCCCTCGCTCTGTGCGTCCCTCGCTCTCTCTGTGCGTCCCTCGCTCTCTGTGCGTCCCTCGCTCTCTGTGCGTCCCTCGCTCTCTGTGTGTGCCCCTCGCTCTGTGCGTTCCTCGCTCTCTGTGTGTCCCTCGCCCTCTGTGTGTCCCTCGCTCTCTGTGTGTGTCCCTCGCTCTGTGAGTCCCTGGCTCTCTGTGTGTCCCTCGCTCTCTGTGTGTGTCCCTCGCTCTGTGTGTGTGTCCCTCCCTCTGTGTGTCCCTGGCTCTCTGTGTGTCCCTCGCTCTCTGTGTGTGTCCCTCGCTCTGTGTGTCCCTCGCTCTCTGTGTGTCCCTCGCTCTCGGTATGTCCCTCGCTCTCTGTGTGTCCCTCGCTCTCTGTGTGTCCCTCGCTCTCTGTGTGTGTCCGTCGCTCTGTGTGTCCCTCGCTCTCTGTGTCCCTCGCTCTCTGTGTGTCCTTCGCTCTTTGTGTGTCCCTCGCTCTCTGTGTGTGTCCCTCGCTCTGTGCCTCCCTCGCTCTCTGTGCGTCCCTCGGTCTCTGTCTGTCCCTCGCTCCCTGTGTGTCCCTCGCTCTCTGTGTGTGTCCCTCGCTCTGTGTGTCCCTCGCTCTCAGTGTGTCCCTCGCTCTTTGTGTGTCCCTCGCTCACTGTGTGTGTACCTCGCTCTGTGTGTCCCTCGCTCTCTGTGTGTGTCCCTCGCTCTGTGTGTGTGTCCCTCGCTCTGTGTATCCCTTGCTCTCTGTGTGTCCCTCGCTCTCTGTGTGTGTCCCTCGCTCTCTGTGTGTCCCTCGCTCTGTGCGTCCCTCGCTCTCTGTGCGTCCCTCGCTCTCTGTGAGTCCCTCGCTCTCTGTGCGCCCCTCGCTCTCTGTGTGCCCCTCGCTCTGTGTGTCCCTCGCTCTCTGTGTGTCCCTCGCTCTGGCGTCCCTTGCTCTCTGTGCGTCCCTCGCTCTTTGTGTTTCCCTCGCTCTTTGTGTGCCCCTCGCTCTCTGTGTGTCCCTCGCTCTCTGTGTCTCTCGCTCTGTGCGTCCCTCGCTCTCTGTGCGTCCCTCGCTCTCTGTGAGTCCCTCGCTCTCTGTGCGCCCCTCGCTCTCTGTGTGCCCCTCGCTCTGTGTGTCCCTCGCTCTCTGTGTGTCCCTCGCTCTGTGCGTCCCTCGCTCTCTCTGTGCGTCCCTCGCTCTCTGTGCGTCCCTCGCTCTCTGTGCGTCCCTCGCTCTCTGTGTGTCCCTCGCTCTCTGTGTGTCCCCCGCTCTGTGTGTGCCCCTCGCTCTGTGCGTTCCTCCATCTCTGTGTGTCCCTCGCCCTCTGTGTGTCCCTCGCTCTCTGTGTGTGTCCCTCGCTCTCTGTGTGTCCCTCGCTCTGTGTTTGTGTCCCTCGCTCTCTGTGTGTTCCTCGCTCTCTGTGTGTCCCTCGCTCTCTGTGCGTCCCTCGCTCTGTGCGTCCCTCGCTCTGTGTGCGCCCAAGCGCACGGTATCATTGTGGATAGCACAATTGCTTCACAGCTCCAGGGTCCCAGGTTCGATTCCGGATTGGGTCACTGTCTGTGCGGAGTCTGCACATCCTCCCCGTGTGTGCATGGGTTTCCTCCGGGTGCTCCGGTTACCTCCCACAGTCCAAAGATGTGCAGGTTAGGTGGATTGGCCTTGATAAATTGCCCTTAGTGTCCAAAATTGCCCTTAGTGTTGGGTGGGGCTGCTGGGTTATGGGGATAGGGTGGGGGTGTGGGCTTGGATAGGGTGCTCTTTCCAAGATCTGGTACAGACTCGACGGGCCGAATGGCCTCCTTCTGCACTTTAAATTCTCTGATAAACTGTGATCGCTCTCTGTTCGTCCGCCGCTGTCTGTATGTCCCTCGCTCTCTGTGTGTCCCTCGCTCTCTGTGTGTCCCTCGCTCTGTGTGTCCCTCGCTCTCTGTGTGTCCCTCGCTCTTTGTGTGTCCCTCGCTCTCTGTGTGTCCCTCGCTCTCTGTGTGTCCCTCACTCTCTCTGAGTGTCCCTCACTCTCTGTGTATCCTTCGTTCTGTGTGTCCCTCGCTCTGTGTGTCCCTCGCTCTCTGTGTGTCCCTCGCTATCTGTGCGTCCCTCGCTCTCTGTGTGTCCCTCGCACTCTGGGTATCCCTAGCTCTCTGTGTCTCCCTCGCTCTCTGTGTCTCCCTCGCTCTCTGTGCGTCCCTCGCTCTCTGTGCGTGCCTCGCTCTCTGTCTGTCCCTCGCTCTCTGTGTGTGTCCCTCGCTCTGTGTGTCCCTCGCTCTCTGTGTGTCCCTCGCTCCCTGTGTGTCCCTCGCTCTCTGTGTGTGTCCCTCGCTCTGTGTGTCTCTCGCTCTCAGTGTGTCCCTCGCTCTTTATGTGTCCCTCGCTCTCTGTGTGTGTCCCTCGCTCTGTGTGTCCCTCGCTCTCTGTGTGTGTCCCTTGCTCTGTGTGTATGTCCCTCGCTCTGTGTATCCCTCGCTCTCTGTGTGTCACTCGCTCTCTGTGTGTGTCCCTCGCTCTGTGTGTCCCTCGCTCTCTGTGTGTCCCTCGCTCTCTGTGTGTGTCCCTCGCTCTCTGTGTGTCCCTCGCTCTCTGTGTGTGTCCCTCGCTCTCTGTGTGTCCCTCGCTCTCTGTGCGTCCCTCGCTCTGTGCGTCACTCGCTCTGTGTGTCCCTCGCTCTCTGTCTGTCCCTCGCTCCCTGTGTGTCCCTCGCTCTCTGTGTGTGTCCCTCGCTCTGTGTGTCCCTCGCTCTCAGTGTGTCCCTCGCTCTTTGTGTGTCCCTCGCTCTCTGTGTGTGTCCCTCGCTCTGTGTGTCCCTCGCTCTCTGTGTGTGTCCCTCGCTATGTGTGTATGTCCCTCGCTCTGTGTACCCCTCGCTCTCTGTGTGTCCCTCGCTCTCTGTGTGTGTCACTCGCTCTGTGTGTCCCTTGCTCTCTGTGTGTCCCTCGCTCTTTGTGTGTCCCTCGCTCTCTGTGTTTGTCCCTCGCTCTGTGAGTCCCTGGCTCTCTGTGTGTCCCTCGCTCTCTGTGTGAGTCCCTCGCTCTCTGTGTGTGTCCCTCCCTCTGTGTGTCCCTGGCTCTCTGTGTGTCCCTCGCTCTCTGTGTGTGTCCCTCGCTCTGTGTGTCCCTCGCTCTCTGTGTGTCCCTCGCTCTCTGTGTGTCCCTCGCTCTCTGTGTGTCCCTCGCTCTCTGTGTGTCCCTCGTTCTCTGTGTGTGTCCGTCGCTCTGTGTGTCCCTCGCTCTCTGTGTCCCTCGCTCGCTGTGTGTCCTTCGCTCTCTGTGCGTCCCTCGGTCTCTGTCTGTCCCTCGCTCTCTGTGCGCCCCTCGCTCTCTGTGTGCCCCTCGCTCTGTGTGTCCCTCGCTCTCTGTGTGTCCCTCGCTCTGTGCGTCCCTCGCTCTCTCTGTGCGTCCCTCGCTCTCTGTGCGTCCCTCGCTCTCTGTGCGTCCCTCGCTCTCTGTGTGTGCCCCTCGCTCTGTGCGTTCCTCGCTCTCTGTGTGTCCCTCGCCCTCTGTGTGTCCCTCGCTCTCTGTGTGTGTCCCTCGCTCTGTGAGTCCCTGGCTCTCTGTGTGTCCCTCGCTCTCTGTGTGTGTCCCTCGCTCTGTGTGTGTGTCCCTCCCTCTGTGTGTCCCTGGCTCTCTGTGTGTCCCTCGCTCTTTGTGTGTCCCTCGCTCTCTGTGTGTCCCTCGCTCTCTGTGTGTCCCTCGCTCTCTCTGAGTGTCCCTCGCTCTCTGTGTATCCCGCGCTCTGTGTGTCCCTCGCTCTGTGTGTCCCTCGCTCTCTGTGTGTCCCTCGCTCTCTGTAGTCCCTCGCATTCTGTGCGTCCCTCGCTCTCTGTGTGTCCCTCACTCTCTGTGTATCCCTAGCTCTCTGTGTCTCCCTCGCTCTCTGTGTCTCCCTCGCTCTCTGTGCGTCCCTCGCTCTCTGTGCGTGCCTCGCTCTCTGTCTGTCCCTCGCTCTCTGTGTGTGTCCCTCGCTCTGTGTGTCCCTCACTCTCTGTGTGTCCCTCGCTCCCTGTGTGTCCCTCGCTCTCTGTGTGTGTCCCTCGCTCTGTGTGTCCCTCGCTCTCAGTGTGTCCCTCGCTCTTTGTGTGTCCCTCGCTCTCTGTGTGTGTCCCTCGCTCTGTGTGTCCCTCGCTCTCTGTGTGTGTCCCTCGCAATGTGTGTATGTCCCTCGCTCTGTGTACCCCTCGCTCTCTGTGTGTCCCTCGCTCTCTGTGTGTGTCACTCGCTCTGTGTGTCCCTGGCTCTCTGTGTGTCCCTCGCTCTTTGTGTGTCCCTCGCTCTCTGTGTTTGTCCCTCGCTCTGTGAGTCCCTGGCTCTCTGTGTGTCCCTCGCTCTCTGTGTGTGTCCCTCGCTCTGTGTGTGTGTCCCTCCCTCTGTGTGTCCCTGGCTCTCTGTGTGTCCCTCGCTCTCTGTGTGTGTCCCTCGCTCTGTGTGTCCCTCGCTCTCTGTGTGTCCCTCGCTCTCGGTATGTCCCTCGCTCTCTGTGTGTCCCTCGCTCTCTGTGTGTCCCTCGCTCTCTGTGTGTCCCTCGTTCTCTGTGTGTGTCCGTCGCTCTGTGTGTCCCTCGCTCTCTGTGTCCCTCGCTCGCTGTGTGTCCTTCGCTCTCTGTGCGTCCCTCGGTCTCTGTCTGTCCCTCGCTCCCTCTGTGTCCCTCGCTCTCTGTGTGTGTCCCTCGCTCTGTGTGTCCCTCGCTCTCAGTGTGTCCCTCGCTCTTTGTGTGTCCCGGCTCACTGTGTGTGTACCTCGCTCTGTGTGTCCCTCGCTCTCTGTGTGTGTCCCTCGCTCTGTGTGTGTGTCCCTCGCTCTGTGTATCCCTTGCTCTCTGTGTGTCCCTCGCTCTCTGTGTGTGTCCCTCGCTCTCTGTGTGTCCCTCGCTCTGTGCGTCCCTCGCTCTCTGTGCGTCCCTCGCTCTCTGTGAGTCCCTCGCTCTCTGTGCGCCCCTCGCTCTCTGTGTGCCCCTCGCTCTGTGTGTCCCTCGCTCTCTGTGTGTCCCTCGCTCTGTGCGTCCCTCGCTCTCTGTGCGTCCCTCGCTCTTTGTGTTTCCCTCGCTCTTTGTGTGCCCCTCGCTCTCTGTGTGTCCCTCGCTCTGTGTGTCTCTCGCTCTGTGCGTCCCTCGCTCTCTGTGCGTCCCTCGCTCTCTGTGAGTCCCTCGCTCTCTGTGCGCCCCTCGCTCTCTGTGTGCCCCTCGCTCTGTGTGTCCCTCGCTCTCTGTGTGTCCCTCGCTCTGTGCGTCCCTCGCTCTCTCTGTGCGTCCCTCGCTCTCTGTGCGTCCCTCGCTCTCTGTGCGTCCCTCGCTCTCTGTGTGTGCCCCTCGCTCTGTGCGTTCCTCGCTCTCTGTGTGTCCCTCGCCCTCTGTGTGTCCCTCGCTCTCTGTGTGTGTCCCTCGCTCTGTGAGTCCCTGGCTCTCTGTGTGTCCCTCGCTCTCTGTGTGTGTCCCTCGCTCTGTGTGTGTGTCCCTCCCTCTGTGTGTCCCTGGCTCTCTGTGTGTCCCTCGCTCTCTGTGTGTGTCCCTCGCTCTGTGTGTCCCTCGCTCTCTGTGTGTCCCTCGCTCTCGGTATGTCCCTCGCTCTCTGTGTGTCCCTCGCTCTCTGTGTGTCCCTCGCTCTCTGTGTGTGTCCGTCGCTCTGTGTGTCCCTCGCTCTCTGTGTCCCTCGCTCTCTGTGTGTCCTTCGCTCTTTGTGTGTCCCTCGCTCTCTGTGTGTGTCCCTCGCTCTGTGCCTCCCTCGCTCTCTGTGCGTCCCTCGGTCTCTGTCTGTCCCTCGCTCCCTGTGTGTCCCTCGCTCTCTGTGTGTGTCCCTCGCTCTGTGTGTCCCTCGCTCTCAGTGTGTCCCTCGCTCTTTGTGTGTCCCTCGCTCACTGTGTGTGTACCTCGCTCTGTGTGTCCCTCGCTCTCTGTGTGTGTCCCTCGCTCTGTGTGTGTGTCCCTCGCTCTGTGTATCCCTTGCTCTCTGTGTGTCCCTCGCTCTCTGTGTGTGTCCCTCGCTCTCTGTGTGTCCCTCGCTCTGTGCGTCCCTCGCTCTCTGTGCGTCCCTCGCTCTCTGTGAGTCCCTCGCTCTCTGTGCGCCCCTCGCTCTCTGTGTGCCCCTCGCTCTGTGTGTCCCTCGCTCTCTGTGTGTCCCTCGCTCTGTGCGTCCCTTGCTCTCTGTGCGTCCCTCGCTCTTTGTGTTTCCCTCGCTCTTTGTGTGCCCCTCGCTCTCTGTGTGTCCCTCGCTCTCTGTGTCTCTCGCTCTGTGCGTCCCTCGCTCTCTGTGCGTCCCTCGCTCTCTGTGAGTCCCTCGCTCTCTGTGCGCCCCTCGCTCTCTGTGTGCCCCTCGCTCTGTGTGTCCCTCGCTCTCTGTGTGTCCCTCGCTCTGTGCGTCCCTCGCTCTCTCTGTGCGTCCCTCGCTCTCTGTGCGTCCCTCGCTCTCTGTGCGTCCCTCGCTCTCTGTGTGTCCCTCGCTCTCTGTGTGTCCCCCGCTCTGTGTGTGCCCCTCGCTCTGTGCGTTCCTCCATCTCTGTGTGTCCCTCGCCCTCTGTGTGTCCCTCGCTCTCTGTGTGTGTCCCTCGCTCTCTGTGTGTCCCTCGCTCTGTGTTTGTGTCCCTCGCTCTCTGTGTGTTCCTCGCTCTCTGTGTGTCCCTCGCTCTCTGTGCGTCCCTCGCTCTGTGCGTCCCTCGCTCTGTGTGCGCCCAAGCGCACGGTATCATTGTGGATAGCACAATTGCTTCACAGCTCCAGGGTCCCAGGTTCGATTCCGGATTGGGTCACTGTCTGTGCGGAGTCTGCACATCCTCCCCGTGTGTGCATGGGTTTCCTCCGGGTGCTCCGGTTACCTCCCACAGTCCAAAGATGTGCAGGTTAGGTGGATTGGCCTTGATAAATTGCCCTTAGTGTCCAAAATTGCCCTTAGTGTTGGGTGGGGCTGCTGGGTTATGGGGATAGGGTGGGGGTGTGGGCTTGGATAGGGTGCTCTTTCCAAGATCTGGTACAGACTCGACGGGCCGAATGGCCTCCTTCTGCACTTTAAATTCTCTGATAAACTGTGATCGCTCTCTGTTCGTCCGCCGCTGTCTGTATGTCCCTCGCTCTCTGTGTGTCCCTCGCTCTCTGTGTGTCCCTCGCTCTGTGTGTCCCTCGCTCTCTGTGTGTCCCTCGCTCTTTGTGTGTCCCTCGCTCTCTGTGTGTCCCTCGCTCTCTGTGTGTCCCTCACTCTCTCTGAGTGTCCCTCACTCTCTGTGTATCCTTCGTTCTGTGTGTCCCTCGCTCTGTGTGTCCCTCGCTCTCTGTGTGTCCCTCGCTATCTGTGCGTCCCTCGCTCTCTGTGTGTCCCTCGCACTCTGGGTATCCCTAGCTCTCTGTGTCTCCCTCGCTCTCTGTGTCTCCCTCGCTCTCTGTGCGTCCCTCGCTCTCTGTGCGTGCCTCGCTCTCTGTCTGTCCCTCGCTCTCTGTGTGTGTCCCTCGCTCTGTGTGTCCCTCGCTCTCTGTGTGTCCCTCGCTCCCTGTGTGTCCCTCGCTCTCTGTGTGTGTCCCTCGCTCTGTGTGTCTCTCGCTCTCAGTGTGTCCCTCGCTCTTTATGTGTCCCTCGCTCTCTGTGTGTGTCCCTCGCTCTGTGTGTCCCTCGCTCTCTGTGTGTGTCCCTTGCTCTGTGTGTATGTCCCTCGCTCTGTGTATCCCTCGCTCTCTGTGTGTCACTCGCTCTCTGTGTGTGTCCCTCGCTCTGTGTGTCCCTCGCTCTCTGTGTGTCCCTCGCTCTCTGTGTGTGTCCCTCGCTCTCTGTGTGTCCCTCGCTCTCTGTGTGTGTCCCTCGCTCTCTGTGTGTCCCTCGCTCTCTGTGCGTCCCTCGCTCTGTGCGTCACTCGCTCTGTGTGTCCCTCGCTCTCTGTCTGTCCCTCGCTCCCTGTGTGTCCCTCGCTCTCTGTGTGTGTCCCTCGCTCTGTGTGTCCCTCGCTCTCAGTGTGTCCCTCGCTCTTTGTGTGTCCCTCGTGTCATGATATTCAAACACACACATCATGATGGACACACTAACAGGCAAATCAGAGTACACAACACCACAACCAATCACAGACAAGAACACCAACCACATAAAAAGCACGAGCACGACACCTGGAGGTCAGTAGGTCTGGGGAGAAGGAAGCATGAAAGAGCTGTTGAAACACCACAAGCAGGGAGCCCCCCACGTGCAGAGTGCAAAGACCAAGTTGTAAATAGTGAGTTTAAATAAACAAGCGTTGTACCATATGCAACTGTGTTGGCTCTTCTGTGTGTTAGAACACCCAACACCACATGGTACAGGAGTGGATCGATACCTGCCTACCAACCTGCCATTCTGGACATGGACCACACCGGCAAACCGCAGCCGATGCAAGTCACGGGGAACCTAGGCACCAACTGGAAGCTCTACAGGCAGCGATTTGACCTGTACATCCGTGCCACCGAAAAACAGAATGTCTCGGATGATTCGAAGATTGCAATGCTCCTCTTCTACGCAGGCCCCCACCCAAATGATGTCTTTAATTCACTGGTGTTCGAGGAAGGCGAAAACCAGGCCAAATATGACACGGTCATCCTCAAAATGGACCAGCACTTTCAAACTGAAGTAAACGAAACTTTCGAAAGATACATCTTTCAGCAACGCCTGCAAGGTAAGGAGGAGCTTTTTCAACCCTTTTTGACGCACCTCCGGATTCTGGCGCAGTCCTGCGGTTACGGCACCACCACAGAGTCCATGATCAGGGACCAGATTGTTTTTGGCGTTGCCTCCAGTGGCCTACGCCAGCAGCTTCTTAAAATAAAGAGCCTCACCTTAGCGTCTGCTGTGGAAGCCTGTGTCCTCCATGAGAATGCTGCCTGCCGTTTTGCCCGATTTCAGGCGTCCGAGTTGGCACGGAGGGGGTCCCCAGCCGTCGAATCGGCAAGCCAGGCCGCCCACGACGTTGAACGCATCCAGGCCGTCGATTTCTTCCCGCCCCACGGCCCGGACGACAGCGGCCGCTTCCCGCGCTTTTCGCGGTCTCCCGCGCAGGTGCGCGCCAAGAATAACGGCCACAACGAGGGACGCACTGCGCAGGCGCGCCCACCGCAAGATCGCACTGCGCATGCGCAGTGGCGCAACGAACGCCGTGACGTCATGACGTGCAGCAAGTGTGGAGGTCTACACTTAAAAGGGCAATGTCCTGCAAAATACCAACAGTGCAACAGATGTGCCATGATAGGCCACTACGCAGCCCGCTGTCGTGCGGCTCAACCCATGGATCCGGCGCATCCTCGACAACCTCGCACACGAGTCAGGACCGTCCAGCCCACGCATCAAGACTTCCAGTTAAGTGATGCAGATGACCAGGATGACTTCAGAGTTGCCGTCATTGATGTCAACAAGGTCAATGCCATCAATCCAGACGATGAGTGGTGTGCCACCCTGACGGTCAACCGATCGCGCGTCGCCTTCCGTCTGGACACCGGCGCATCCGCCAACCTGATTGCTTACTCTGCAGTCCAGGCCATGAAGGTCAAACCACTCATCACACCATCCCGGCTTAAGATGGTTGACTATAACGGGAACGTTATCCCGTCCGTAGGATCTTGCCAGCTACAGGTGACTCACAAGAGGTACACGGCCACACTCCCCTTCGAAGTTGTGGGCTCATCAAAGGACTCGTTACTGGGCGCACAAGCGTGTAAGGTCCTTCACCTGGTACAGCGCATCATGTCTCTCTCTCCAGATGAGATATCCGACTTCCCGGATGCTGAGTTCCACGCGAATCTCCATTCCCTCCTCGCTCACAACCAGGAGGTTTTTGAAGGCATGGGGACATTGCCACACACGTACAAGATTCGACTCAGACCGGACGCCATCCCTGTCGTTCACGCACCTCGCAGGGTTCCTGCGCCTCTCAAAGACCGCCTCAAGGCACAACTGCAGATTCTTCAGGACCAAGGGGTCCTATCCAAGGTCACGGAGCCCACGCCATGGGTCAGCTCCATGGTCTGTGTAAAGAAGCCCTCTGGCGAGCTCCGTATATGTATAGATCCAAAAGATCTGAACAACAACATCATGCGGGAACACTATCCCATCCCGAAACGAGAAGACCTCACCAGCGAGATGGCGCGAGCCAACATATTCACTAAATTGGATGCGTCCAAAGGATTCTGGCAGATCCAACTGGACCCGGCCAGCCGAAGACTATGCACATTCAACACCCCTTTTGGCAGATTCTGCTACAACCGGATGCCATTCGGCATCATTTCGGCATCTGAAGTATTCCACCGCATTATGGAGCAGATGATGGAAGGCATCGAAGGGGTACGTGTATATGTGGACGATATCATCATTTGGTCCACCACTCCGCAGGAACACATGCATCGTCTTCGACGTGTCTTCACCCGCATACGGCAAAATGGCCTGCGTCTCAACCGTGCGAAGTGTGCTTTCGGCCAGACGGAGCTGAAATTCCTCGGGGACCACATCTCAAGGTCCGGGGTCCGTCCCGATGCAGACAAGGTTAGCGCCATCACAGCCATGCCACGACCGGCTGACAAGAAGGCTGTCTTAAGATTCCTGGGCATGGTCAACTTCCTTGGGAAGTTCATTCCCAACCTGGCTTCTCATACAACAAACATGCGCCATCTCGTAAAAAAATCGACGGAATTCAACTGGCACCAGTCGCATCAGCAGGAATGGGAGGAGCTCAAGCACAAACTGGTCACGGCACCAGTGCTGGCCTTCTTTGACGCGACTCGCCCTACAAAGATCTCAACAGACGCCAGCCAATCTGGTATTGGAGCGGTACTCCTGCAAAAAGACAGCACGTCATCATGGGCCCCGGTTGCGTATGCCTCACGAGCCATGACCCCTACCGAACAGCGCTACGCGCAAATCGAAAAAGAATGCCTGGGCTTGTTAACTGGACTGGACAAGTTCCACGACTATGTGTATGGCCTGCCACGATTCACGGTCGAAACTGACCACCGCCCCCTGGTCAACATCATTAACAAAGACCTGAACGACATGACTCCTCGCCTCCAGCGCATCTTACTCAAACTCAGGAGGTACGATTTTGAACTGATCTACACTCCGGGGAAGGAACTCATAGTGGCGGACACTCTTTCCCGAGCAGTGAGCACACCACCAGATGCGGAGGGGTTCGTGCGTCAAATTGAGGCACACGTGACTCTGACAGCAGCAAATATGCCAGCTGATGATCCTTGTCTGGCCCACATACGCGCAGAGACGGCGACTGACCCTCTGCTGCAGCGAGTGATGCGCCACATGACGGAAGGGTGGCTAAAAGGGCAGTGCCCCCAGTTTTATAATGTGCGAGATGATCTCACCAATATAGACGGGGTCCTTATGAAATCGCATAGGATCGTCATTCCACACAGTGTGCGCCAGATGATTCTTCGTCAACTACACGAAGGCCACTTGGGTGTCGAAAAATGCAGACGAAGGGCCCGGGCGGCGGTATATTGGCCGGGTATTAATGAAGACATAGCCAACATGGTGCTCAACTGCACAACCTGTCAGAGGTTTCAGCCGGCGCAACCTCCGGAAACACTTCTACCACACGAGATGGTGACGTCCCCCTGGGCGAAGGTGGGTGTTGACCTATTTCACGCGCTCGGCAGAGATTACATTGTTATTATAGACTACTTCTCAAACTACCCGGAAGTCATGCCTCTCCATGATCTGACGTCGTCCGCAGTCATTGGGGCCTGCAAGGAAACGTTTGCTCGCCATGGCATTCCAAGGACTGTCATGTCAGACAATGGACCTTGTTTTGCCAGCCGTGAATGGTCGTCCTTTGCCGCAGCATATGGTTTCACTCATGTGACATCCAGCCCTCTGCATCCACAATCGAACGGGAAGGCTGAAAAGGGTGTCCACATCGCAAAGCGGCTCCTGTGCAAGGCGGCTGATGCCGGATCGGACTTTAACCTTGCCTTGCTGGCCTATCGATCGGCCCCGTTATCCACGGGCCTCTCGCCAGCGCAGCTACTAATGGGTCGCTCCCTCAGGACGACGGTACCTTCCGTCCTGGCACCGACAACAGACCATGAGGCGGTTCTTCGGGACATGCAACTGCAGCGTGATCGCCAGAAAGGTCGGTACGACACACGAGCGACGGACCTGCCCCCCCTGTCCTCCGGAGACAATGTACGCGTCCATCAACCGTATGGTGGCTGGTCAGCACCGGCCGAAGTCCTCCGACAAGTGGCTCCCCGCTCGTTCCTGGTTCGCATGCCGGATGGTTCCGTGCGTCGCCGCAATCGGCGCGCCCTTCGCCGACTTCCACGTTCACAGCCACACAACACGCCAGATCCTCAACAGGCTTCCGAGGATGACTTTGTGGAGCTGCCGCACATCACGCCCTTTCCATCGCCACCCATGGCCATGCCTGCACAGCAGCCGGTGGTTCTTGATCCACCCTTAAGGCGGTCAACCCGAATTCGTCGCAAACCCATTAGAATGGACTTATAATACAGTTCATATGTTTAATAAGTTGGACAATTTTACATGATAACCTGTTGTTGTTTATCGTTCCAGATGTCGTCTGACTGGACAACTGTTCAAAATTTTTTTTCTTCTTCTCTCGTTCGCATTTCTGTTATGTTATGGTACAACTGGATTCATGTGACGCACTCGACATCGCCCCATGTACATAGTTCCGTCATAGACACATGCTGCACACGACACACACACACTCTTAGATGCACTCACGTCACGATCATATTTATTACCACGTAGGCACATATCTTTGTAAAAAGGGGGGATGTCATGATATTCAAACACACACATCATGATGGACACACTAACAGGCAAATCAGAGTACACAACACCACAACCAATCACAGACAAGAACACCAACCACATAAAAAGCACGAGCACGACACCTGGAGGTCAGTAGGTCTGGGGAGAAGGAAGCATGAAAGAGCTGTTGAAACACCACAAGCAGGGAGCCCCCCACGTGCAGAGTGCAAAGACCAAGTTGTAAATAGTGAGTTTAAATAAACAAGCGTTGTACCATATGCAACTGTGTTGGCTCTTCTGTGTGTTAGAACACCCAACACCACACCTCGCTCTCTGTGTGTGTCCCTCGCTCTGTGTGTCCCTCGCTCTCTGTGTGTGTCCCTCGCTATGTGTGTATGTCCCTCGCTCTGTGTACCCCTCGCTCTCTGTGTGTCCCTCGCTCTCTGTGTGTGTCACTCGCTCTGTGTGTCCCTTGCTCTCTGTGTGTCCCTCGCTCTTTGTGTGTCCCTCGCTCTCTGTGTTTGTCCCTCGCTCTGTGAGTCCCTGGCTCTCTGTGTGTCCCTCGCTCTCTGTGTGAGTCCCTCGCTCTCTGTGTGTGTCCCTCCCTCTGTGTGTCCCTGGCTCTCTGTGTGTCCCTCGCTCTCTGTGTGTGTCCCTCGCTCTGTGTGTCCCTCGCTCTCTGTGTGTCCCTCGCTCTCTGTGTGTCCCTCGCTCTCTGTGTGTCCCTCGCTCTCGGTGTGTCCCTCGTTCTCTGTGTGTGTCCGTCGCTCTGTGTGTCCCTCGCTCTCTGTGTCCCTCGCTCGCTGTGTGTCCTTCGCTCTCTGTGCGTCCCTCGGTCTCTGTCTGTCCCTCGCTCTCTGTGCGCCCCTCGCTCTCTGTGTGCCCCTCGCTCTGTGTGTCCCTCGCTCTCTGTGTGTCCCTCGCTCTGTGCGTCCCTCGCTCTCTCTGTGCGTCCCTCGCTCTCTGTGCGTCCCTCGCTCTCTGTGCGTCCCTCGCTCTCTGTGTGTGCCCCTCGCTCTGTGCGTTCCTCGCTCTCTGTGTGTCCCTCGCCCTCTGTGTGTCCCTCGCTCTCTGTGTGTGTCCCTCGCTCTGTGAGTCCCTGGCTCTCTGTGTGTCCCTCGCTCTCTGTGTGTGTCCCTCGCTCTGTGTGTGTGTCCCTCCCTCTGTGTGTCCCTGGCTCTCTGTGTGTCCCTCGCTCTCTGTGTGTGTCCCTCGCTCTGTGTGTCCCTCGCTCTCTGTGTGTCCCTCGCTCTCGGTATGTCCCTCGCTCTCTGTGTGTCCCTCGCTCTCTGTGTGTCCCTCGCTCTCTGTGTGTGTCCGTCGCTCTGTGTGTCCCTCGCTCTCTGTGTCCCTCGCTCTCTGTGTGTCCTTCGCTCTTTGTGTGTCCCTCGCTCTCTGTGTGTGTCCCTCGCTCTGTGCCTCCCTCGCTCTCTGTGCGTCCCTCGGTCTCTGTCTGTCCCTCGCTCCCTGTGTGTCCCTCGCTCTCTGTGTGTGTCCCTCGCTCTGTGTGTCCCTCGCTCTCAGTGTGTCCCTCGCTCTTTGTGTGTCCCTCGCTCACTGTGTGTGTACCTCGCTCTGTGTGTCCCTCGCTCTCTGTGTGTGTCCCTCGCTCTGTGTGTATGTCCCTCGCTCTGTGTATCCCTTGCTCTCTGTGTGTCCCTCGCTCTCTGTGTGTGTCCCTCGCTCTCTGTGTGTGTCCCTCGCTCTCTGTGTGTCCCTCGCTCTGTGCGTCCCTCGCTCTCTGTGCGTCCCTCGCTCTCTGTGAGTCCCTCGCTCTCTGTGCGCCCCTCGCTCTCTGTGTGCCCCTCGCTCTGTGTGTCCCTCGCTCTCTGTGTGTCCCTCGCTCTGTGCGTCCCTTGCTCTCTGTGCGTCCCTCGCTCTTTGTGTTTCCCTCGCTCTTTGTGTGCCCCTCGCTCTCTGTGTGTCCCTCGCTCTCTGTGTCTCTCGCTCTGTGCGTCCCTCGCTCTCTGTGCGTCCCTCGCTCTCTGTGAGTCCCTCGCTCTCTGTGCGCCCCTCGCTCTCTGTGTGCCCCTCGCTCTGTGTGTCCCTCGCTCTCTGTGTGTCCCTCGCTCTGTGCGTCCCTCGCTCTCTCTGTGCGTCCCTCGCTCTCTGTGCGTCCCTCGCTCTCTGTGCGTCCCTCGCTCTGTGTGTGCCCCTCGCTCTGTGCGTTCCTCCATCTCTGTGTGTCCCTCGCCCTCTGTGTGTCCCTCGCTCTCTGTGTGTGTCCCTCGCTCTCTGTGTGTCCCTCGCTCTGTGTTTGTGTCCCTCGCTCTCTGTGTGTTCCTCGCTCTCTGTGTGTCCCTCGCTCTCTGTGCGTCCCTCGCTCTGTGCGTCCCTCGCTCTGTGTGCGCCCAAGCGCACGGTATCATTGTGGATAGCACAATTGCTTCACAGCTCCAGGGTCCCAGGTTCGATTCCGGATTGGGTCACTGTCTGTGCGGAGTCTGCACATCCTCCCCGTGTGTGCATGGGTTTCCTCCGGGTGCTCCGGTTACCTCCCACAGTCCAAAGATGTGCAGGTTAGGTGGATTGGCCTTGATAAATTGCCCTTAGTGTCCAAAATTGCCCTTAGTGTTGGGTGGGGCTGCTGGGTTATGGGGATAGGGTGGGGGTGTGGGCTTGGATAGGGTGCTCTTTCCAAGATCTGGTACAGACTCGACGGGCCGAATGGCCTCCTTCTGCACTTTAAATTCTCTGATAAACTGTGATCGCTCTCTGTTCGTCCGCCGCTGTCTGTATGTCCCTCGCTCTCTGTGTGTCCCTCGCTCTCTGTGTGTCCCTCGCTCTCTGTGTGTCCCTCGCTCTTTGTGTGTCCCTCGCTCTTTGTGTGTCCCTCGCTCTTTGTGTGTCCCTCGCTCTCTGTGTGTCCCTCGCTCTCTGTGTGTCCCTCACTCTCTCTGAGTGTCCCTCACTCTCTGTGTATCCTTCGTTCTGTGTGTCCCTCGCTCTGTGTGTCCCTCGCTCTCTGTGTGTCCCTCGCTCTCTGTAGTCCCTCGCTCTCTGTGCGTCCCTCGCTCTCTGTGTGTCCCTCGCACTCTGGGTATCCCTAGCTCTCTGTGTCTCCCTCGCTCTCTGTGTCTCCCTCGCTCTCTGTGCGTCCCTCGCTCTCTGTGCGTGCCTCGCTCTCTGTCTGTCCCTCGCTCTCTGTGTGTGTCCCTCGCTCTGTGTGTCCCTCGCTCTCTGTGTGTCCCTCGCTCTCTGTGTGTCCCTCGCTCCCTGTGTGTCCCTCGCTCTCTGTGTGTGTCCCTCGCTCTGTGTGTCCCTCGCTCTGTGTGTCTCTCGCTCTCAGTGTGTCCCTCGCTCTTTATGTGTCCCTCGCTCTCTGTGTGTGTCCCTCGCTCTGTGTGTCCCTCGCTCTCTGTGTGTGTCCCTTGCTCTGTGTGTATGTCCCTCGCTCTGTGTATCCCTCGCTCTCAGTGTGTCACTCGCTCTCTGTGTGTGTCCCTCGCTCTGTGTGTCCCTCGCTCTCTGTGTGTCCCTCGCTCTCTGTGTGTGTCCCTCGCTCTCTGTGTGTCCCTCGCTCTCTGTGTGTGTCCCTCGCTCTCTGTGTGTCCCTCGCTCTCTGTGCGTCCCTCGCTCTGTGCGTCACTCGCTCTGTGTGTCCCTCGCTCTGTCTGTCCCTCGCTCTCTGTCTGTCCCTCGCTCCCTGTGTGTCCCTCGCTCTCTGTGTGTGTCCCTCGCTCTCTTTGTGTGTCCCTCGCTCTCTGTGTGTGTCCCTCGCTCTCTGTGTGTGTCCCTCGCTCTCTGTGTGTGTCCCTCGCTCTCTGTGTGTGTCCCTCGCTCTCTGTGTGTGTCCCTCGCTATGTGTGTATGTCCCTCGCTCTGTGTACCCCTCGCTCTCTGTGTGTCCCTCGCTCTCTGTGTCCCTTGCTCTCTGTGTGTCCCTCGCTCTTTGTGTGTCCCTCGCTCTTTGTGTGTCCCTCGCTCTTTGTGTGTCCCTCGCTCTCTGTGTTTGTCCCTCGCTCTCTGTGTGTCCCTCGCTCTCTGTGTGTCCCTCGCTCTCTGTGTGTCCCTCGTTCTCTGTGTGTCCCTCGTTCTCTGTGTGTGTCCGTCGCTCTGTGTGTCCCTCGCTCTCTGTGTGTCCCTCGCTCTCTGTGTGTCCCTCGTTCTCTGTGTGTGTCCGTCGCTCTGTGTGTCCCTCGCTCTCTGTGTCCCTCGCTCGCTGTGTGTCCCTCGGTCTCTGTCTGTCCCTCGCTCCCTCTGTGTCCCTCGCTCTCTTGTGTGTGTCCCTCGCTCTCTGTGTGTCCCTCGCTCTCAGTGTGTCCCTCGCTCTTTGTGTGTCCCGGCTCACTGTGTGTGTACCTCGCTCTGTGTGTCCCTCGCTCTCTGTGTGTGTCCCTCGCTCTGTGTGTGTGTCCCTCGCTCTGTGTATCCCTTGCTCTCTGTGTGTCCCTCGCTCTCTGTGTGTGTCCCTCGCTCTCTGTGTGTCCCTCGCTCTGTGCGTCCCTCGCTCTCTGTGCGTCCCTCGCTCTCTGTGAGTCCCTCGCTCTCTGTGCGCCCCTCGCTCTCTGTGTGCCCCTCGCTCTGTGTGTCCCTCGCTCTCTGTGTGTCCCTCGCTCTCTGTGTGTCCCTCGCTCTCTGTGTGTCCCTCGCTCTCTGTGCGTCCCTCGCTCTTTGTGTTTCCCTCGCTCTTTGTGTGCCCCTCGCTCTCTGTGTGTCCCTCGCTCTGTGTGTCCCTCGCTCTGTGTGTCTCTCGCTCTGTGCGTCCCTCGCTCTCTGTGCGTCCCTCGCTCTCTGTGCGCCCCTCGCTCTCTGTGTGCCCCTCGCTCTGTGTGTCCCTCGCTCTCTGTGTGTCCCTCGCTCTGTGCGTCCCTCGCTCTCTCTGTGCGTCCCTCGCTCTCTGTGCGTCCCTCGCTCTCTGTGCGTCCCTCGCTCTCTGTGTGTGCCCCTCGCTCTGTGCGTTCCTCGCTCTCTGTGTGTCCCTCGCCCTCTGTGTGTCCCTCGCTCTCTGTGTGTGTCCCTCGCTCTGTGAGTCCCTGGCTCTCTGTGTGTCCCTCGCTCTCTGTGTGTGTCCCTCGCTCTGTGTGTGTGTCCCTCCCTCTGTGTGTCCCTGGCTCTCTGTGTGTCCCTCGCTCTCTGTGTGTGTCCCTCGCTCTGTGTGTCCCTCGCTCTCTGTGTGTCCCTCGCTCTCGGTATGTCCCTCGCTCTCTGTGTGTCCCTCGCTCTCTGTGTGTCCCTCGCTCTCTGTGTGTCCCTCGCTCTCTGTGTGTCCCTCGCTCTCTGTGTGTCCCTCGCTCTCTGTGTGTCCCTCGCTCTCTGTGTGTGTCCGTCGCTCTGTGTGTCCCTCGCTCTCTGTGTCCCTCGCTCTCTGTGTGTCCTTCGCTCTTTGTGTGTCCCTCGCTCTCTGTGTGTGTCCCTCGCTCTCTGTGTGTGTCCCTCGCTCTGTGCCTCCCTCGCTCTCTGTGCGTCCCTCGGTCTCTGTCTGTCCCTCGCTCCCTGTGTGTGTCCCTCGCTCTGTGTGTCCCTCGCTCTCAGTGTGTCCCTCGCTCTTTGTGTGTCCCTCGCTCTTTGTGTGTCCCTCGCTCTTTGTGTGTCCCTCGCTCACTGTGTGTGTACCTCGCTCTCTGTGTGTGTCCCTCGCTCTGTGTGTGTGTCCCTCGCTCTGTGTATCCCTTGCTCTCTGTGTGTCCCTCGCTCTCTGTGTGTGTCCCTCGCTCTCTGTGTGTCCCTCGCTCTGTGCGTCCCTCGCTCTCTGTGCGTCCCTCGCTCTCTGTGCGTCCCTCGCTCTCTGTGAGTCCCTCGCTCTCTGTGCGCCCCTCGCTCTCTGTGTGCCCCTCGCTCTGTGTGTCCCTCGCTCTCTGTGTGTCCCTCGCTCTGTGCGTCCCTTGCTCTCTGTGCGTCCCTCGCTCTTTGTGTTTCCCTCGCTCTTTGTGTGCCCCTCGCTCTCTGTGTGTCCCTCGCTCTCTGTGTCTCTCGCTCTGTGCGTCCCTCGCTCTCTGTGCGTCCCTCGCTCTCTGTGAGTCCCTCGCTCTCTGTGCGCCCCTCGCTCTCTGTGTGCCCCTCGCTCTGTGTGTCCCTCGCTCTCTGTGTGTCCCTCGCTCTGTGCGTCCCTCGCTCTCTCTGTGCGTCCCTCGCTCTCTGTGCGTCCCTCGCTCTCTGTGCGTCCCTCGCTCTCTGTGCGTCCCTCGCTCTCTGTGTGTCCCTCGCTCTCTGTGTGTCCCCCGCTCTGTGTGTGCCCCTCGCTCTGTGCGTTCCTCGCTCTCTGTGTGTCCCTCGCTCTCTGTGTGTGTCCCTCGCTCTCTGTGTGTCCCTCGCTCTGTGTTTGTGTCCCTCGCTCTCTGTTTGTGTCCCTCGCTCTCTGTGTGTCCCTCGCTCTCTGTGCGTCCCTCGCTCTGTGCGTCCCTCGCTCTGTGTGCGCCCAAGCGCACGGTATCATTGTGGATAGCACAATTGCTTCACAGCTCCAGGGTCCCAGGTTCGATTCCGGATTGGGTCACTGTCTGTGCGGAGTCTGCACATCCTCCCCGTGTGTGCGTGGGTTTCCTCCGGGTGCTCCGGTTTCCTCCCACAGTCCAAAGATGTGCAGGTTAGGTGGATTGGCCTTGATAAATTGCCCTTTGTGTCCAAAATTGCCCTTAGTGTTGGGTGCGGTTGCTGGATTATGGGGATAGGGTGGGGGTGTGGGCTTGGATAGGGTGTCCTTTCCAAGATCTGGTACAGACTCGACGGGCCGAATGGCCTCCTTCTGCACTTTAAATTCTCTGATAAACTGTGATCGCTCTCTGTTCGTCCGCCGCTGTCTGTGTGTCCCTCGCTCTCTGTGTGTCCCTCGCTCTCTATGTGTCCCTCGCTCTGTGTGTGTCTCTCGCTCTCTGTGTGTCCCTCGCTCTCTGTGTGTCCCTCGCTCTCTGTGTGTCCCTCGCTCTCTGTGTGTCCCTCGCTCTCTGTGTGTCCCTCACTCTCTCTGAGTGTCCCTCACTCTCTGTGTATCCTTCGTTCTGTGTGTCCCTCGCTCTGTGTGTCCCTCGCTCTCTGTGTGTCCCTCGCTCTCTGTAGTCCCTCGCTCTCTGTAGTCCCTCGCTCTCTGTAGTCCCTCGCTCTCTGTGTGTCTCTCGCTCTCTGTAGTCCCTCGCTCTCTGTGCGTCCCTCGCTCTCTGTGTGTCCCTCGCACTCTGGGTATCCCTAGCTCTCTGTGTCTCCCTCGCTCTCTGTGTCTCCCTCGCTCTCTGTGCGTCCCTCGCTCTCTGTGCGTGCCTCGCTCTCTGTCTGTCCCTCGCTCTCTGTGTGTGTCCCTCGCTCTGTGTGTCCCTCGCTCTCTGTGTGTCCCTCGCTCCCTGTGTGTCCCTCGCTCACTGTGTGTGTCCCTCGCTCTGTGTGTCTCTCGCTCTCAGTGTGTCCCTCGCTCTTTATGTGTCCCTCGCTCTCTGTGTGTGTCCCTCGCTCTGTGTGTCCCTCGCTCTGTGTGTCCCTCGCTCTGTGTGTCCCTCGCTCTCTGTGTGTGTCCCTTGCTCTGTGTGTATGTCCCTCGCTCTGTGTATCCCTCGCTCTCTGTGTGTCACTCGCTCTCTGTGTGTGTCCCTCGCTCTGTGTGTCCCTCGCTCTCTGTGTGTGTCCCTCGCTCTCTGTGTGTCCCTCGCTCTCTGTGTGTGTCCCTCGCTCTCTGTGTGTCCCTCGCTCTCTGTGCGTCCCTCGCTCTGTGCGTCACTCGCTCTGTGTGCGCCCATGCGCACGGTATCATTGTGGATAGCACAATTGCTTCACAGCTCCAGGGTCCCAGGTTCGATTCCGGCTTGGGTCACTGTCTGTGCGGAGTCTGCACATCCTCCCCGTGTGTGCGTGTGTTTCCTCCGGGTGCTCCAGTTTCCTCCCACAGTCCAAAGATGTGCAGGTTAGGCGGATTGGCCATGATAAATTGCCCTTTGTGTCCAAAATTGCCCTTAGTGTTGGGTGGGGCTGCTGGGTTATGGGGATAGGGTGGGGGTGTGGGCTTGGATAGGGTGCTCTTTCCAAGATCTGGTACAGACTCGACGGGCCGAATGGCCTCCTTCTGCACTTTAAATTCTCTGATAAACTGTGATCGCTCTCTGTGCGTCCGCCGCTGTCTGTATGTCCCTCGCTCTCTATGTGTCCCTCGCTCTCTGTGTGTCCCTCGCTCTGTGTGTCCCTCGCTCTGTGTGTCCCTCGCTCTGTGTGTCCCTCGCTCTGTGTGTCCCTCGCTCTTTGTGTGTCCCTCGCTCTTTGTGTGTCCCTCGCTCTCTGTGTGTCCCTCGCTCTCTCTGAGTGTCCCTCGCTCTCTGTGTATCCCTCGCTCTGTGTGTCCCTCGCTCTGTGTGTCCCTCGCTCTCTGTGTGTCCCTCGTTCTCTGTAGTCCCTCGCTTTCTGTGCGTCCCTCGCTCTCTGTGTGTCCCTCACTCTCTGTGTATCCCTAGCTCTCTGTGTCTCCCTCGCTCTCTGTGTCTCCCTCGCTCTCTGTGCGTCCCTCGCTCTCTGTGCGTTCCTCGCTCTCTGTCTGTCCCTCGCTCTCTGTGTGTGTCCCTCGCTCTGTGTGTCCCTCGCTCTGTGTGTCCCTCACTCTCTGTGTGTCCCTCACTCTCTGTGTGTCCCTCGCTCTCTGTGTGTCCCTCGCTCCGTGTGTGTCCCTCGCTCTCTGTGTGTGTCCCTCGCTCTCTGTGTGTGTCCCTCGCTCTCAGTGTGTCCCTCGCTCTCAGTGTGTCCCTCGCTCTTTGTGTGTCCCTCGCTCTCTGTGTGTGTCCCTCGCTCTGTGTGTCCCTCGCTCTCTGTGTGTGTCCCTCGCTATGTGTGTATGTCCCTCGCTCTGTGTACCCCTCGCTCTCTGTGTGTCCCTCGCTCTCTGTGTGTGTCACTCGCTCTGTGTGTCCCTTGCTCTCTGTGTGTCCCTCGCTCTTTGTGTGTCCCTCGCTCTCTGTGTTTGTCCCTCGCTCTGTGAGTCCCTGGCTCTCTGTGTGTCCCTCGCTCTCTGTGTGTGTCCCTCGCTCTCTGTGTGTGTCCCTCCCTCTGTGTGTCCCTGGCTCTCTGTGTGTCCCTCGCTCTCTGTGTGTGTCCCTCGCTCTGTGTGTCCCTCGCTCTCTGTGTGTCCCTCGCTCTCGGTATGTCACTCGCTCTCTGTGTGTCCCTCGCTCTCTGTGTGTCCCTCGCTCTCTGTGTGCCCCTCGCTCTCTGTGTGTCCCTCGCTCTCTCTGTGTGTCCCTCGCTCTCTGTGTGTGTCCCTCGCTCTCTGTGTGTCCCTCGCTCTGTGCGTCCCTCGCTCTCTGTGCGTCCCTCGCTCTCTGTGAGTCCCTCGCTCTCTGTGCGCCCCTCGCTCTCTGTGTGCCCCTCGCTCTGTGTGTCCCTCGCTCTCTGTGTGTCCCTCGCTCTGTGCGTCCCTCGCTCTCTGTGCGTCCCTCGCTCTTTGTGTTTCCCTCGCTCTTTGTGTGCCCCTCGCTCTCTGTGTGTCCCTCGCTCTGTGTGTCTCTCGCTCTGTGCGTCCCTCGCTCTCTGTGCGTCCCTCGCTCTCTGTGAGTCCCTCGCTCTCTGTGTGCCCCTCGCTCTGTGTGTCCCTCGCTCTCTGTGTGTCCCTCGCTCTCTGTGTGTCCCTCGCTCTGTGCGTCCCTCGCTCTCTCTGTGCGTCCCTCGCTCTCTGTGCGTCCCTCGCTCTCTGTGCGTCCCTCGCTCTCTGTGTGTGCCCCTCGCTCTGTGCGTTCCTCGCTCTCTGTGTGTCCCTCGCCCTCTGTGTGTCCCTCGCTCTCTGTGTGTGTCCCTCGCTCTGTGAGTCCCTGGCTCTCTGTGTGTACCTCACTCTCTGTGTGTGTCCCTCGCTCTGTGTGTGTGTCCCTCCCTCTGTGTGTCCCTGGCTCTCTGTGTGTCCCTCGCTCTCTGTGTGTGTCCCTCGCTCTGTGTGTCCCTCGCTCTCTGTGTGTCCCTCGCTCTCTGTGTGTCCCTCGCTCTCTGTGTGTCCCTCGCTCTCGGTATGTCCCTCGCTCTCTGTGTGTCCCTCGCTCTCTGTGTGTCCCTCGCTCTCTGTGTGTCCCTCGCTCTCTGTGTGTCCCTCGCTCTCTGTGTGTGTCCGTCGCTCTGTGTGTCCCTCGCTCTCTGTGTCCCTCGCTCTCTGTGTGTCCTTCGCTCTTTGTGTGTCCCTCGCTCTCTGTGTGTGTCCCTCGCTCTGTGCCTCCCTCGCTCTCTGTGCGTCCCTCGGTCTCTGTCTGTCCCTCGCTCCCTGTGTGTCCCTCGCTCTCTGTGTGTGTCCCTCGCTCTGTGTGTCCCTCGCTCTCAGTGTGTCCCTCGCTCTCAGTGTGTCCCTCGCTCTTTGTGTGTCCCTCGCTCACTGTGTGTGTACCTCGCTCTCTGTGTGTGTCCCTCGCTCTGTGTGTGTGTCCCTCGCTCTGTGTGTGTGTCCCTCGCTCTGTGTATCCCTTGCTCTCTGTGTGTCCCTCGCTCTCTGTGTGTGTCCCTCGCTCTCTGTGTGTCCCTCGCTCTGTGCGTCCCTCGCTCTCTGTGCGTCCCTCGCTCTCTGTGAGTCCCTCGCTCTCTGTGCGCCCCTCGCTCTCTGTGTGCCCCTCGCTCTGTGTGTCCCTCGCTCTCTGTGTGTCCCTCGCTCTGTGCGTCCCTTGCTCTCTGTGCGTCCCTCGCTCTTTGTGTTTCCCTCGCTCTTTGTGTGCCCCTCGCTCTCTGTGTGTCCCTCGCTCTCTGTGTGTCCCTCGCTCTCTGTGTCTCTCGCTCTGTGCGTCCCTCGCTCTCTGTGCGTCCCTCGCTCTCTGTGAGTCCCTCGCTCTCTGTGCGCCCCTCGCTCTCTGTGTGCCCCTCGCTCTGTGTGTCCCTCGCTCTCTGTGTGTCCCTCGCTCTGTGCGTCCCTCGCTCTCTCTGTGCGTCCCTCGCTCTCTGTGCGTCCCTCGCTCTCTGTGCGTCCCTCGCTCTCTGTGTGTGCCCCTCGCTCTGTGCGTTCCTCGCTCTCTGTGTGTCCCTCGCCCTCTGTGTGTCCCTCGCTCTCTGTGTGTGTCCCTCGCTCTCTGTGTGTCCCTCGCTCTGTGTTTGTGTCCCTCGCTCTCTGTGTGTCCCTCGCTCTCTGTGCGTCCCTCGCTCTGTGCGTCCCTCGCTCTGTGTGCGCCCAAGCGCACGGTATCATTGTGGATAGCACAATTGCTTCACAGCGCCAGGGTCCCAGGTTCGATTCCGGATTGGGTCACTGTCTGTGCGGAGTCTGCACATCCTCCCCGTGTGTGCGTGTGTTTCCTCCGGGTGCTCCGGTTTCCTCCCACAGTCCAAAGATGTGCAGGTTAGGTGGATTGGCCTTGATAAATTGCCCTTAGTGTCCAAAATTGCCCTTAGTGTTGGGTGCGGTTGCTGGGTTATGGGGATAGGGTGGGGGTGTGGGCTTGGATAGGGTGCTCTTTCCAAGATCTGGTACAGACTCGACGGGCCGAATGGCCTCCTTCTGCACTTTAAATTCTCTGACAAACTGTGATCGCTCTCTTTGCGTCCGCCGCTGTCTGTATGTCCCTCGCTCTCTATATGTCCCTCGCTCTCTGTGTGTCCCTCGCTCTCTGTGTCTCTCGCTCTCTGTGTGTCCCTCGCTCTGTGTGTCCCTCGCTCTCTGTGTGTCCCTCGCTCTCTGTGTGTCCCTCGCTCTCTGTGTGTCCCTCGCTCTCTGTGTCTCTCGCTCTCTGTGTGTCCCTCGCTCTGTGTGTCCCTCGCTCTGTGTGTGTCCCTCGCTCTCTATGTGTCCCTCGCTCTCTGTGTGTCCCTCGCTCTGTGTGTCCCTCGCTCTGTGTGTCCCTCGCTCTCTGTGTGTCCCTCGCTCTTTGTGTGTCCCTCGCTCTCTGTGTGTCCCTCGCTCTCTGTGTGTCCCTCACTCTCTCTGAGTGTCCCTCACTCTCTGTGTATCCTTCGTTCTGTGTGTCCCTCGCTCTGTGTGTCCCTCGCTCTCTGTGTGTCCCTCGCTCTCTGTAGTCCCTCGCTCTCTGTGCGTCCCTCGCTCTCTGTGTGTCCCTCGCACTCTGGGTATCCCTAGCTCTCAGTGTCTCCCTCGCTCTCTGTGTCTCCCTCGCTCTCTGTGTCTCCCTCGCTCTCTGTGCGTCCCTCGCTCTCTGTGCGTGCCTCGCTCTCTGTCTGTCCCTCGCTCTCTGTGTGTGTCCCTCGCTCTGTGTGTCCCTCGCTCTCTGTGTGTCCCTCGCTCTCTGTGTGTCCCTCGCTCCCTGTGTGTCCCTCGCTCTCTGTGTGTGTCCCTCGCTCTGTGTGTCTCTCGCTCTCAGTGTGTCCCTCGCTCTTTATGTGTCCCTCGCTCTCTGTGTGTGTCCCTCGCTCTGTGTGTCCCTCGCTCTCTGTGTGTGTCCCTTGCTCTGTGTGTATGTCCCTCGCTCTGTGTATCCCTCGCTCTCTGTGTGTCACTCGCTCTCTGTGTGTGTCCCTCGCTCTGTGTGTCCCTCGCTCTCTGTGTGTCCCTCGCTCTCTGTGTGTGTCCCTCGCTCTCTGTGTGTCCCTCGCTCTCTGTGCGTCCCTCGCTCTGTGCGTCACTCGCTCTGTGTGCGCCCATGCGCACGGTATCATTGTGGATAGCACAATTGCTTCACAGCTCCAGGGTCCCAGGTTCGATTCCGGATTGGGTCACTGTCTGTGCGGAGTCTGCACATCCTCCCCGTGTGTGCGTGGGTTTCCCCCGGGTGCTCCAGTTTCCTCCCACAGTCCAAAGATGTGCAGGTTAGGTGGATTGGCCTTGATAAATTGCCCTTTGTGTCCAAAATTGCCCTTAGTGTTGGGTGGGGTTGCTGGGTTATGGGGATAGGGTGGGGGTGTGCGCTTGGATAGGGTGCTCTTTCCAAGATCTGGTACAGACTCGACGGGCCGAATGGCCTCCTTCTGCACTTTAAATTCTCTGATAAACTGTGATCGCTCTCTGTGCGTCCGCCGCTGTCTGTATGTCCCTCGCTCTCTATGTGTCCCTCGCTCTCTGTGTGTCCCTCGCTCTGTGTGTCCCTCGCTCTTTGTGTGTCCCTCGCTCTTTGTGTGTCCCTCGCTCTCTGTGTGTCCCTCGCTCTCTGTGTGTCCCTCGCTCTTTGTGTGTCCCTCGCTCTCTGTGTATCCCTCGCTCTGTGTGTCCCTCGCTCTGTGTGTCCCTCGCTCTCTGTGTGTCCTTCGTTCTCTGTAGTCCCTCGCTTTCTGTGCGTCCCTCGCTCTCTGTGTGTCCCTCGCTCTCTGTGTGTCCCTCGCTCTCTGTGTGTCCCTCACTCTCTGTGTATCCCTCGCTCTCTGTGTCTCCCTCGCTCTCTGTGCGTCCCTCGCTCTCTGTGCGTGTCCCTCGCTCTGTGTGTCCCTCACTCTCTGTGTCTCCCTCGCTCTCTGTGTCTCCCTCGCTCTCTGTGCGTCCCTCGCTCTCTGTGCGTGCCTCGCTCTCTGTCTGTCCCTCGCTCTCTGTGCGTCCCTCGCTCTCTGTGTGTCCCTCGCTCTCTGGGTGTCCCTCACTCTCTGTGTGTCCCTCGCTCTCTGTGCGTCCCTCGCTCTCTGTGTGTCCCTCGCTCTCTGTGTGTCCCTCGCTCTCTGTGCGTCCCTCGCTCTCTGTGTGTCCCTCGCTCTCTGTGTGACCCTCGCTCTGTGTGTGTCCCTCGCTCTGTGTGTGTCTCTCGCTCTCTGTCTGTCACTCGCTCTCTGTGTGTGTCCCTCGCTCTGTGTGTCCCTCGCTCTGTGTGTCCCTCGCTCCCTGTGTGTGTCCCTCGCTCTCTGTGTGTCCCTCGCTCTCTGTGTGTCCCTCGCTCCCTGTGTGTCCCTCGCTCTCTGTGTGTGTCCCTCGCTCTGTGTGTCCCTCGCTCTCTGTGTGTCCCTCGCTCTCTGTGTGTCCCTCGCTCTCTGTGTGTGTCCCTCGCTCTGTGTGTCCCTCGCTCTCTGTGTGTGTCCCTCGCTCTGTGTGTATGTCCCTCGCTCTATGTATCCCTCGCTCTCTGTGTGTCACTCACTCTCTGTGTGTGTCCCTCGCTCTGTGTGTCCCTCGCTCTCTGTGTGTCCCTCGCTCTCTGTGTGTCCCTCGCTCTCTGTGTGTGTCCCTCGCTCTGTGAGTCCCTCGCTCTCTGCGTGTCCCTCGCTCTCTGTGTGTGTCCCTCGCTCTCTGTGTGTGTCCCTCCCTCTGTGTGCCCATCGCTCTCTGTGTGACCCTCTCTCTGTCTGTCCCTCGCTCTCTGTGTGTCCCTCGCTCTCTGTGTGTTCTTCGCTCTCTGTGTGTACCTCACTCTCCGTGTGTCCCTCACTCTCTGTGTGCCCCTCGCTCTCTGTGTGTGTCCCTCGATCTCTGTGTGTGTTGCTCGCTCTCTGTGCACCCCTCGCTCTCTGTGTAATTCGCTCTCTGTGTGTCCCTCGCTCTCTGTGCGTCCCTCGCTCTCTGTGTGTCCCTCGCTCTCTGTGCGTCCCTCGCTCTCTGTGTGTCCCTCGCTCTCTGTGTGTCCCTTGCTCTCTGTGAGTCCCTCGCTCTCTGTGTGTTCCTCGCACTCTGTGTGTCCCTCGCTCTGTGTGTGTGTGTCTCGATCTCTGTGCCCCCCTCGCTCTCTGTGTCCTTCGCTCTCTGTGTGTCCCTCGCTCTCTGTACGTCCCTCGCTCTCTGTGTGTCCCTCGCTCTCTGTGTGTCCCCCGCTCTCTGTGTGTGTCCCCCGCTCTCTGTGTGTGTCCCTCGCTCTCTGTGTGTCCCTCGCACCCTGTGTGTCCCTCGCTCTCTGTGTGTCCCTCGCTCTCTGTGTGTCCCCCGCTCTCTGTGTGTGTCCCTCGCACTCTGTGTGTCCCTCGCTCAGTGCGTCCCTCGCACTCTGTGCGTCCCTCGCTCTCTGTGTGTGTCCCTCACTCTGTGCCTCCCTTGCTCTCTGTGTGTGTCCCTCGCTCTGTGCGTCCCTCGCTCTCTGTGCGTCTCTCGCTCTCTGTGTGCCCCTCGCTCTCTGTGTGTGTCCCTCGCTCTGTGTGTCCCTCGCTCTCTGTGCGTCCCTCGCTCTTTGTGTGTCCCTCGCTCTTTGTGTGCCCCTCGCTCTCTGTGTCCCTCGCTCTGTGTGTCCATCGCTCTGTGCGTCCCTCGCTCTCTGTGCGTCCCTCGCTCTCTGTGAGTCCCTCGCTCTCTGTGCGCCCCTCGCTCTCTGTGTGCCCCTCACTCTGTGTGTCCCTCGCTCTCTGTGTGTCCCTCGCTCTGTGCGTCCCTCGCTCTCTCTGTGCGTCCCTCGCTCTCTGTGCGTCCCTCGCTCTCTGTGCGTCCCTCGCTCTCTGTGTGTGCCCCTCGCTCTGTGCGTTCCTCGCTCTCTGTGTGTCACTCGCCCTCTGTGTGTCCCTCGCTCTCTGTGTGTGTCCCTCGCTCTCTGTGTGTGTCCCTCGCTCTCTGTGTGTCCCTCGCTCTGTGTTTGTGTCCCTCGCTCTCTGTGTGTCCCTCGCACTCTGTGCGTCCCTCGCTCTGTGCGTCCCTCGCTCTGTGTGCGCCCAAGCGCACGGTATCATTGTGGATAGCACAATTGCTTCACAGCTCCAGGGTCCCAGGTTCGATTCCGGATTGGGTCACTGTCTGTGCGGAGTCTGCACATCCTCCCCGTGTGTGCGTGGGTTTCCTCCGGGTGCTCCGGTTTCCTCCCACAGTCCAAAGATGTGCAGGTTAGGTGGATTGGCCATGATAAATTACCCTTAGTGTCCAAAATTGCCCTTAGTGTTATGTGCGGTTGCTGGGTTATGGGGATAGGGTGGGGGTGTGGGCTTGGATAGGGTGCTCTTTCCAAGATCTGGTACAGACTCGACGGGCCGAATGGCCTCCTTCTGCACTTCAAATTCTCTGATAAACTGTGATCGCTCTCTGTTCGTCCGCCGCTGTCTGTATGTCCCTCGCTCTCTGTGTGTGTCCCTCGCTCTCTGTGCGTCCCTCGCTCTGGTACAGACTCGACGGGCCGAATGGCCTCCTTCTGCACTTTAAATTCTCTGATAAACTGTGATCGCTCTCTGTTCGTCTGCCGATGTCTGTATGTCCCTCGCTCTCTATGTGTCCCTCGCTCTCTGTGTGTCCCTCGCTCTGTGTGTCCCTCGCTCTCTGTGTGTCCCTCGCTCTGTGTGTGTGTCCCTTGCTCTCTGTGTATCCCTCGCTCTCTGTGTGTCCCTCGCTCTCTGTGTGTCCCTCGCTCTCTCTGAGTGTCCCTCGCTCTCTGTGTATCCCTCGTTCTGTGTGTCCCTCGCTCTGTGTGTCCCTCGCTCTCTGTGTGTCCCTCGCTCTCTGTGTGTCCCTCGCCCTCTGTGTGTCCCTCGCTCTCTGTAGTCCCTCGCTCTCTGTGCGTCCTTCGCTCTCTGTGTATCCCTAGCTCTCTGTGTCTCCCTCGCTCTCGGTTTCACCCTCGCTCTCGGTTTCACCCTCGCTCTCTGTGCGTCCCTCGCTCTCTGTGCGTCCCTCGCTCTCTGTCTGTCCCTCGCTCTCTGTGTGTGTCCCTCGCTCTGTGTGTCCCTCACTCTCTGTGTGTCCCTCGCTCTCTGTGTGTGTCCCTCGCTCTGTGTGTCCCTCGCTCTCAGTGTGTCCCTCGCTCTCTGGGTATCCCTAGCTCTCTGTGTCTCCCTCGCTCTGTGTGTCCCTCGCTCTCTGTGTGTGTCCCTCTCTATGTGTGTGTGTCCCTCGCTCTCTGTGAGTCACTCGCTCTCTGTGTGTCCCTCGCTCTCTGTGTGTGTCCCTCGCTCTGTGTGTCCCTCGCTCTTTGTGTGTCCCTTGCTCTCTGTGTCTCCCTCGCTCTCTGTGTCTCCCTCGCTCTCTGTGCGTCCCTCGCTCTCTGTGCGTGCCTCGCTCTCTGTCTGTCCCTCGCTCTCTGTGTGTGTCCCTCGCTCTGTGTGTCCCTCACTCTCTGTGTGTCCCTCACTCTCTGTGTGTCCCTCACTCTCTGTGTGTCCCTCGCTCTCTGTGAGTCCCTCGCTCCCTGTGTGTCCCTCGCTCTCTGTGTGTGTCCCTCGCTCTGTGTGTCCCTTGCTCTCAGTGTGTCCCTTGCTCTCAGTGTGTCCCTCGCTCTTTGTGTGTCCCTCGCTCTCTGTGTGTGTCCCTCGCTCTGTGTGTCCCTCGCTCTCTGTGTGTGTCCCTCGCTATGTGTGTATGTCCCTCGCTCTGTGTACCCCTCGCTCTCTGTGTGTCCCTCGCTCTCTGTGTGTGTCACTCGCTCTGTGTGTCCCTTGCTCTCTGTGTGTCCCTCGCTCTTTGTGTGTCCCTCGCTCTCTGTGTTTGTCGCTCGCTCTGTGAGTCCCTGGCTCTCTGTGTGTCCCTCGCTCTCTGTGTGTGTCCCTCGCTCTCTGTGTGTGTCCCTCCCTCTGTGTGTCCCTGGCTCTCTGTGTGTCCCTCGCTCTCTGTGTGTGTCCCTCGCTCTGTGTGTCCCTCGCTCTCGGTGTGTCCCTCGCTCTCGGTACGTCACTCGCTCTCTGTGTGTCCCTCGCTCTCTGTGTGTCCCTCGCTCTCTGTGTGCCCCTCGCTCTCTGTGTGTCCCTCGCTCTCTCTGAGTGTCCCTCGCTCTCTGTGTATCCCTCGTTCTGTGTGTCCCTCTCTCTGTGTGTCCCTCGCTCTCTGTGTGTCCCTCGCTCTCTGTAGTCCCTCGCTCTCTGTGCGTCCCTCGCTCTCTGTGTCTCCCTCGCTCTCTGTGTCTCCCTCGCTCTCTGTGCGTCCCTCGCTCTCTGTGCGTGCCTCGCTCTCTGTCTGTCCCTCGCTCTCTGTGTGTGTCCCTCGCTCTGTGTGTCCCTCGCTCTCTGTGTGTCCCTCGCTCCCTGTGTGTCCCTCGCTCTCTGTGTGTGTCCCTCGCTCTGTGTGTCTCTCGCTCTCAGTGTGTCCCTCGCTCTTTATGTGTCCCTCGCTCTCTGTGTGTGTCCCTCGCTCTGTGTGTCCCTGGATCTCTGTGTGTGTCCCTCGCTCTGTGTGTATGTCCCTCGCTCTGTGTATCCCTCGCTCTCTGTGTGTCACTCGCTCTCTGTGTGTGTCCCTCGCTCTGTGTGTCCCTCGCTCTCTGTGTGTCCCTCGCTCTCTGTGTGTCCCTCGCTCTCTGTGTGTCCCTCGCTCTCTGTGTGTCCCTCGCTCTCTGTGTGTGTCCCTCGCTCTCTGTGTGTCCCTCGCTCTCTGTGTGTCCCTCGCTCTCTGTGTGTCCCTCGCTCTCTGTGTGTCCCTCGCTCTCTGTGTGTGTCCCTCGCTCTCTGTGTGTCCCTCGCTCTCTGTGCGTCCCTCGCTCTGTGCGTCACTCGCTCTGTGTGCGCCCATGCGCACGGTATCATTGTGGATAGCACAATTGCTTCACAGCTCCAGGGTCCCAGGTTCGATTCCGGATTGGGTCACTGTCTGTGCGGAGTCTGCACATCCTCCCCGTGTGTGCGTGGGTTTCCTCCGGGTGCTCCGGTTTCCTCCCACAGTCCAAAGATGTGCAGGTTAGGCCTATTGGCCTTGATAAATTGCCCTTAGTGTCCAAAATTGCCCTTAGTGTTGGGTGGGGCTGCTGGGTTATGGGGATAGGGTGGGGGTGTGGGCTTGGATAGGGTGCTCTTTCCAAGATCTGGTACAGACTCGACGGGCCGAATGGCCTCCTTCTGCACTTTAAATTCTCTGATAAACTGTGATCGCTCTCTGTGCGTCCGCCGCTGTCTGTATGTCCCTCGCTCTCTATGTGTCCCTCGCTCTCTGTGTGTCCCTCGCTCTTTGTGTGTCCCTCGCTCTCTGTGTGTGTCCCTCGCTCTGTGAGTCCCTCGCTCTGTGAGTCCCTCGCTCTCTGCGTGTCCCTCGCTCTCTGCGTGTGTCCCTCGCTCTCTGTGTGTGTCCCTCCCTCTGTGTGCCCCTCGCTCTCTGTGTGTCCCTCGCTCTGTCTGTCCCTCGCTCTCTGTGTGTCCCTCGCTCTCTGTGTGTTCTTCGCTCTCTGTGTGTACCTCACTCTCCGTGTGTCCCTCACTCTCTGTGTGCCCCTCGCTCTCTGTGTGTGTCCCTCGCTCTCTGTGTGTGTCCCTCACTCTCTGTGCGTCCCTCGCTCTCTGTGTGTCCCTCGCTCTCTGTGCGTCCCTCGCTCTCTGTGTGTCCCTCGCTCTCTGTGTGTCCCTTGCTCTCTGTGAGTCCCTCGCTCTCTGTGTGTTCCTCGCACTCTGTGTGTCCCTCGCTCTGTGTGTGTGTGTCTCGATCTCTGTGCCCCCCTCGCTCTCTGTGTCCTTCGCTCTCTGTGTGTCCCTCGCTCTCTGTACGTCCCTCGCTCTCTGTGTGTCCCTCGCTCTCTGTGTGTCCCCCGCTCTCTGTGTGTGTCCCTCGCTCTCTGTGTGTCCCTCGCACCCTGTGTGTCCCTCGCTCTCTGTGTGTCCCCCGCTCTCTGTGTGTGTCCCTCGCACTCTGTGTGTCCCTCGCTCAGTGCGTCCCTCACTCACTGTGCGTCCCTCGCTCTCTGTGTGTGTCCCTCACTCTGTGCCTCCCTTGCTCTCTGTGTGTGTCCCTCGCTCTGTGCGTCCCTCGCTCTCTGTGCGTCCCTCGCTCTCTGTGTGCCCCTCGCTCTGTGTGTGTGTCCCTCGCTCTGTGTGTCCCTCGCTCTCTGTGCGTCCCTCGCTCTTTGTGTGTCCCTCGCTCTTTGTGTGCCCCTCGCTCTCTGTGTGTCCCTCGCTCTGTGTGTCTCTCGCTCTCTGTGTGCTCCTCGCTCTGTGTGTCCCTCGCTCTCTGTGTATCCCTCGCTCTGTGCGTCCCTCGCTCTCTCTGTGCGTCCCTCGCTCTCTCTGTGCGTCCCTCGCTCTCTGTGCGTCCCTCGCTCTCTGTGCGTCCCTCGCTCTCTGTGTGTACCTCGCTCTCTGTGTGTCCCTCGCTCTCTGTGTGTACCTCGCTCTCTGGGTGCCCCTCGCTCTGTGCGTTCCTCGCTCTCTGTGTGTCACTCGCCCTCTGTGCGTCCCTCGCTCTCTGTGTGTGCCCCTCGCTCTCTGTGTGTCCCTCGCTCTGTGTTTGTGTCCCTCGCTCTCTGTGTGTCCCTCGCCCTCTGTGCGTCCCTCGCTCTCTGTGTGTGTCCCTCGCTCTCTGTGTGTCCCTCGCTCTGTGTTTGTGTCCCTCGCTCTCTGTGTGTCCCTCGCTCTCTGTGTGTCCCTCGCTCTTTGTGTGTCCCTCGCTCCCTGTGTGTCCCTCGCTCTCTGTGCGTCCCTCGCTCTGTGTGTCCCTCGCTCTCTGTGTGTCCCTCGCTCTCTGTGTGTCCCTCGCTCTCTGTGTGTCCCTCGCTCTCTGTAGTCCCTCGCTCTCTGTGTATCCCTCGCTCTGTGAGTCCCTCGCTCTGTGTGTCCCTCGCTCTCTGTGTGTCCCTCGCTCTCTGTGTGTCCCTCGCTCTTTGTGTGTCCCTCGCTCTCTCTGAGTGTCCCTCGCTCTCTGTGTATCCCTCGTTCTGTGTGTGTCCCTCGCTCTCTGTGTGTCCCTCGCTCTCTGTAGTCCCTCGCTCTCTGTGTGTCCCTCGCTCTCTGTGTGTCCCTCGCTCTCTGTGTGTCCCTCGCTCTCTGTGTGCCCCTCGCTCTCTGTGTGTCCCTCGCTCTCTGTGTGCCCCTCGCTCTGTGTGTCCCTCGCTCTCTGTGTGTCCCTCGCTCTCTGTGTGTCCCTCGCTCTCTGTAGTCCCTCGCTCTCTGTGCGTCCCTCGCTCTCTGTGTGTCCCTCGCTCTCTGTGTGTCCCTCGCTCTCTGTGCGTCCCGCGCACTCTGTGTGTCCCTCGCTCTCTCTGTGTCCCTCGCTCTGTGTGTGTTCCTCGCTCTCTGTGTGTCCCTCGCTCTCTGTGCGTCCCTCGCTCTCTGTGTCTCCCTCACTCTCTGTGTGTCCCTCGCTCTCTGTGTGACCCTCGCTCTCTGTGTCTCCCTCGCTCTCTGTGTGCCCCTCGCTCTGTGTGTCCCTCGCTCTCTGTGTGTCCCTCGCTCTCTGTCTGTCACTCGCTCTCTGTGTGTGTCCCTCGCTCTCTGTGTGTGTCCCTCGCTCTGTGTGTCCCTCGCTCTGTGTGTCCCTCGCTCTCTGTGTGTCCCTCGCTCCCTGTGTGTGTCCCTCGCTCTGTGTGTGTCCCTCGCTCCCTGTGTGTGTCCCTCGCTCTCTGTCTGTCACTCGCTCTCTGTGTGTGTCCCTCGCTCTGTGTGTCCCTCGCTCTGTGTGTCCCTCGCTCTGTGTGTCCCTCGCTCTCTGTGTGTCCCTCGCTCTCTGTGTGTGTCCCTCGCTCTCTGTGTGTGTCCCTCGCTCCCTGTGTGTGTCCCTCGCTCCCTGTGTGTGTCCCTCGCTCTCTGTGTGTCCCTCGCTCTCTGTGTGTCCCTCGCTCTCTGTGTGTCCCTCGCTCCCTGTGTGTGTCCCTCGCTCTCTGTGTGTCCCTCGCTCCCTGTGTGTGTCCCTCGCTCTCTGTGCGTCCCTCGCTCTCTGTGCGTCCCTCGCTCTCTGTGTGTCCCTCGCTCTCTGTGTGTCCCTCGCTCTCTGTGTGTCCCTCGCTCTCTGTGTGTGTCCCTCGCTCTCTGTGTGTCCCTCGCTCTCTGTGTGTGTCCCTCGCTCTCTGTGTGTGTCCCTCGCTCTCTGTGTGTCCCTCGCTCTCTGTGTGTCCCTCGCTCTCTGTCTGTCCCTCGCTCCCTGTGTGTCCCTCGCTCTCTGTGTGTGTCCCTCGCTCTGTGTGTCCCTCGCTCTGTGTGTCTCTCGCTCTCAGTGTGTCCCTCGCTCTTTATGTGTCCCTCGCTCTCTGTGTGTGTCCCTCGCTCTGTGTGTCCCTCGCTCTGTGTGTGTGTCCCTCGCTCTGTGTGTATGTCCCTCGCTCTGTGTATCCCTCGCTCTCTGTGTGTCACTCGCTCTCTGTGTGTGTCCCTCGCTCTGTGTGTCCCTCGCTCTCTGTGTGTCCCTCGCTCTCTGTGTGTGTCCCTCGCTCTGTGAGTCCCTCGCTCTCTGCGTGTCCCTCGCTCTCTGTGTGTGTCCCTCGCTCTGTGTGTCCCTCGCTCTCTGTGTGTGTCCCTCGCTCTGTGTGTCCCTCGCTCTCTGTGTGTGTCCCTCGCTCTGTGTGTTCCTCGCTCTCTGTGTGTGTCCCTCGCTCTGTGTGTCCCTCGCTCTCTGTGTGTGTCCCTCGCTCTGTGTGTATGTCCCTCGCTCTGTGTATCCCTCGCTCTCTGTGTGTCACTCGCTCTCTGTGTGTGTCCCTCGCTCTGTGTGTCCCTCGCTCTCTGTGTGTCCCTCGCTCTCTGTGTGTGTCCCTCGCTCTGTGAGTCCCTCGCTCTCTGCGTGTCCCTCGCTCTCTGTGTGTGTCCCTCGCTCTCTGTGTGTCCCTCGCTCTCTGTGTGTGTCCCTCGCTCTCTGTGTGTGTCCCTCCCTCTGTGTGCCCATCGCTCTCTGTGTGACCCTCTCTCTGTCTGTCCCTCGCTCTCTGTGTGTCCCTCGCTCTCTGTGTGTTCTTCGCTCTCTGTGTGTTCCTCACTCTCCGTGTGTCCCTCACTCTCTGTGTGCCCCTCGCTCTCTGTGTGTGTCCCTCGTTCTCTGTGTGTGTGTCTCGATCTCTGTGCCCCCCTCGCTCTCTGTGTCCTTCGCTCTCTGTGTGTCCCTCGCTCTCTGTACGTCCCTCGCTCTCTGTGTGTCCCTCGCTCTCTGTGTGTCCCCCGCACTCTGTGTGTGTCCCTCGCTCTCTGTGTGTCCCTCGCACCCTGTGTGTCCCTCGCTCTCTGTGTGTCCCCCGCTCTCTGTGTGTGTCCCTCGCACTCTGTGTGTCCCTCGCACTCTGTGTCCCTCGCTCAGTGCGTCCCTCGCACTCTGTGCGTCCCTCGCTCTCTGTGTGTGTCCCTCACTCTGTGCCTCCCTTGCTCTCTGTGTGTGTCCCTCGCTCTGTGCGTCCCTCGCTCTCTGTGCGTCTCTCGCTCTCTGTGTGCCCCTCGCTCTCTGTGTGTGTCCCTCGCTCTGTGTGTCCCTCGCTCTCTGTGCGTCCCTCGCTCTTTGTGTGTCCCTCGCTCTTTGTGTGCCCCTCGCTCTCTGTGTGTCCCTCGCTCTGTGTGTCCCTCGCTCTGTGCGTCCCTCGCTCTCTGTGCGTCCCTCGCTCTCTGTGAGTCCCTCGCTCTCTGTGCGCCCCTCGCTCTCTGTGTGCCCCTCACTCTGTGTGTCCCTCGCTCTCTGTGTGTCCCTCGCTCTGTGCGTCCCTCGCTCTCTCTGTGCGTCCCTCGCTCTCTGTGCGTCCCTCGCTCTCTGTGCGTCCCTCGCTCTCTGTGTGTGCCCCTCGCTCTGTGCGTTCCTCGCTCTCTGTGTGTCACTCGCCCTCTGTGTGTCCCTCGCTCTCTGTGTGTGTCCCTCGCTCTCTGTGTGTGTCCCTCGCTCTCTGTGTGTCCCTCGCTCTCTGTGTGTCCCTCGCACTCTGTGCGTCCCTCGCTCTGTGCGTCCCTCGCTCTGTGTGCGCCCAAGCGCACGGTATCATTGTGGATAGCACAATTGCTTCACAGCTCCAGGGTCCCAGGTTCGATTCCGGATTGGGTCACTGTCTGTGCGGAGTCTGCACATCCTCCCCGTGTGTGCGTGGGTTTCCTCCGGGTGCTCCGGTTTCCTCCCACAGTCCAAAGATGTGCAGGTTAGGTGGATTGGCCATGATAAATTACCCTTAGTGTCCAAAATTGCCCTTAGTGTTATGTGCGGTTGCTGGGTTATGGGGATAGGGTGGGGGTGTGGGCTTGGATAGGGTGCTCTTTCCAAGATCTGGTACAGACTCGACGGGCCGAATGGCCTCCTTCTGCACTTTAAATTCTCTGATAAACTGTGATCGCTCTCTGTTCGTCCGCCGCTGTCTGTATGTCCCTCGCTCTCTGTGTGTGTCCCTCGCTCTCTGTGCGTCCCTCGCTCTGGTACAGACTCGACGGGCCGAATGGCCTCCTTCTGCACTTTAAATTCTCTGATAAACTGTGATCGCTCTCTGTTCGTCTGCCGATGTCTGTATGTCCCTCGCTCTCTATGTGTCCCTCGCTCTCTGTGTGTCCCTCGCTCTGTGTGTCCCTCGCTCTCTGTGTGTCCCTCGCTCTGTGTGTGTGTCCCTTGCTCTCTGTGTATCCCTCGCTCTCTGTGTGTCCCTCGCTCTCTGTGTGTCCCTCGCTCTCTCTGAGTGTCCCTCGCTCTCTGTGTATCCCTCGTTCTGTGTGTCCCTCGCTCTGTGTGTCCCTCGCTCTCTGTGTGTCCCTCGCCCTCTGTGTGTCCCTCGCCCTCTGTGTGTCCCTCGCTCTCTGTAGTCCATCGCTCTCTGTGCGTCCTTCGCTCTCTGTGTATCCCTAGCTCTCTGTGTCTCCCTCGCTCTCGGTTTCACCCTCGCTCTCTGTGCGTCCCTCGCTCTCTGTGCGTCCCTCGCTCTCTGTCTGTCCCTCGCTCTCTGTGTGTGTCCCTCGCTCTGTGTGTCCCTCACTCTCTGTGTGTCCCTCGCTCTCTGTGTGTCCCTCGCTCTCTGTGTGTGTCCCTCGCTCTGTGTGTCCCTCGCTCTCAGTGTGTCCCTCGCTCTCTGGGTATCCCTAGCTCTCTGTGTCTCCCTCGCTCTGTGTGTCCCTCGCTCTCTGTGTGTGTCCCTCTCTATGTGTGTGTGTCCCTCGCTCTCTGTGAGTCACTCGCTCTCTGTGTGTCCCTCGCTCTCTGTGTGTGTCCCTCGCTCTGTGTGTCCCTCGCTCTTTGTGTGTCCCTTGCTCTCTGTGTGTCCCTCGCTCTCTGTGTGTCCCTCGCTCTCTCTGAGTGTCCCTCGCTCTCTGTGTATCCCTCGTTCTGTGTGTCCCTCGCTCTGTGTGTCCCTCGCTCTGTGTGTCCTTCGCTCTCTGTGTGTCCCTCGCTCTCTGTAGTCCCTCGCTCTCTGTGCGTCCCTCGCTCTCTGTGTGTCCCTCGCTCTCTGGGTATCCCTAGCTCTCTGTGTCTCCCTCGCTCTCTGTGTCTCCCTCGCTCTCTGTGCGTCCCTCGCTCTCTGTGCGTGCCTCGCTCTCTGTCTGTTCCTCGCTCTCTGTGTGTGTCCCTCGCTCTGTGTGTCCCTCGCTCTCTGTGTGTCCCTCGCTCCCTGTGTGTCCCTCGCTCTCTGTGTGTGTCCCTCGCTCTGTGTGTCTCTCGCTCTCAGTGTGTCCCTCGCTCTTTATGTGTCCCTCGCTCTCTGTGTGTGTCCCTCGCTCTGTGTGTCCCTCGCTCTCTGTGTGTGTCCCTCGCTCTGTGTGTATGTCCCTCGCTCTGTGTATCCCTCGCTCTCTGTGTGTCACTCGCTCTCTGTGTGTGTCCCTCGCTCTGTGTGTCCCTCGCTCTCTGTGTGTCCCTCGCTCTCTGTGTGTGTCCCTCGCTCTCTGTGTGTCCCTCGCTCTCTGTGCGTCCCTCGCTCTGTGCGTCCCTCGCTCTGTGTGCGCCCATGCGCACGGTATCATTGTGGATAGCACAATTGCTTCACAGCTCCAGGGTCCCAGGTTCGATTCCGGATTGGGTCACTGTCTGTGCGGAGTCTGCACATCCTCCCCGTGTGTGCGTGGGTTTCCTCCGGGTGCTCCGGTTTCCTCCCACAGTCCAAAGATGTGCAGGTTAGGTGGATTGGCCTTGATAAATTGCCCTTAGTGTCCAAAATTGCCCTTAGTGTTGGGTGGGGCTGCTGGGTTATGGGGATAGGGTGGGGGTGTGGGCTTGGATAGGGTGCTCTTTCCAAGATCTGGTACAGATTCGACGGGCCGAATGGCCTCCTTCTGCACTTTAAATTCTCTGATAAACTGTGATCGCTCTCTGTGCGTCCGCCGCTGTCTGTATGTCCCTCGCTCTCTATGTGTCCCTCGCTCTCTGTGTGTCCCTCGCTCTGTGTGTCCCTCGCTCTGTGTGTCCCTCGCTCTCTGTGTGTCCCTCGCTCTTTGTGTGTCCCTCGCTCTCTGTGTGTCCCTCGCTCTCTGTGTGTCCCTCGCTCTGTGTGTCCCTCGCTCTCTGTGTGTCCCTCGCTCTCTGTGTGTCCCTCGCTCTTTGTGTGTCCCTCGCTCTCTGTGTGTCCCTCGCTCTCTGTGTGTCCCTCGCTCTCTCTGAGTGTCCCTCGCTCTCTGTGTGTCCCTCGCTCTGTGTGTCCCTCGCTCTGTGTGTCCCTCGCTCTCTGTGTGTCCCTCGTTCTCTGTGTCACCCTCGCTCTCTGTGCGTCCCTCGCTCTCTGAGTGTCCCTCACTCTCTGTGTCACCCTCGCTCTCTGTGTCACCCTCGCTCTCTGTGCGTCCCTCGCTCTCTGTGCGTCCCTCGCTCTCTGTCTGTCCCTCGCTCTCTGTGTGTGTCCCTCGCTCTGTGTGTCCCTCACTCTCTGTGTGTCCCTCGCTCTCTGTGTGTCCCTCGCTCCCTGTGTGTCCCTCGCTCTCTGTGTGTGTCCCTCGCTCTGTGTGTCCCTCGCTCTCAGTGTGTCCCTCGCTCTTTGTGTGTCCCTCGCTCTCTGTGTGTGTCCCTCGCTCTGTGTGTCCCTCGCTCTCTGTGTGTGTCCCTCGCTATGTGTGTATGTCCCTTGCTCTGTGTACCCCTCGCTCTCTGTGTGTCCCTCGCTCTCTGTGTGTGTCACTCGCTCTGTGTGTCCCTTGCTCTCTGTGTGTCCCTCGCTCTTTGTGTGTCCCTCGCTCTCTGTGTTTGTCCCTCGCTCTGTGAGTCCCTGGCTCTCTGTGTGTCCCTCGCTCTCTGTGTGTGTCCCTCGCTCTCTGTGTGTGTCCCTCGCTCTCTGTGTGTGTCCCTCGCTCTCTGTGTGTGTCCCTCCCTCTGTGTGTCCCTGGCTCTCTGTGTGTCCCTCGCTCTCTGTGTGTGTCCCTCGCTCTGTGTGTCCCTCGCTCTCTGTGTGTCCCTCGCTCTCTGTGTGTCCCTCGCTCTCTGTGTGTCCCTCGCTCTCTCTGAGTGTCCCTCGCTCTCTGTGTATCCCTCGTTCTGTGTGTCCCTCGCTCTGTGTGTCCCTCGCTCTCTGTGTGTCCCTCGCTCTCTGTAGTCCCTCGCTCTCTGTGCGTCCCTCGCTCTCTGTGTGTCCCTCGCTCTCTGGGTATCCCTCGCTCTCTGTGTCTCCCTCGCTCTCTGTGTCTCCCTCGCTCTCTGTGCGTCCCTCGCTCTCTGTGCGTGCCTCGCTCTCTGTCTGTCCCTCGCTCTCTGTGTGTGTCCCTCGCTCTGTGTGTCCCTCGCTCTCTGTGTGTCCCTCGCTCCCTGTGTGTCCCTCGCTCTCTGTGTGTGTCCCTCGCTCTGTGTGTCTCTCGCTCTCAGTGTGTCCCTCGCTCTTTATGTGTCCCTCGCTCTCTGTGTGTGTCCCTCGCTCTGTGTGTCCCTCGCTCTCTGTGTGTGTCCCTCGCTCTGTGTGTATGTCCCTCGCTCTGTGTATCCCTCGCTCTCTGTGTGTCACTCGCTCTCTGTGTGTGTCCCTCGCTCTGTGTGTCCCTCGCTCTCTGTGTGTCCCTCGCTCTCTGTGTGTGTCCCTCGCTCTCTGTGTGTCCCTCGCTCTCTGTGTGTGTCCCTCGCTCTGTGTGTCCCTCGCTCTGTGTGTCCCTCGCTCTCAGTGTGTCCCTCGCTCTTTGTGTGTCCCTCGCTCACTGTGTGTGTACCTCGCTCTGTGTGTGTCCCTCGCTCTCTGTGTGTGTCCCTCGCTCTGTGTGTGTGTCCCTCGCTCTGTGTATCCTTTGCTCTCTGTGTGTCCCTCGCTCTCTGTGTGTGTCCCTCGCTCTCTGTGTGTCCCTCGCTCTGTGTGTCCCTCGCTCTCTGTGTGTCCCTCGCTCTCTGTGTGTCCCTCGCTCTCTGTATGTCCCTCGCTCTCTGTGTGTCCCTCGCTCTCAGTGTGTGTCCGTCGCTCTGTGTGTCCCTCGCTCTCTGTGTGTCCTTCGCTCTTTGTGTGTCCCTCGCTCTCTGTGTGTGTCCCTCGCTCTGTGCGTCCCTCGCTCTCTGTGCGTCCCTCGCTCTCTGTGTGCCCCTCGCTCTCTATGTGTCCCTCGCTCTCTTTGTGTCCCTCGCTCTCTGTGTGTGTCCGTCGCTCTGTGTGTCCCTCGCTCTGTGTGTCCTTCGCTCTCTGTGTGTCCCTCGCTCTCTGTGTGTGTCCCTCGCTCTGTGCCTCCCTCGCTCTCTGTGCGTCCCTCGGTCTCTGTCTGTCCCTCGCTCCCTGTGTGTCCCTCGCTCGCTGTGTGTGTCCCTCGCTCTGTGTGTCCCTCGCTCTCAGTGTGTCCCTCGCTCTTTGTGTGTCTCTCGCTCACTGTGTGTGTACCTCGCTCTGTGTGTCCCTCGCTCTCTGTGTGTGTCCCTCGCTCTGTGTGTGTGTCCCTCGCTCTGTGTATCCCTTGCTCTCTGTGTGTCCCTCGCTCTCTGTGTGTGTCCCTCGCTCTCTGTGAGTCCCTCGCTCTCTGTGTGTCCCTCGCTCTCTGTGTGTCCCTCGCTCTTTCTGTGTCCCTCGCTCTCTGCGTGTGTCCCTCGCTCTGTGAGTCCCTCCCTCTCTGCTTGTCCCTCGCTCTCTGTGTGTGTCCCTCGCTCTCTGTGTGTGTCCCTCCCTCTGTGTGCCCCTCGCTCTCTGTGTGCCCCTCGCTCTCTGTGTGCCCCTCGTTCTCTGTGTGCCCCTCGCTCTCTGTGTGTCGCTCGCTCTCTGTGTGAGTCCCTCGCTCTCTGTGTGTCCCTCGCTCTCTGTGTGTGTCCCTCGCTCTCTGTGTGTGTCCCTCCCTCTGTGTGCCCCTCGCTCTCTGTTGTGGTGTTGGGTGTTCTGACACACAGATGAGCCAACACGGTTGTATATGGTACAACGCTATTTTATTCAAACTTACTATGTACAGTTTTGTCTTTGCACTCTGCACGTGGGGGATCCCTGCTTGTGATGTTGTAACAGCTCTTCTCTGTTTCTTTGTCCCCAGACCTACTGACCACCAGGTGTCGTGCTCGTGCTTTTTATGTGGTTGGTGTTCTTGTCTGTGATTGGTTGTGGTGTTGTGTGTTCTGATTTGCCTGTTGGTGTGTCCATCATGATGTGTGTGTTTGAATATCATGACATCTGTGTGTCCCTCGCTCTGTGTGTCCCTCGCTCTCTGTGTGTCCCTCGCTCTCTGTGTGTCCCTCGCTCTCTGTGTGTCCCTCGCTCTCTGTGTGTCCCTCGCTCTCTGTGTGTCCCTCGCTCTCAGTATGTGTCCCTCGCTCTCAGTGTGTGTCCCTCGCTCTCTGTGTGTCCCTCGCTCTCTGTGCGTCCTTCGCTCTCTGTGTGTCCCTCGCTCTCTGTGTGTCCCTCGCTCTCTGTATGTCCCTCGCTCTCTGTGTGTCCCTCGCTCTCAGTGTGTGTCCGTCGCTCTGTGTGTCCCTCACTCTCTGTGTGTCCTTCGCTCTTTGTGTGTCCCTCGCTCTCTGTGTGTGTCCCTCGCTCTGTGTGTGTCCCTCGCTCTGTGTGTCCCTCGCTCTCTGTGTGTCCCTCGCTCTCTGTATGTCCCTCGCTCTCTGTGTGTCCCTCGCTCTCAGTGTGTGTCCGTCGCTCTGTGTGTCCCTCGCTCTCTGTGTGTCCTTCGCTCTTTGTGTGTCCCTCACTCTCTGTGTGTGTCCCTCGCTCTGTGCGTCCCTCGTTCTCTGTCTCTGTGCGTCCCTCGCTCTCTGTGTGCCCCTCGCTCTCTATGTGTCCCTCGCTCAATGTGTGTCCCTCGCTCTGTGTGTCCCTCGCTCTCTGTGTGTCCCTCGCTCTCTGTGTGTCCCTCGCTCTCTGTGTGTCCCTCGCTCTCTGTGTGTCCCTCGCTCTCTGTGTGTCCCTCGCTCTGTGCGCCCCTCGCTCTCTGTGTGTGTCCCTCGCTCTGTGCGTCCCTCGCTCTCTGTGCGTCCCTCGCTCTGTGTGTGTGTCCCTCGCTCTGTGCATCCCTCGCTCTCTGTGTGCACCTCGCTCTGTGTGTCCCTCGCTCTCTGTGCCTCCCTCGCTCTCTGTGAAGGGGCTGCACACTTTTTTGGGCGAGCCTTGAACTTGGCCCCAATCAATTGGTCCGTTTCTCGATGGTTCCTATCGATTTCATCCAATAAAGGGGTGGGTGCCCTGATTGCTGGGCGTGTCCTAGGTGGCCGTTGGCCTTCTTTGTTCTGGTCTCCTCTGGCGCCGGGGTGTCTGCCTTAGTATCGGTTACTCAAATATTACTCTTTTGATCCCGGAGATGGGCCATTAGTATGCTAATGGACCTACAGTTTTTGGTCTTGTCTGGGAGCTGCGGCTCCAATCAACAGACAAACCCTGAACCTGCTTGTTTTCTCAGTATTGTCCAATTTCCCTGCAATCCTTACAAAGTGTCCATTTTGTAATCGGGAAGTGGCCATCCCAGATGGCTACAATACCACACTTAGTACTTCCTGGCGCCGTATCCCTCTATATCCATCTTATCCATGTATTTGTCGTTAACCCCTTTGAACGCCGTTAATATATCTGCTTCGACAAACTAATCTGATAATGCGTTCCTCGCAATCACCACCCAATCTAATAAAACCTGTCTCGCACATCTCCTCTAAACATTTCCCCACTGACCATAAATCCTCCTGGTGCCTGACTCCTCCACCCAACAGTAGAGTGCCTGCTCATCTACTCTCTGCACGCACCTCAAAATATTTTATGCCTTACATCGGTTCCAAAAAAATGAAAGATGACTTTTTATACTGATATTCTCCAGCCTTATTCATCAACCTCCGGCGTTCTGATAAAAACTGTCCAGGTGTTTTCAGCCTTTTCCCATAGCTAACACCCTGCAGACCAGACAACATGCTGGTAAACCTCCGCTGCACCCTCTCTCAAAGCCTCCCCATCCTTCTGTGGACAAAAATCGTGCTCAATGATTCAAGTGCGGCCACACATAGGTTGGAAACAACTGCAGCATGAATTGGCAGTTCCTATGCTGACATACAACAGCGTTATTCTTTAAGTTGGCTCGCCACTTACCCAGAGAGCTAATATTCATGGCCCTTTTCTGTAACTGTGTCTCCCAGTTCACCAGCGAGCTTATATACCTGAGCTATAATTCTGTAACTGTGTGCCCCATTTCCGCAGCTAGCTCTGATTAATGTCTATTGAATAGAACATGCGTTCTATTGCAGTGTCTCCAAGTTCTATGGCTTTGTATTTTTATGGAAGTATTATATTTATTTTCAATTATTTCATAACTTTGGTTCTGTCGTTTCCTCTAAGTTGTCATCCAAAATTAGGTCCAAAAATTATATTTCTTAATGTTATTTAAACTTAGTCTGAGCTTCGCTCACCCTGACCTCGATGTCCAATACGGAAATACACTCAGAAGATCACCAGCAACTCTTGCAAATAATTCAAATCTAGAAGGTATATTTGCAAGTTGACACAGCAGCCTTAGTTACAGAGACAGCCTTTCAAAGATAATATCCTCTGCAGCTGAAAATTCACAGCGTTCTGGGGTAGAGAATTCAGAACATCCCAAAACCTCTGAAATAAATAATATGCCCCTTTTTACAGACGTCAGTTGCTGCCAATTATTTCGAGACTGTATCTTCCAGTACCCGGGTTAGTGTCTGTACAAAAACGTGGATAAGTCACTGAAATAGCAATAGTTAACAAACAAAATTAGAGCAGAATGACAGTGTCTAGCTTCCGGCATTATTAATCTTGTTTGTACATATCCTGAGTATAAATAATAGATTAAATGACTCCAGCCACAAAATCTAGCTTGCGGGTTACAAGATGGCAGCCATGACAGAATCATGAATGCAAGATTGTCACAGTTGTAAATGGTGACAAAGCAAGAGTAAAATACAAATAAATGGAGCATGAAAATAAACTCGCAATACTAAAATCATCACAGGGAGCTTTTGCAATTAATTATGAAAATGAGAGTGGTCACATGGAAGGTCGTCCCTTGTTAACAGTTGATGGTGCATTTGTCAATTAAAATAAGGAAATGACAAACGTGCTTTTTAATGACTGTGTTTCAGTATTTACAAGAGAGGAAGAGTTCAAAATGCCAGCGATACGAGGAGACATATTATTGAAACAGGAGCAGGGTCTGGGCAAAATATCTAAGAACCCCACTACCGGGTGATTTCCCTCCAAGTCACTCACCACCCTGACTTGGGAATATAGCCACAGTCTGTAACTTTTTCTCTTATTTCCCAACAAGCTTCACTTAATAACCCGTGCTGTGGCTGTGTCTCCAAGTTAAAAATCTTGTGTATTTACATTGCCCACACAATGTAACTGGGTCTCCTATTTTCATAGCCAGCCTCTTCATACAGTAATGGTATCTCCATGTCCCCATATAACTTAAGTACCTGAACATCATTCGATAACTGAGTCTCCCAGTTCCCAAGCTAGCTGAGATACATGAACATTATTCTGTATCCGTACCTCCTTGTTTACCATAGAGCATATATAGAACAAAAAACAATATAGCACAGGAACAGGACATTTGGCCCTGCAAGCTTGTACCGGTGATGATACCATTCTTGGCCAAAATCCATAGCACTCCCTAGTGCTGAATCGTTCTATACCCAATCTAGCCATGATTTGTCGACATGCCTTTTGAACGCCATGAAAGTACCTGCTTCTACGACCTCACCATGCTGTGTGTAATAAACCAGCCTCGCAGATCTCCTCTACACTTTTCCCCACTGACCTTAAATACATGACCCCTGGTGACAGACACCAACTTGGAATAGAGTTCCTGCCCATCCACTCTATCTATGCCCCTCATAATCTTGTAGACCTCTATCAGTTCGCCCCTCAACCTCTGGGGTTCTAATGAAAACAGTCCTTGTCTATTCATCCTCTCCACAGAACTAACATCCTCCTGACCAGGCAACATCCTGATAACCGTCCTCTTCACACGCTACATCATTCTGGCAGTGGTCGGCCAGAATTGTGCGCAATAATCCAAGTGCGGCTTTACAGCTGTTCCATATAAATGAAGGATGACTTGCCAATTTGTATACTGATATTCATCAGCCTTATTCATAACGTTGGTCCGTCACTTCGTCAGAGAGCTGGTATACATGACCCTTATTCTGTTACAATGCCTCCTAGTTCACCAGCTAGCTGATATGCATGACCTTATTCAATAACCGTCACTCCTCGGTGCCCTGCGAGGTTACATACATGACCCGTATTCTGTGTGTCCAATTTCCGCAGCTAGCTCATATTAATGATATGTCTTCTATTGCAGTGTCTCCAAGTTCTCTGGTTATGTACTTTTCAAAGAGTATTATATTTAATTTCAATGATTTCGAACCTTTGTTTACATCGTTTCCTCGAAGCGAGCTCCTGTAGAACAATGAACACGAAGATGACCTTCGGTCCTCCAATGCTTTCACGGTCATGATACCACACTTAGCACTTCCTCGTGCCGTATCCCCCTATATCCATCTTATCCATGTATTTGTTGTTGACTATTTTGAACGCCGTTAATATATCTGATTCCACAACCTCATCTGATAATGCGTTCCAGCACTCACCACCCTGTGCAATAAAACCTGCCTCGCACATCTCGAAACTTTGCCTCACTGACCTTCAACCTATGCCCCCTGGTGGCTGACATCCACTCAAGAGTAAAGTGCCTGATCACCCACTCTATGCATGCTCCTCATAATCCTTTAGGCCTTACAGCGGTTCCAAACACATGAAGGATGACATTTTGTACTGATATTCATCGGACTTAGTCATCATCCTCCGGGGTCCTGATAAAAACAGTCCGGGTCTATTGAGACTATTTGCATAGCTAGCATCCTGCAGACCAGGCAACATCCTGGTAACCCGACTCTGAACCCTCTCCCAAAGCCTCTCCATCCTTCTGGGGACTACAATCGTGCTCAATATTGCAAGTGCGGCCTAACATAGCTTCGAAACAACTGTAGCACGAAGTGCCAGTTTGTATGCTGACATACATCAGCGTTATTCTTTAAGTTGGCTCGCCACTTACCCAGCGAGCTGATATAATGGCCCTTATTCTCTAACTGTGTCTCCCAGTTCACCTGCGAGCTTATATACATGAACTTTATTCTGGAACGGTGTGCCCCATTTCCGCAGCTAGCTCTTATTAATGTCATGTTTTCTATTGCAGTACCTCCAGGTTCTATGGCTATGTATTTTAATGGAAGTATTGTATGTATTTTCAATAATTTCATAGCTTTGCTGTTTCCTCTAAGTTGTCATCCAAAATTAGGTCCAAAAGATTATATTTCTTAACGTTATTTAAACTTAGTCTGAGCTTCCCTCACCCTGACATCGATGTCCAATCGGGAAATACACTCAGAAGATCACCAGCAACTCTTGCAAATAATTCAAATCTAGAAGGTATATTTGCAAGTTGACACAGCAGCCTTAGTTACAGAGACAGCCTTTTAGAGATAATATCCTCTGCAGATGAGAATTTGCAGCGTTCTGGGGTAGAGAATTCAGAACATCTCAAAACCTCTGAATGAAATAATATGCCCCTTTTTACAGACTTCAGTGGCTGCCCCTTGTTCCCAGTCTGTATCTTGCAGTATCCGTCTGCCGGGTTAGTGTCTGTACAGAAACGTGGATAAGTCGCTGAAATAGCAACAGTTGCCGCGTTTAGGTAAAACAAAATTAGAGCAGAATGACTGTGTCTAGCTTACGATATTATTAATTTTGTTTGTACAGACACACACAAAACGTTTGAAGAATAGATTAAATGACGCCAGCCACAAATTGAACTTCCGTGTGACAACATGGCAGCCATGATAGAATCGTGGATGCAGGATTGTCACAGTTGTAAACAGTGACAAAGCAAGAGTAAAGTACAAATAAATAGAGCATGGAACTAAAATCGCAAGGAATCATCACAGGGAGCGTTTGAAATTAATTATGAAAAGGAGAGCCGTCACATGGAATGTCATCCTTTTTTAACTGTTGATGGTGTATTTGCCAATTAAAATAAGGACATGACAAACATGCCTTTAATGACTTGGTTTCAGTATTTACAAGAGAGGAAGAGTTCAAAATGCCAGCGATACAAGGAGACAAATAATTGAATCCTGAGCAGGGACTGGTCAAAATTCAGATAGCGAGGAAACCCACTACCTGGTGATTTCCCCTCCAAGTCACTCACCACCCTGACTTGGAAATATAGCCACAGTCTGTAACAGTTTCTACTATTTCCCAACAAGCTTCACTTAATGACCCGTGCTGCACCTGTGTCTCCAAGTTAAAAATCTTGTGTATTGACATTGCCCACACGATGTAACTGTGTCTCCCATTTCCCTAGCCAGCCTCTGGACATGGCTCTTCATTCAGTAATGGTGTCTCCATATGCCCATATAACGTAAATACCTGAACATCATTCGGTAACTGAGTCTCCATGTTCCAAAGCTAGCTTAGATACATGAACCTTATTCTGTAATCGTATCGCCTTGTTTCCCAGCGAGCTTATATAGAACAAAAAACAATATAGCACAGGAACAGGACATTTGGCCCTGCAAGCTTGTACCGGTGATGATACCATACTTGGCCTATATCCATAGCCCTTCCTCGTGCTGTATCGCTTCATACCCAACTGATCCATGTATTTGCGACATGCCTTTTCAACGCCGCAAAAGTACGTGTTTCTACAACCTCCCCTGGCAACGTGTTCCAGCCACTCTATACGCTGTGTGTAATAAACCTGCCTCGCAGATCTCCTCTAAAAATTTCCCGTCTGACCTTAGGTCCATGACCCCTGGTGGTAGACACCACCTTGGGATAGGGTGCCTGCCCATCCATTCTATCCATGCCCTTCATAATCTTGTAGACCTCTATCAGTTCGCCCCTCAACCTCCGGGGTTCTAATGAAAACAGTCCGAGTCTATTCATCCTCTCCACATAACTAACATCCTCCTAACCGGGCACCATCCTGATAACTGTCCTCTTCACACTCTACATCATTCTGGCAGTGTGGCGACCAGAATTGTGCACAATAATCCAAGTGCGGCTTTACAACTGTCCCATATAAATGAAGGATGACGTGCCAATTTGTATACTGCTATTCATCAGCCTTATTCATAATGTTGGTCCGTCACTTCACCAGCGAGCTTATATACATGACCCTTATTCTGTTACTGTACCTCCCAGTTCACCAGCTAGCTGATACGCACGACCTTATTCAATAACCGTGTCTCCTCGCTCCCCATAGAGGTTACATACATGACTCGTATTCTGTAACTGTGTGCCCAATTTCCCCAGCTAGCTCATATTAATGTATGTCTTCTATTGCAGTGTCTCCAGGGTCTTTGGTTATGTATTTTTCAAAGAGTATTATATTTAATTTCAATTACTTCGGAACTTTGGTTTCGTAGGTTACTCCATGTTTTCATGTAAAATTAGGTCTAAAAACATATTTCGTCACGTTATTAAAACTTACTCTGAGCCTCCCGGACCCCAGGGATGAATGTCCAAAGGGGAAATACACTCTGAAGATCAGCAGAAACAATTGCAAATTATTCAAATCTATAAGATATATTTGCAAGTTGGCACAGAAGCCTCAGTCACAGAGACAGCCTGTTAAAGGTAATATCCTCTGCTGCAGAAAATTCACAGAGTTCTGGGGTAGAAAATTCAAAAGATACCAAATCCTCTGAAATCAGTAATATGCCCCTTTTTACAGACTTTACTGGCTGCCCCTTATTCCGAGACTGTACCTCCCAGGAACCTGATTATCTAGTTTCCAGACATGACCCGAAATGTGTAAATGCATTTCCCAGTTCCCAGCTGGCTTATATATAAGGCCTTGATTCTGTAATTTTTTTTCTGCTACTTCTCCAGTCAGCGATACACATTATCCTTATTCTGTATCCGTTTGCATGCATGACTCTTATTCTGAACATAGGCCTCTCAGCTTCTCAGTTGGCTAATACACATCAACCTGACCCTGCGCATGTCTATGTTCCCCAACTCAATTATCTACCTGTCCCTTATTCTGATCTTGTGCCTCCTAATTCTTCATCTAATCTGTACACATGACCGTGATTCTGTCTCTGTACCTCCGAGTTCCCCTTTGAACTTATCTCGCCAACCTTCCTTCTTAACCGTCTTTACTCGGTCCATCGTTACTTTTTATACTTGAGACTTATTCTGCACCCGTGCCTCCTGGTTCTCCAGCTAGCGTATTTACATTACCTAATTCTGGAAGTTTCTCCAAGTTCCCCAGCAAGCTTATCTTAATGATCCATATTCTGTAACTGTGTCTCCTTGTTCCACAGCTAGCTGTGATACATGACCCTTGATTTGTCACCATGTCTCATTGTTCCACAGAAGCTCACTTGGAAACAATGAACACGAAGAGGACCTTCTCCTCCAAGCCTTTCACGGCCATGATACCACACTTAGCCAAAACCCTCGGCACTTCCTAGTGCCGTATCCCTCTATATCCACCTTATCCATGTAGTTGTCGAGATCCATTTTGAGCGTCGTTAATAGATCTGCTTTCACACCCTCATCTGATAACACGTTCCAGCCACTCATCATCCTGTGTATTAAAACTTGCCTCGCACATCTCCACTAAACTTTTCCCCACTGACCTTAAACCTATGGCCTCTGGTGGCTGACTTCTCAACCCAAGGGTAGTTTGCCTGATCCTAATTGTACATAATATGGGCCATATGCCAGCTGGCATATATACACGAACCTTATTCGTCACTGCACCTCCTCTTCCACAGTGCGATTATTTACATGGCCCCTATTTCCAAGTCAGTCTAAGTGACGTGAATGAAGATCGTTCTTTCGACCTAATTTTGGTGAACAATTTAGAGGACTATTTGGAAGCACTGCTCTGAACTAATTGAAGATAAATCAAATAATCATGGCAAAATACATAGCCGGAGAACTTGGAAACACAAGATTGGAACAAAGTCATTGATCTGAGCTAGCTACGGAACTACGAGTACAGTTACAAATAAGGGGCAGGTGTATAAGCTCACTGAGGACCAAGGAAACACAGTTACAGAGGAAGAATCATGTTTCCAACTAACTGGAACTAGGAGACACTGTTACAGAACAAGGATTATGGATATATCCTCGTTGGGTAACCAGGAGATACAACTGGGGAATAATATACCGAGCTAGTTGGGGAACTGGGAGACATAGGTACATACAGAGGGTAATGTATATAAACTTGCTCAGGAACTGGCTGACACATTACTGAAAATGGTTCATGTATATAAGCTACCTTGGGAAGCAGGAGATACAGTTACACAATAGACCTCATGTATATAAGTTAGTTGGAGAACTACGAGTCGCAGTTACAGAATATAGATCATGTGTATAAGCTTTTGGGGAACCAAGACAGACAGTTGCAGAATAAGGGTCATTTATTTCGAACTAGGAGACAAAATTACACAATGAGGCTCATGTATGTTAGCGAGCTGTGCAAGTGCGAGACACGGTTGAAGAATAACGGTCATGTATATAATGTCGCGGAGGATCTGGGAGTCAATAACAGAATCATATTTATTAATTTAATGTCGCTGGAGAACTCTGAGACACCGTTAGATAATGAGGGTCACAATATAAAGCTCTCAGTGAACTGGGATAAAGTTGCAGAATAAGAGAAATGCACAAAATCTAGCTGGGGAACTGGGAGATACAATTACATAATAAGGGTCATGTGTATCACAAGCGGGGAAATTGGAAGTGGCAGGTGGAGAATAACTGTTAGGTATACAAGCCAGCTGGGAAATGGGAGACACAGTTACAGAATCGTGATCATGCGTGTAGGTTAGATGTTGAACTAAGAGACACCGTTACAGAGTAATGGTCATGTACATCAGCTCGCTGGAGAACTCAGAGGCACAGTTCCAGAATGAGTTTTATACATGTTTGTTACCTGGGGAACTGTGAGACACTATTACAGAATAAGAGTATGCATGTACGTTGGCTGGGGAACAGGGTGACAGTTGCAGTGAGAGTCATGTATACATTCGCGCTGGAGAAGGCAGCGACACAGTAACAGAATACTGGCCATGTAGAGAAGCTACCTGCAGAACGCGGAGACAAAGTTACAGAATTAGAGTTATGTATGGTAACTAGCTGTGAAACTAGGAGACACAGTTACGGAAATGGGACATGTATATTAGCTCGCTGATGAACTGGAAGAGACAGTTAGAGAATAAGGGTCATGTGTACCTAGCTATCTGGGGAACTAGGAGACACAGATACACAATGAGGGTCGTATAAAATCTCCCTCAGCAACTGTCTGGACAGTTACAAAATAAGGACCATGGATATCACTAGCTGGGGAACCAGGATATATAGTTACAGAATAAGGGTCATGTATATGAGCTATCTGGGCAGCGGGAGACACAGTTACAAAATCAGCGTCATATATATAAGCTAGCCGGAGAACTCAGGGTCGCAGTTATAGAACATGTGTAAGGCGTATAAGCACAATGGTGAATTGGGAGACACCGTTACACAATAAGAGTTATGCATATTCACTTGCTGTAGAACCGAACTGGGGGTCAGCGAGCAGGTTATTACTGAGAGTAAGTGTCACTTGGTCGCACTGTCAGTGGGTGGCACAGGAACACATTGGTTAGCACTGTTTCTTCACACGCCAGGGTCACAGGGTCGATTCCTGGCTTCGGTCACTGTCTGTGCGGAGTCTGCATGTTCTCCCAACGTCTGCGTGGGTTTCCTCCGGGAGCTTCGGCTTTCTCCCACGGTCCGGGGATGTGCAGGTTAGGTGGAGTGGCCATGTTAAATTGCCCATTATGTCCAAAAAGGTTTGGGTGGGGTTACTGGGTTGCGGGGAGAAGGTGGACTTAAAGTAGGGTGATTATTCTAACGGCCTGTGCAGGCTCGATGGGCCAAATGGTCTCCCTCTGCACTGTGAATTCTATGAACTTGGAGGCACAGTTAACATTGCGTGTTTCATCTCAATAAGCTAGCTGCGGGACTGTGAGACACAGTTGCAGAATAAGAGTATGTATGTAAGTTCGCTGGGGAACTGGGTGACAGTTTCAGAATAAGTGCCACGTATTCATGGTCGCTGGAGAACATAGAGGCACTAGGGGACATAGGTACACACTAAGGGTCATGTATATACGCAAATGGGGAAATTGGGAGTCACGGGTACATAATAAGGGTTAGTTAAACATGCTAGCTGGGGAATGGGAGACACGAGTACAAAATGAGGGTCCTGTATATAAACTAGCTGGGAAACAAGGCACGACAGGCACAGAATAAGGGTCTTGTATAAAAGGTAGATGGGAACTAGCAGACACATTTACAGAGTAAACCTTACCTATGTAAGTTAGCTGGGGAACTAGGCGATACAGGTACAGAGTAAGGGTCATGTACGTAAGTTAGCTGGGGAACTAGGAGACAAAGTTACAGAATGACAAGAAGCCAGCTATAGAATAAGGGTCATGTGTATAAGCTCTGTGCGTCCCTCGCTCTGTGTGTGTCCCTCGCTCTCTGTGTGTCCCTCGCTCTCAGTGTGACCCTCGCTCTCTGTGTGTCCCTCGCTCTCTGTGTGTCCATCGCTCTCTGTGTGTCCCTCGTTCTCTGTGTGAATCCCTCGCTCTGTGTGCGTCCCTCGCTCTCTGTGTGTGTCCCTCGCTCTCTGTGTGTGTCCCTCCCTCTGTGTGTCCCTCGCTCTCTGTGTGTCCCTCGCTCTCTGTGTGTGTCCCTCGCTTTGTGTGTCCCTCGCTCTCTGTGTGTCCCTCGCTTTCTGTGTGTCCCTCGCTCTCTGTATGTCCCTCGCTCTCTGTCTGTCCCTCGCTCTGTGTGTGTGCCCCTCGCTCTGTGTGTCCCTCGCTCACTGTGTGTCCCTCGCTCTTTGTGTGTCCCTCGCTCTCTGTGTGTGCCCCTCGCTCTGTGCGTCCCTCGCTCTCTGTGCATCCCTCGCTCTCTGTGTGCCCCTCGCTCTCTGTGTGTCCCTCGCTCTCTGTGTGTGTCCCTCGCTCTGTGTGTCCCTCGCTCTGTGTGTGTCCCTCGGTCCCTGTCTGTCCCTCGCTCTGTGTGTGTGCCCCTCGCTCTGTGTGTCCCTCGCTCTCTGTGTGTCCCTCGCTCTTTGTGTGTCCCTCGCTCTCTGTGTGTGTCCCTCGCTCTGTGTGTCCCTCGCTCTCTGTGTGTCCCTCGGTCCCTGTCTGTCCCTCGCTCTGTGTGTGTGCTCCTCGCTCTGTGTGTCCCTCGCTCTCTGTGTGTCCCTCGCTCTTTGTGTGCCCTCGCTCTCTGTGTGTGTCCCTCACTCTGTGCGTCCCTCGCTCTCTGTGCGTCCCGCGCTCTGTGTGTGTGTCCCTCGCTCTGTGCGTACCTCACTCTCTGTGTGCCCCTCGCTCTGTGTGTCCCTCGCTCTGTGTGTGTCCCTCGCTCTCTGTGTGTCCCTCGCTCTCTGTGTGTCCCTCGCTCTATGTGTGTCCCTCGCTCTCTGTGTGTCCCTCGCTCTGTGCGTCCCTCGCTCTCTGTGTGCCCCTCGCTCTTTGTGTCCCTCGCTCTCTGTGCCTCCCTCGCTCTCTGTGTGTCCCTCGCTCTCTCTGTGTGTCCCTCGCTCTCGGTGTGTGTCCCTCGCTCTCTGTGTGTCCCTCGCTCTGTGTGTGTCTCCCTCGCTCTGTGCGTCCCTCGCTCTCTGTGTGCCCCTCGCTCTGTGTGTCCCTCGCTCTCTGTGCCTCCCTCGCTCTCTGTGTGTCCCTCGCTCTCTATGTGTGTCCCTCGCTCTCGGTGTATGTCCCTCGCTCTCTGTGTGTCCCTCGCTCTCTGTGTGCCCCTCGCTCTGTGTGTCCCTCGCTCTCTTTGTTTCCCTCGCTCTCTGTGCGTCCCTCACTCTCTGTGTTCCCTCGCTCTCTGTGTGCCCCTCGCTCTGTGTGTCCCTCGCTCTCTGTGCCTTCCTCGCTCTCTGTGTGTCCCTCGCTCTCTGTGTGCCCCTCGCTCTGTGTGTCCCTCGCTCTCTGTGCCTTCCTCGCTCTCTGTGTGACCCTCGCTCTCTGTGTGTCCCTCGCTCTCGGTGTGTGTCCCTCGCTCTCTGTGTGTCCCTCGCTCTGTGTGTGTGTCCCTCGCTCTGTGCGTCCCTCGCTCTCTGTGTGTCCCTCGCTCTCTGTGCCTTACTCGCTCTCTGTGTGTCCCTCGCTCTCTCTGTGTGTCCCTCGCTCTCGGTGTGTGTCCCTCGCTCTCTGTGTGTCCCTCGCTCTGTGTGTGTGTCCCTCGCTCTGTGCGTCCCTCGCTCTCTGTGTGCCCCTTGCTCTGTGTGTCCCTCGCTCTCTGTGCCTCCCTCGCTCTCTGTGTGTCCCTCGCTCTCTCTGTGTGTCCCTCGCTCTCGGTGTGTGTCCCTCGCTCTCTGTGTGTCCCTCGCTCTGTGTGTCCCTCGCTCTGTGTGTGTCCCTCGCTCTCTGTGTGTCCCTCGCTCTCTGTGTGTCCCTCGCTCTATGTGTGTCCCTCGCTCTCTGTGTGTCCCTCGCTCAGTGCGTCCCTCGCTCTCTGTGTGCCCCTCGCTCTTTGTGTCCCTCGCTCTCTGTGCCTCCCTCGCTCTCTGTGTGTCCCTCGCTCTCTCTGTGTGTCCCTCGCTCTCGGTGTGTGTCCCTCGCTCTCTGTGTGTCCCTCGCTCTGTGTGTGTCTCCCTCGCTCTGTGCGTCCCTCGCTCTCTGTGTGCCCCTCGCTCTGTGTGTCCCTCGCTCTCTGTGCCTCCCTCGCTCTCTGTGTGTCCCTCGCTCTCTATGTGTGTCCCTCGCTCTCGGTGTATGTCCCTCGCTCTCTGTGTGTCCCTCGCTCTCTGTGTGCCCCTCGCTCTGTGTGTCCCTCGCTCTCTTTGTTTCCCTCGCTCTCTGTGCGTCCCTCACTCTCTGTGTTCCCTCGCTCTCTGTGTGCCCCTCGCTCTGTGTGTCCCTCGCTCTCTGTGCCTTCCTCGCTCTCTGTGTGTCCCTCGCTCTCTCTGTGTGTCCCTCGCTCTCGGTGTGTGTCCCTCGCTCTCTGTGTGTCCCTCGCTCTGTGTGTGTGTCCCTCGCTCTGTGCGTCCCTCGCTCTCTGTGTGTCCCTCGCTCTCTGTGCCTTCCTCGCTCTCTGTGTGTCCCTCGCTCTCTCTGTGTGTCCCTCGCTCTCGGTGTGTGTCCCTCGCTCTCTGTGTGTCCCTCGCTCTGTGTGTGTGTCCCTCGCTCTGTGCGTCCCTCGCTCTCTGTGTGCCCCTCGCTCTGTGTGTCCCTCGCTCTCTGTGCCTCCCTCGCTCTCTGTGTGTCCCTCGCTCTCTCTGTGTGTCCCTCGCTCTCGGTGTGTGTCCCTCGCTCTCTGTGTGTCCCTCGCTCTGTGTGTGTGTCCCTCGCTCTGTGCGTCCCTCGCTCTCTGTGTGCCCCTCGCTCTGTGTGCCCCTCGCTCTCAGTGTGTCCCTCGCTTTCTGTGTTTCCCTCGCTCTCTGTGCGTCCCTCACTCTCTGTGCATCCCTCGCTCTCTGTGTGCCCCTCGCTCTGTGTGTCCCTCGCTCTCTGTGCCTCCCTCGCTCTCTGTGAAGGGGCTGCACCCTTTTTTGGGCGAGCCTTGAACTTGGCCCCAATCAATTGGGCCGTTTCTTGATGGTTCCTATCGATTTCATCCAATAAAGGGGTGGGTGCCCTGATTGCTGGGCGTGTCCTAGGTGGCCGTTGGCCTTCTTTGTTCTGGTCTCCTCTGGCGCCGGGGTGTCTGCCTTAGTTCGGTTAATCAAATGTTACTCTTTTGATCCCGGAGATGGGCCATTAGTATGCTGATGGACCTACAGTTTTTGGTCTTGTCTGGGAGCTGCGGCTCAAATCAACAGACAAACCCTGAACCTGCTTGTTTTCTCAGTATTGTCCAATTTCCCTGCAATCCTTACAAAGTGTCCATTTTGTAATCGGGAAGTGGCCATCCCAGATGGCTACAATACCACACTTAGTACTTCCTGGCGCCGTATCCCTCTATATCCATCTTATCCATGTATTTGTCGTTAACCCCTTTGAACGCCGTTAATATATCTGCTTCGACAAACTATTCTGATAATGCTTTCCTGGCAATCACCACCCAATCTAATAAAACCTGTCTCGCACATCTCCTCTAAACATTTCCCCACTGACCATAAATCCTCCTGGTGCCTGACTCCTCCACCCAACAGTAGAGTGCCTGCTCATATACTCTCTGCACGCACCTCAAAATATTTTATGCCTTACATCGGTTCCAAAAAAATGAAAAATGACTTTTTATACTGATATTCTCCAGCCTTATTCATCAACCTCCGGCGTTCTGGTAAAAACAGTCCGGGTGTTTTCAGCCTTTTCCCATAGCTAACACCCTGCAGACCAGACAACATGCTGGTAAACCTCCTCTGCACCCTCTCTCAAAGCCTCCCCATCCTTCTGTGGACAAAAATCGTGCTCAATGATTCAAGTGCGGCCACACATAGGTTGGAAACAACTGCAGCATGAATTGGCAGTTCCTATGCTGACATACAACAGCGTTATTCTTTAAGTTGGCTCGCCACTTACCCAGAGAGCTTATATTCATGGCCCTTTTCTGTAACTGTGTCTCCCAGTTCACCAGCAAGCTTATATACCTGAGCTATAATTCTGTAACTGTGTGCCCCATTTCCGCAGCTAGCTCTGATTAATGTCTATTGAATAGAACATGCGTTCTATTGCAGTGTCTCCAAGTTCTATGGCTTTGTATTTTTATGGAAGTATTATATTTATTTTCAATTGTTTCATAACTTTGGTTATACTGTTTCCTCTAAGTTTTCATCCAAAATTAGGTCCAAAAATTATATTTCTTAATGTTATTTAAACTTAGTCTGAGCTTCTCTCACCCTGACCCCGATGTCCAATAGGGAAATACACTCAGAAGATCACCAGCAACTCTTGCAAATAATTCAAATCCAGAAGGTATATTTGCAAGTTGACACAGCAGCCTTAGTTACAGAGACAGCCTTTTAGAGATAATATCCTCTGCAGCTGAAAATTCACAGCGTTCTGGGGTAGAGAATTCAGAACATCCCAAAACCTCTGAAATAAATAATATGCCCCTTTTTACAGACGTCAGTTGCTGCCAATTATTTCAAGACTGTATCTTCCAGTACCCGGGTTAGTGTCTGTACAAAAACGTGGATAAGTGACTGAAATAGCAATAGTTAACAAACAAAATTAGAGCAGAAAGACTGTGTCTAGCTTCCGGCATTATTAATCTTGTTTGTACATATCCTGAGTATAAATAATAGACTAAATGACTCCAGCCACAAAATCTAGCTTGCGGGTTACAAGATGGCAGCCATGACAGAATCATGAATGCAAGATTGTCACAGTTGTAAATGGTGACAAAGCAAGAGTAAAATACAAATAAATGGAGCATGAAAATAAACTCGCAATACTAAAATCATCACAGGGAGCTTTTGTAATTAATTATGAAAATGCGAGTGGTCACATGGAAGGTCGTCCCTTGTTAACAGTTGATGGTGCATTTGTCCATTAAAATAAGGAAATGACAAACGTGCTTTTTAATGACTGTGTTTCAGTATTTACAAGAGAGGAAGAGTTCAAAATGCCAGCGATACGAGGAGACATATTATTGAAACAGGAGCAGGGTCTGGGCAAAATTCAGATATCTAGGAACCCCACTACCGGGTGATTTCCCTCCAAGTCACTCACCACCCTGACTTGGAAATATAGCCACAGTCTGTAACTGTTTCTACTATTTCCCAACAAGCTTCACTTAATGACCCGTGCGGTAGCTGTGTCTCCAAGTTAAAAATCTTGTGTATTTACATTGCCCACACAATGTAACTGTGTCTCCTATTTTCATAGTATGAAGTCTTACAGCACCAGGTTAAAGTCCAACAGGTTTGTTTCGATGTCACTAGCTTTCGGAGCGCTGCTCCTTCCTCAGGTGAATGAAGAGGTCTATTCCAGAAACACACATATAGACAAATTCAAATATGCCAAACAATGCTAGGAATGCGAGCATTAGCAGGTGATTAAATCTTTACAGATCCAGAGATGGGGTAACCCCAGGTTAAAGAGGTGTGAATTGTATCAATTAGGGCAGCACGGTAGCATGGTGGTTAGCCCAATTGCTTCACAGCTCCAGGGTCCCAGGTTCGATTCCCGGCTTGGGTCACTGTCTGTGCAGAGTCTGCACGTTCTCCCCGTGTCTGCGTGGGTTTCCTCCGGGTGCTCCGGTTTCCTCCCACAGTCCAAAGATGTGCAGGTTAGGTGGATTGCCCATGATAAATTGCCCTTAGTGTCCAAAATTGCCCATAGTGTTGAGTGGGGTTACTGGGTTATGGGGATGAGATGGAGGTGTTGACCTTGGGTAGGGTGCTCTTTCCAAGAACCGGTGCAGACTCGATGGGCCGAATGGCCTCCTTCTGCACTGTAAATTCTATGAAATCTATGAAATTCTATGAAATCAAGCCAGGACAGTTGGTAGGATTTTGCAGGCCAGATGGTGGGGGATGAATGTAATGCGACATGAATCCCAGGTCCCGGTTGAGGCCGCACTCATGTGTGCGGAACTTGGCTATAAGTTTCTGCTCGGCGATTCTGCGTTGTTGCGGGTCCAGAAGGCCGCCTTGGAGAACGCTTACCCGGAGATAAGAGGCTGAATGCCCTTGACTGCTGAAGTGTTCCCCGACTGGAAGGGTAACCTCATGATGCTCCACTTCTCCAGCTTCCACCCTAAACACATTAAAGAAGCCATCCCCTATGGACAAGCTCTCCGTATACACAGGATCTGCTCAGACGAGGAGGAGCGTAACAGACATCTACAGACGTTGAAAGATGCCCTCGTACGAACGGGATATGGCACTCGTCTCATCGATCGACAGTTCCAATGCGCCACAGCGAAAAACCGGACCGACCTCCTCAGAAGACAAACATGGGACACAACCGACAGAATACCCTTCGTCGTCCAGTACTTCCCCGGAGCGGAGAAACTACGTCATCTTCTTCACAGCCTTCAACACGTCATTGATGACGATGATCATCTTGCCAAGGTCATCCCCACACCCCCACTACTTGCCTTCAAACAACCGCGCAACCTCAAACGAACCATTGTTTGCAGCAAACTACCCAGTCTTCAGAACAGTGACCACAACACCACACAACCCTGTCATGGTAATCTCTGCAAGACGTGCCAGATCATCGACATGGATACCACTATTACACGTGAGAACACCACCCACCAGGTACGCGGTACATACTCGTGCGACTCGTCCAACGTTGTCTACCTCATACACTGCAGGAAAGGATGTCCCGAAGCGTGGTACATTGGCGAGACCATGCAGACGCTGCGACAACGAATGAACGGACATCGCGCAACAATTACCAGGCAGGAATGTTCCCTTCCAGTTGGGGAACACTTCAGCAGTCAAGGGCATTCAGCCTCTGATCTCCGGGTAAGCGTTCTCCAAGGCGGCCTTCAGGACCCGCGACAACGCAGAATCGCCGAGCAGAAACTTATAGCCAAGTTCCGCACACATGAGTGCGGCCTCAACCGGGACCTGGGATTCATGTCGCATTACATTCATCCCCACCATCTGGCCTGCAAAATCCTACCAACTGTCCTGGCTTGATTTCATAGAATTTCATAGATTTCATAGAATTTACAGTGCAGAAGGAGGCCATTCGGCCCATCGAGTCTGCACCGGCTCTTGGAAAGAGCACCCTACCCAAGGTCAACACCTCCATCTCATCCCCATAACCCAGTAACCCCACTCAACACTATGGGCAATTTTGGACACTAAGGGCAATTTATCATGGGCAATCCACCTAACCTGCACATCTTTGGACTGTGGGAGGAAACCGGAGCACCCGGAGGAAACCCCACGCAGACACGGGGAGAACGTGCAGACTCTGCACAGACAGTGACCCAATCCGGAATCGAACCTGGGACCCTGGAGTTGTGAAGCAATTGGGCTAACCACCATGCTACTGTGCTGCCCTAATTGATACAATTCACACCTCTTTAACCTGGGGTTACCCCATCTCTGGATCTGTAAAGATTTAATCACCTGCTAATGCTCGCATTCCTAGCATTGTTTGGCATCTTTGAATTTGTCTCTATGTGTGTTTCTGGAACAGACCTCTTCATTCACCTGAGGAAGGAGCAGCGCTCCGAAAGCTAGTGACATCGAAACAAACCTGTTGGACTTTAACCTGGTGCTGTAAGACTTCGTACTGTGCTCACCCTAGTCCAACGCCGGCATCTCCACATCATGGCCACCATCCTATTTTCATAGCCAGCCTCTTCATACAGTAATGGTATCTCCATGTCCCCATATAATTTAAGTACCTGAACATCATTCGATAACTGAGTCTCCTAGTTCCCAAGCTAGCTGAGATACATGAACATTATTCTGTATCCGTACCTCCTTGTTTCCCAAAGAGCTTATATAGAACAAAAAACAATATAGCACAGGAACAGGACATTTGGCCCTGCAAGCTTGTACCGGTGATGATACCATTCTTGGCCAAAATCCATAGCACTCCCTAGTGCTGAATCGTTCTATACCCAATCTAGCCATGTTTTGTCGACATGCCTTTTGAACGCCATGAAAGTACCTGCTTCTACGACCTCACCATGCTGTGTGTAATAAACCAGCCTCGCAGATCTCCTCTACACTTTTCCCCACTGACCTTAAATACATGACCCCTGGTGACAGACACCAACTTGGAATAGAGTTCCTGCCCATCCACTCTATCTATGCCCCTCATAATCTTGTAGACCTCTATCAGTTCGCCCCTCAACCTCCGGGGTTCTAATGAAAACAGTCCTTGTCTATTCATCCTCTCCACAGAACTAACATCCTCCTGACCAGGCAACATCCTGATAACCGTCCTCTTCACACGCTGCATCATTCTGGCAGTGGTCGGCCAGAATTGTGCGCAATAATCCAAGTGCGGCTTTACAGCTGTTCCATATAAATGAAGGATGACTTGCCAATTTGTATACTGATATTCATCAGCCTTATTCATAATGTTGGTCCGTCACTTCGTCAGAGAGCTGGTATACATGACCCTTATTCTGTTACAATGCCTCCTAGTTCACCAGCTAGCTGATATTCATGACCTTATTCAATAACCGTCACTCCTCGGTGTCCAGCAAGGTTACATACATGACCCGTATTCTGTGTGTCCAATTTCCGCAGCTAGCTCATATTAATGATATGTCTTCTATTGCAGTGTCTCCAAGTTCTCTGGTTATGTACTTTTCAAAGAGTATTATATTTAATTTCAATGATTTCGAACCTTTGTTTACATCGTTTCCTCGAAGCGAGCTCCTGTAGAACAATGAACACGAAGATGACCTTCGGTCCTCCAATGCTTTCACGGTCATGATACCACACTTAGCACTTCCTCGTGCCGCATCCCCCTATATCCATCTGATCCATGTATTTGTTGTTGACTATTTTGAACGCCGTTAATATATCTGATTCCACAACCTCATCTGATAATGCGTTCCAGCACTCACCACCCTGTGCAATAAAACCTGCCTCGCACATCTCTCAACTTTGCCTCACTGACCTTCAACCTATGCCCCCTGGTGGCTGACATCCACTCAAGAGTAAAGTGCCTGCTCACCCACTCTATGCATGCTCCTCATAATCCTTTCGGCCTTACAGCGGTTCCAAACACATGAAGGATGACTTTTTGTACTGATATTCATCGGACTTAGTCATCATCCTCCGGGGTTCTGATAAAAACAGTCCGGGTCTATTGAGACTCTTTGCATAGCTAGCACCCTGCAGACCAGGCAACATCCTGGTAACCCGACTCTGAACCCTCTCCCAAAGCCTCTCCATCCTCCGGGTGCTCCGGTTTCCTCCCACAGTCCAAAGATGTGCGGGTTAGGTGAATTGGCCAATGATAAATTGCCCTTAATGTCCAAATTGCCCTTGGTGTTGGGTGGAAGTGTTGACTTTGGGTAGGGTGCTCTTTCCAAGAGCCGGTGCAGACTCAAGGGGCCGAGTGGCCTCCTTCTGCACTGTAAATTCAATGATAATCTATGATTAATCTAGGACAAAGGTTCGGCACAACATCGTGGGCCGAAGGGCCTGTTCTGTGCTGTATTTTTCTATGTTCTATGTTCTATGTTCTGGGGACTACAATCGTGCTCAATATTCCAAGTGCGGCCTAACATAGCTTCGAAACAACTGTAGCACGAAGTGCCAGTTTGTATGCTGACATACATCAGCGTTATTCTTTAAGTTGTCTCGCCACTTACCCAGCGAGCTGATATAATGGCCCTTATTCTCTAACTGTGTCTCCCAGTTCACCTGCGAGCTTATATACATGAACTTTATTCTGGAACTATGTGCCCCATTTCCGCAGCTAGCTCTTATTAATGTCATGTTTTCTATTGCAGTGTCTCCAAGTTCTATGGCTATGTATTTTAATGGAAGTATTGTATGTATTTTCAATTATTTCATAGCTTTGCTGTTTCCTCTAAGTTGTCATCCAAAATTAGGTCCAAAAGATTATATTTCTTAACGTTATTTAAACTTAGTCTGAGCTTCCCTCACCCTGACATCGATGTCCAATAGGGAAATACACTCAGAAGATCACCAGCAACTCTTGCAAATAATTCAAATCTAGAAGGTATATTTGCAAGTTGACACAGCAGCCTTAGTTACAGAGACAGCCTTTTAGAGATAATATCCTCTGCAGATGAGAATTCGCAGCGTTATTGGTAGAGAATTCAGAACATCCCAAAACCTCTGAATGAAATAATATGCCCCTTTTTACAGACTTCAGTGGCTGCCCCTTGTGCCGAGTCTGTATCTTGCAGTATCCGTCTCCCGGGTTAGTGTCTGTACAGAAACGTGGATAAGTCGCTGAAATAGCAACAGTTACCGCGTTTGGGTAAAACAAAATTAGAGCAGAATGACTGTGTCTAGCTTACGATATTATTAATTTTGTTCGTACAGACACACACAAAACGTTTGAAGAATAGATTAAATGACGCCAGCCACAAATTGAACTTCCGTGTGACAACATGGCAGCCATGATAGAATCGTGGATGCAGGATTGTCACAGTTGTAAACAGTGAACAAGCAAGAGTAAAGTACAAATAAATAGAGCAGGGAACTAAAATCGCAAGGAATCATCACAGGGAGCTTTTGAAATTAATTATGAAAAGGAGAGCCGTCACATGTAATGTTGTCCTTTTTTAACTGTTGATGGTGTATTTGCCAATTAAAATAAGGACATGACAAACATGCCTTTAATGACTTGGTTTCAGTATTTACAAGAGAGGAAGAGTTCAAAATGCCAGCGATACAAGGAGACAAATAATTGAATCCGGAGCAGGGACTGGACAAAATTCAGATATCGAGGAAACCCACTACCTGGTGATTTCCCCTCCAAGTCACTCACCACCCTGACTTGGAAATATAGCCACAGTCTGTAACAGTTTCTACTATTTCCCAACAAGCTTCACTTAATGACCCGTGCTGCACCTGTGTCTCCAAGTTAAAAATCTTGTGTATTGACATTGCCCACACGATGTAACTGTGTCTCCCATTTCCCTAGCCAGCCTCTGGACATGGCTCTTCATTCAGTAATGGTGTCTCCATATGCCCATATAACGTAAATACCTGAACATCATTCGGTTACTGAGTCTCCATGTTCCAAAGCTAGCTTAGATACATGAACCTTATTCTGTAATCGTATCGCCTTGTTTCCCAGCGAGCTTATATAGAACAAAAAACAATATAGCACAGGAACAGGACATTTGGCCCTGCAAGCTTGTACCGGTGATGATACCATACTTGGCCTATATCCATAGCCCTTCCTCGTGCTGTATCGCTTCATACCCAACTGATCCATGTATTTGCGACATGCCTTTTCAATGCCGCAAAAGTATGTGTTTCTACAACCTCCCCTGGCAACGTGTTCCAGCCACTCTATACGCTGCGTGTAATAAACCTGCCTCGCAGATCTCCTCTAAAAATTTCCCGTCTGACCTTAGGTCCATGACCCCTGGTGGTAGACACCACCTTGGGATAGGGTGCCTGCCCATCCATTCTATCCATGCCCCTCATAATCTTGTAGACCTCTATCAGTTCGCCCCTCAACCTCCGGGGTTCTAATGAATACAGTCCGAGTCTATTCATCCTCTCCACATAACTAACATCCTCCTAACCGGGCACCATCCTGATAACTGTCCTCCTCACACTCTACATCATTCTGGCAGTGTGGCGACCAGAATTGTGCACAATAATCCAAGTGCGGCTTTACAACTGTTCCATATAAATGAAGGATGACTTGCCAATTTGTATACTGCTATTCATCAGCCTTATTCATAATGTTGGTCCGTCACTTCACCAGCGAGCTTATATACATGACCCTTATTCTGTTACTGTACCTCCCAGTTCACCAGCTAGCTGATATGCACGACCTTATTCAATAACCGTGTCTCCTCGCTCCCCATAGAGGTTACATACATGACTCGTATTCTGTAACTGTGTGCCCAATTTCCCCAGCTAGCTCATATTAATGTATGTCTTCTATTGCAGTGTCTCCAGGTTCTTTGGTTATGTATTTTTCAAAGAGTATTATATTTAATTTCAACTACTTCGGAACTTTGGTTACATAGGTTACTCTATGTTTTCATGTAAAATTAGGTCTAAAAACATATTTCGTCACGTTATTAAAACTTACTCTGAGCCTCCCGGACCCCAGGGATGAATGTCCAAAAGGGAAATACACTCTGAAGATCAGCAGAAACAATTGCAAATTATTCAAATCTATAAGATATATTTGCAAGTTGACACAGAAGCCTCAGTCACAGCGACAGCCTGTTAAAGGTAATATCCTCTGCTGCAGAAAATTCACAGAGTTCTGGGGTAGAAAATTCAAAAGATACCAAATCCTCTGAAATAAGTAATATGCCCCTTTTTACAGACTTTACTGGCTGCCCCTTATTCCGAGACTGTCCCTCCCAGGAACCTGCTTATCTAGTTTCCAGACATGACCCTAAATGTGTAAATGCATTTCCCAGTTCCCAGCTGGCTTATATATAAGGCCTTGATTCTGTAATTTTTTTTCTGCTACTTCTCCAGTCAGCGATACACATTATCCTTATTCTGTATCCGTTTGCATGCATGACTCTTATTCTGAACATAGGCCTCTCAGCTTCTCAGTTGGCTAATACACATCAACCTGACCCTGCGCATGTCTCTGTTCCCCAACTCAATTCTCTACCTGTCCCTTATTCTGATCTTGTGCCTCCTAATTCTTCATCTAATCTGTACACATGACCGTGATTCTGTCTCTGTACCTCCGAGTTCCCCTTTGAACTTATCTCGCCAACCTTCCTTCTTAACCGTCTTCACTCGGTCCATCGTTACTTTTTATACTTGAGACTTATTCTGCACCCGTGCCTCCTGGTTCTCCAGCTAGCGTATTTACATTATCTAATTCTGGAAGTTTCTCCAAGTTCCCCAGCAAGCTTATCTTAATGATCCATATTCTGTAACGGTGTCTCCTTGTTCCCCAGCTAGCTTTGATACATGACCCTTGATTTGTAACCATATCTCATTGTTCCACAGAAGCTCACTTGGAAACAATGAACACGAAGAGGACCTTCTCCTCCAAGCCTTTCACGGCCATGATACCACACTTAGCCAAAACCCTCGGCACTTCCTCGTGCCGTATCCCTCTATATCCACCTTATCCATGTATTTGTCGAGATCCATTTTGAGCGTCGTTAATAGATCTGCTTTCACAACCTCATCTGATAACACGTTCCAGCGTCATATATATAAGCTAGCCGGAGAACTCAGGGTCGCAGTTATAGAACATGTGTAAGGCGTATAAGCACAATGGTGAATTGGGAGACACCGTTACACAATAAGAGTTATGCATATTCACTTGCTGTAGAACCGAACTGGGGGTCAGCGAGCAGGTTATTACTGAGAGTAAGTGTCACTTGGTCGCACTGTCAGTGGGTGGCACAGGAACACATTGGTTAGCACTGTTGCTTCACACGCCAGGGTCACAGGGTCGATTCCTGGCTTCGGTCACTGTCTGTGCGGAGTCTGCATGTTCTCCCAACGTCTGCGTGGGTTTCCTCCGGGAGCTTCGGCTTTCTCCCACGGTCCGGGGATGTGCAGGTTAGGTGGAGTGGCCATGCTAAATTGCCCATTATGTCCAAAAAGGTTTGGGTGGGGTTACTGGGTTGCGGGGAGAAGGTGTACTTAAAGTAGGGTGATTATTCTAACGGCCTGTGCAGGCTCGATGGGCCAAATGGTCTCCCTCTGCACTGTGAATTCTATGAACTTGGAGGCACAGTTAACATTGCGTGTTTCATCTCTATAAGCTAGCTGCGGGACTGTGAGACACAGTTGCAGAATAAGAGTATGTATGTAAGTTCGCTGGGGAACTGGGTGACAGTTTCAGAATAAGTGCCACGTATTCATGGTCGCTGGAGAACATAGAGACACTAGGGGACATAGGTACACACTAAGGGCCATGTATATACGCAAATGGGGAAATTGGGAGTCACGGGTACATAATAAGGGTTAGTTAAACATGCTAGCTGGGGAATGGGAGACACGAGTACAGAATGAGGGTCCTGTATATAAACTAGCTGGGAAACGAGGCACGACAGGCACAGAATAAGGGTCTTGTATAAAAGGTAGATGGGAACTAGCAGACACAGTTTCAGAGTAAACCTTACCTATGTAAGTTAACTGGGGAACTAGGCGATACAGGTACGGAGTAAGGGTCATGTACGTAAGTTAGCTGGGGAACTAGGAGACAAAGTTACAGGATGACAAGGAGCCAGCTATAGAATAAGGGTCATGTATATAAGCCAGGTGGTTATAGAAGATACAGTTACAGAAAACATGTATATACTCTACCTGGAGAACAAGCAGACAATGTTGCAGAATAAGAATCCTGTACAAAAATTAGTTGGGGTACAAAGAGGCAAATTTACAGATAATCGAGCTGGGGAAAGTCTATACACGTTACAGGATGGGTGTCATTTTTATTAGCGAGGTGGGAAACTAGGAGACAGATTTTTAAAAAATATAATCATGCATATTACCTAACTGTTACCAGAAGACACAGTTGCAGAAACTGGATCATTTGAATAACCTAGTTGGGGACCTCTGAGACAGTTACAGAATAAGGGTTATATGTATAAGTCATACAGAGAGCCAGGCGACATAGTTACAAAATAAGGGACAGGTATACTATGTGTATGTGGAACTAGGAGCCACATTTCAGAATGAGGGTCATGCATATAATTCAGCTGGGGAATTAGGAGACACAATTATAGAACAATGGTCTGTATCTCAGGTATCTGGGTTCTACTGATTTCAGGAATCTGCAGTGTTTGTATCTCCCCCCTTGAAGACCCTGAAATGGGAACGGTCTGTTGGTGGGGAGTTTTCACGTTCGAACACTATTAATTTCACCATTAGTGACACCCCGACTGAATTTCTTTCAGTCCCTGCTCCTGTTCAATAATAGTTTCTTAGGCTCCCTGACATGGAAACCGCGCCCTCAAAGGTGAAAACTGTAACACATTCATCCTACATGTTTTTCATCACTTTATTTTCATTGAGAACAGAACCATTTTGAATTTACAAGGAGCCACATTCTCTCCGACCACTCTCCTTTTCCACATAAAACTACACATTTTCTGTGAATGTTTTGTTTTCACTTGCGAGTTTATTTCAATACTCCATTTTTACGGATTATACTATCTACTTTGTCACCCTTTACAGTTGCAACCATCTCCAGACATGTCTTTTCTGGCTGCCACGTTGCAACCCCAAGTTGAATCTGAGGCTGGGTTCATGAAAAGTTTTCTTCGTACTCCATCAGTTTATATCAGGAACAGTGTTGATACTGTAAACTGCAAAGTGTTCATCTTTAATACATTACCCAAATGTTTAATATTCATCTCAAAGTGGCATATCCACCCGTTTCTGTACACTATGCGGGGAGACCGATATGAGGTGATACAATCTCAGTGTAAGGGGCAGGCACTAAAGACTGAACCGAGGGGAATATTATTTATTTCAGATGATTTTGGATCTTTTAAATGTTCTACCCGATATGTCTGTGCATGTCCAGCCGCAGAGACTATAACCTTTGACAGGCTGTCTCTGTAACTGAGGCTGATGTGTCAACTTGCAAATGTATCGGGTGTATTTGAATAGTTTGCAAGTGTTTCTGCTGATCTGCTGAGAGTATTTCACTGTTCGACATAAGAACACAATAAAAACATAAGACCCAGAGAGAGGAGTAGGCCATCTGGCCGCTCGAGCAGCTCCGCCATTCAATTAGATCGTGGGTGATCTTTTTGTGGACTCATCTCCAGTTACCCTCCCGCTCACCATAAACCTTAATTCCTTTACTGTTCAAAGATATATCTATCTTTGTCTTAAAAACAGATTCAACGAGGCAGCAATAACTGCTTCACTGGGCAGGGATTTCCACAGATTCACAACCCTTCGGGTGAAGAAGTTCCTCCTAAACTCAGTCTTAAATCTGCTGTCCCATATGTTTAGGCTATGCCTTCTAGTCCTAGATTCACTCAGCAGTGAAAACAACCTCCCTGCATCTATCCTATCTATTCCCGTCATTTGTTTCCAGAAGGTCCCACCTCATTCTTCCAAATTCCAATCAGTATAGTCACAGTCTACTCAGTCTCTCGTCAAAAGACAAGCGTTTCAACTCCGGAATAAACCTGCTGAATCTCCTCTGCACCCCTCCAATGTCAGCACATCCTTTCTCAAGGATGGACACCAAAACTGTGCACAGTAGTCCAGGTGTGGCCTCACCAGCACCTTGAACAGCTGCAACATAACCTTACTGTTCTTTAAATTCCATCCCTTTGGCAATGAACGACAACATATCATTTGCCGCCTTAATCACCTGCTGAACCTGCAAGCTAACATTTTGCGATTCATGCACATGGAAACCCAGGTCCCTCTGCACAGCAGCAAGCTGACATTTTTTACCATTTAAATCATAGTCCATTTTACTTTATTCCTACCAAAATAGATTGACTCACATTTACCAAACATGTACTCCACCTGCCAGATCCTTACCTACTGACTTAAACTATCTACAACCTTCTGCAGACATTCAGTGTCCTGTAAACTTTGCTCCAACACTCATCTTAGTGACATCTGCGAACTTTGACACGTTACAATTGGTCCCAAACTCCAAATTATCTATGTAAATTGTAAACAATTGCGATCTCAACACTGATCCACGAGGAACACAACTAGCCAATGATCACCAACAAGAAAAAAACTGTTTTTCCCACTCTTTGCTTTCTTTCAGTTAACCAATCCTCTATATATTCTACTGTATTACCCGTAACAATTTACACCTTTAACTGATGTAGCAGCCTTTCGTGCGGTACCTTGTCGAATGTCTTCTGGAAATTCAGATTCCTCACATCCGCGAGTTCCCCGTTGTCTACCGAGCTAGTAATGCCCTCATAGAATTCCAGACAATTAGTGAAGCATGACCGGCCTTTCATGAACCCATGCTGCGTCTGCCTATTGGGACACATTTGATCCAGATGTCTCGGTATTTCTTCCTTGATGATAAATTCAAGCATTTCCCCCACTACAGAAGTTAAGCTAACTGGCCTTTTGTCTCCCTCCTTTTTAAATCAGTGGCGTCATGTTTGCTGTTTTCCAATCTGCCAGAATCGCCCCAGGTTCCAGCGACATTTGGTAAACTACCACGAGTGCATTTGCTATTTCCGCCGCCATCTCTTTTAGTTCCCTGGGATGCATTCCATCATGGCCAGGAGACTTGTGTACCTGTAGCCCCAATAGCTTACCCAACACTATCTCATTAGTAATAATGATCGTTTCTAGGTCCTTACCTGCCATAGCCTCCTTGCCTTTAATTATTGGCATGCTGTTTGTGGCTTTTCCTGTGAAGACCGACACAACATATTCGTTCACTCCATCGCCATTTCCTCAATTCCCATTATTAAATCCCGTTCTCATACTCGAAAGGAACAATGTTGACCCTAGCCACTCCTTTTCATTTATATTCCCAGCTACTTTAGTCTCTTAATCTATCTTCCTTTTCTTTATTTCTTTTTTCGTGGCTTTCTATTGACTTGCAAAGGTTTCCAAATGCTCTAGTTTCCCACTAATCTTTGCCACTTTGTTTGGATTTTTATTCACGTTTTCCCTTCGATATCCATGGCTGATTATCCCTTTTCCTCCACTCCTTCATTTTCACTGGAACATACCTTTGCGGAGCACTATGAATAAACTCTGAATGTACTCCACGTTTCGTCAATTGTCCAACCATGAAGTCTTTGCTCCCAGTCTACATTAGCCAACTCCTCCCTCAGTGTCGTCTCCTTTGCTTAAGCAGATGAAGCTGCAATAGGATTTTAGCTTCTTACCCTCCATCTGTATTTTAAATTCAACCATACTGTGACCGCTCCTTCCGAAAGGATGTCTACCTGTGAGATCTTTAATTATTCACCAGATCCGTCGGTGAGGCAGGGTCCGAGACAGTTTAAATAACGTGAAGGAAGATCATTATTGAGGCCAAAGTTTGCAAGAAAATTTCGGCGAAAATATAGAAGCAAAGGTCGGAAAAAATTGGACATGAATATTAAAACCATTGAAAATTACATAGGCAGCGACCTAGGAGAAACAGCAATAGAACAAGTGACATTTAAATGATGTCGCTATAGAACTAGGAGACAACGTTGCAGAATAACGATCATTTTTAAAAACTACCTGTTAACTGGGAGACACAGTTACAGAGTAAGGATCATGTGTGCACACTGCCTGTTAACCAGGAGATAGTTACAGAACAAACGTCATGTGTGTCAGCTCCCTGTGGAACTGGCGGGCCCAGTTACAGAACAAGAGTACTGTAAGGAAGCTTGCTTGTGAATTTGGTGACAGTTACATGAAATATATTACGTGCATACACCTCTGGGTGACTGAGAAACACGGTTACAGATTAATGGTCATGTACATAAGCTCGCTGGAGAGCTAAGACTCACATTTACAGCATGAGGATTATGCATACGAGCTCACTAGTTGAACTCGGAGACACAGTTCCAGAATAAGGGTCATGTTCATTGCTAGCACGGTTACTCGTCATTTCAGGAATCTGCAATGTTCCCAACTCCTTCCTTAAAACCCCTGGAATGGGAAGGGCCTATTCCTTGGTATCTGTCACATTCCAACACTAGTAATTTCTCCAATAGTGATGCGCAGACTGTGTGAATTTTAATAAATCCCTGCTCCTGTTTAATAATATTGTCCTTGAGACCTCTGGCATGCCAACCTCTTCCTCTATTGTAAATATTGAAAGCAATCCATCCTTCAGCATATCTGTCACCACCTTCTTTTAATTGAAGACAGCCCCATTATAAGTTTAAAAGGGCCCAATTATCTTCTAACTTTTCTCATTTTCCTTAAAAATTGTAAATGTTTCCTGTGATGCCGATGTTTTCACTTGCGAGGTTGCTTTCAGGCACCGTTTTTGTGGATTTTATTAGCTGTTTGGTCAGCCTTTCTAGTTGTGGGCATCTTGCAGTCATGTCTCTGTCATGTCTGCCATGTTGTGACAGCCAAGTTGACTTTTTGGCTGAGATAATTCATTCTGTTCTTTACACTCTGTGTGCCTGTATAAGGAAGACTATTTATACCATAAACTGTACACTGTCCTTCTGCTCTCATGTCTCACTCAAATACCTACTCCGCATCGCGATATATCCACCCGTATCTGTAGACACTCACCGGTCAATCTGGATAGGGGAGACGCAGTCTCAGGGGCCGCCACTGAAGTCTGAAACGAGGTGAACAATATTTATCTCAGAGGATTTTGGATCTTTTGAATTCTGTTTTCCCAAACCCTGTGGATATTCAGCCGCTGAGGGTATTCTCTTTGACACTCTGGCTCTGTAACTGAGGCAGCTGTGTCAAATTGTAGACGTATCTTACAGATTTTAACATTTGGCAAATGTTGCTCCTGATATTCTGAGTGTATTCCCCTATTGGACATCGATCCCTGGAGTGAGGGAGGCTCCTAGTTAATTTAAACAATATGAAGAAAGATAATTTTTTAGACCTAATTTTGGAAGACAATTCAGTGGAATATAGGTAATATAAGGTCGGAAATAATTAAGACATAAATAAGAGTTATGGAATACGACATACGAGTCATGTATATATGATTACATATGGTTACAAAAAATGGGACATGAATATAACCTAGCTGAGGAACTAAGAGACACGTAACATAAGAAGGGTGATGTGGGGAGAGGGATGAGATCCAGGTGGAGGAGTCCAGGAGGTAGAGTTACAGGATCCTCAGCCCATGTCCATCTCCAAAAAGTTCGACATTCTTTCCACCTGATTGGGTGGAATCGGGGACTGGAGAGAGGATGACCAAATTGACCATGGTACAGGGATCGGTTAAAGTGTGTGTGGGGGGCGGGGCGGCGGAGAAAGAAATGGAGGCGTCATCGGGGAGAGTACAGTTACCGGCATTGGTATTATTTACTGGAACCAAGATCGATAATCTCGCAGGTTCTGGTGCTGTCTGGGGCAGGGGTTTGGCCATCTCATCTGGGGTGAAGACGAACAAAGAAAGGTTCAGCACATGAACAGGCCCTTCGGCTCTACAAGCCTGAGCTGACCAATGTACCCCACCCTTCCCCAGACACACCATTCCTCAAGTCGTTCTCTGTGGTGAATGCTGATGCAAAGTACTCATTCAGTACCTCTCCGATTTCCTCTGGTTCCAAGCAGATATTCCCTCCGCTGTCCTTCACTTGGCCAACCCTTTACCTGGCTCATCTCTTGCTCATTATATATGTCTAATAGACTTGGGCTTTTATTTAATCCTGTTTGCCGATGACGTTTTTCATGACCCTTTAAGCCCTGACTCCTAGCGTATGTTCCTTCCTGGTTTCTTTATATTCCTCACAGGCTTTGTGTGTTCCCAGCCATCCAGCCCTTACACATGCTTCATTTTACTTTGAACCAGGCTCACAATATCCCTCATTATCCAAGGTTCCCAAAACTTGTCCTTCTTATTCTTCCTCACAGGATCATCCCGGTCCTGACTTCCTTTCAACTGACATTAGAAACCGTTCCACATGCTAGATGTTGATATACTCCCAAATATTCCCCCCCCCCCCCCCCCCCCCACGTCTCCCAATCTGGACTGTTCAGTTCCTGCCGAATATTGTTATAATCAGCCTTCCACCAAATTAGCACCTTCACCCGAGGACAACTCTTATCTTTGTCTAACAGTACCTTAAAACAAAATAGATTATGGTCACTCTTCATGAAATGTTCCCCAACAGAAATGTCAAAAGCCTGGCCGTGGTCATTCCGCTGGGCCAGATCCAGTGCGAACCCTTTCCTAGTTGGACTATCTACATATTGTTTCAAGATGCCCACATGGATGCTCCGTACAAGTTCTATAGATCCAAACCCCTGGAAATAAATGCGTCCCAGTCAACCGGGCAGCACGGTAGCATTGTGGATAGCACAATTGCTTCACAGCTCCAGGGTCCCAGGTTCGATTCCGGCTTGGGTCACTGTCTGTGCGGAGTCTGCACGTTCTCCCCGTGTCTGCGTGGGTTTCCTCCGGGTGCTCCGGTTTCCTCCCACAGCCCAAAGATGTGCAGGTTAGGTGGATTGGCCATGTTAAATTGTCCTTAGTGTCCAGAATTGCCCTTAGTATTGGGTGGGGTTACTGGGTTATGGGATAAAAACTCCAAGTTTTTATTTAAAAATATGTTTTGTTAAGAATTTTTCAACAAAATTTTCACCCATATAACCCCCCCCCCCCCCAACAGAAAGAAAAGAAAAGTCACCGAGCAAGACATACACATATCAAATCGACATAATACAGAACTTTGTACATTCGATTCCTCCCGCACATATTAACTTTCCTGAACATTTATGTATTTTCTTGCTCAAGTGCCCCCAGGAAAACCCCCTTCCCCCCCCCCCCCGCCTCCCCCCCCCCCCCCCCGAAAGAGATGTCCCCCCTCCCCCCAGGTTGCTGCTGCTGCTGCTAACCGATCTTCATCTAACGCTCCGCGAGATAGTCTAGGAACGGTTGCCACCGCCTGGAGAACCCCTGCACTGACCCTCTCAAGGCAAACTTTATCCTCTCCAACTTGATAAACCCTGCCATGTCATTTATCCAGGCTTCCACACTGGGGGGCTTCGCATCTTTCCACACTAACAAGATCCTCCGCCGGGCTACCAGGGACGCAAAGGCCAGAATGCCGCCTCTTTCGCCTCCTGCACACCCGGCTCGTCCGCCACTCCAAATAGTGCTAGCCCCCAACTTGGCTTGACCTGGACTTTCACCACCTTAGATATAGTTCTCGCAACCCCCCTCCAGAACCCATCCAGTGCCGGGCGCGACCCGAACATATGGGCGTGGTTTAGAAACTCCAAGTTAAAGGAGAAGGTAGAAGCGCAGGTTAATGGAGAAGACTTTAATTTAATTAAAGGGGCCGAGGCCTCCAGAAAGGATAGTAAACTTTCCAGAACACCGAGTACAACAGGAGAAGGCGGCAGGAATCCAACTTCAGCTAAAGCAAAAGAGGGGACAAATATGATGACGGAGTGGGGCGGTGGTGGCGGTCTATTCTGGAATGAGGGGGTTGCACCTGAATGCGCGCATTATACGAAACAAGGTGAATAAGATGGTCGCGCAAATTGAAATTTGGCCGGTACGATGTTGGGGGCATCACAGACTCGTGGCAGCAAGGGGATCAGGGCTGGCATTTAAATGGCCAATGCTATATGCCCTCCAGAAAGGACACGCAGCTGGGACGAGGGAGCGTGGTTGCATTGTTAGTAAGGAAATGAATTCAATTTATAGTCAGAAGCGATATAGGGTTGGAAGGCAGAGAATCTGCGTGGGTAGAGTTGAGGAGCAGAAAGGGGAAAAAGCCTGATGGGAGTTAGGTACAGACCCCCAGGCAGTAGTCGGGATGTGGGACAGAGATAAAGAAAGGAATATAAGAAAGGCATCATGAAATACACAAAGATGATGTTCCACTGTGAGTCAATGGGAATCAGGGGGAAAACTCTCCGCTGGTTGGAGTCATACCTGGCAGAAGGTACGATGGTTGGACATCGCTGCAGGAGTTCCTCAGGATAGTGCCGGGGGCCCAACCATCTACAGCTGTATTGTGCGGGTGGGTTTAAACTAATCTGGCAGGGGTGGGAATCAGGACAGTACGCCAGCAAGTGTAGAGACTGGGGATGAGCATGGTACCAGGGTCAGCCAGGATAACAGGAAGTGTAGGCTGAGGGAGGTCGAACTCAGTGGGCCTGGAGGTCTGGAGTGTATCTGCTTCAATGCACGGAGTACAACAAGTAAGACAGATAGCATACAAGCAAACCTCCCAGTCAGGATATTGGTGCCCCTCTAGTTCAGGTGTAACCTGCCCTTCTTGTAAGGCCTCGCCTTCCGTGGAAGACATCCCAGTGATCAAACAAATTGAAGCCCTCCCTTCTGCACTAGTTCTTTAGCCACGTGTTCATCTGCACTATATCGCTGTTGCTAGCCTTGCGAGTACATGGCACCTGGAGTATTCCTGAGATTACTACCCTAGAGAATTTGCTTTTTAATATTGTACCGAGCTGCGTAAATTGCAGTTACAGGACCTCGCTACTGCTTCTCCTATGTCATTGGTGCCAATGTGGGCAATGACCTCTGTCTGATGTCCTCCCGTTTGAAGATGTTCTGTAGCCGCTCAGAGACATCCAGGACCTTGGCATCAGGGAGGCAAACTACCAACCTGGAGTCCTTTCGCGGCCACAGAAGCGCCTTTCAGACGGGCAGCAAAGTGGCTGCAGTCTTGAAGGGCCGAAGGGCCTGCTCTTGTGCTGTAATTTGCTTTGCTCTTCTTTTCCTTCATTGTGACGTGATGCATTTTAACAAAAGTGCGAGGCAGGGACGACACGGAAATAATGTCTCCGGTCTGAAGAGTGCAGGGATACAGTGTCCGGACCTACATGTGGATAGGCATCTGAAGATGGCCTTACACAACGCGACAGGGTCTAAGATACAGATGTGCTTCACAAAAAAGGACGTTCGTCCAAATTCAGGGGTTTTGATGAACATTTTTACAGGCACTGTGTCTGTATATGCACTCTAAGCACAGCTTCATTTCGGAGGGAGAGGCTGTCAGCAAGAGGAACACATCATGTGGAACACTAGCGAGGTACACTGCTGTCCCCTTTAGATTTTTAAACTAAACAGCTGTGTGGATCTGGCTTTGCTCAAGGCGACATTCATGGAAATAAGGCAGCATTAAGGAAAACAGTTTCCAATGATATCACCAGGAAGCAGACACGCCCGCTCGTGGGATTATAAAAGCAGCAACACTCCGCGATTAGATAGAGAGCAGATCTACACCAGCATTCTGACCGTAACTCTGACAGACCCCAGTGAAGATGCAGAAAGCGCTGTTCCTGGTGCTTGTACTTCTCGTGCTGACTCAGAGCAATCCTACTGGAGCGAGACCAGGTATTATGGAAGGAAGTAAGAATCTCTGAACGTTCTCCAACACTAAAGCCGCTGGGGTTCATGCAGATTAATTTTAAATCGATTGTATTTGCTTTGAATGCAATGGTTTGATAGGTTAAGAGATGTGGAGTGTGAGATTCTAAAACAAACTGAAGAATTCAGGATAAACAATCTCCATTGGTAAATCTCTGATATTTTAGTCACTATCGGAGTGTTTCGCGGGGCTTGTTGGTTTTGTGAGCTGGTCCACACGGATCAATAATGAAACCACAGGTTACTGGGCGGGGCACGTTGCTGGGTCAAAGTGGGATCATTGATCCGGATAGCAAACTCTGTCATTGTCCTTATTGCAGAATTCAGTTACTGTTCCTGGTCACTGACACTGCTACAGATTGTGAGAGTGTGGACTGTGTGTGAAGACAGGATCAGCATCTCCATCAGCTATTTCTCCCCATTTAATTTTCACTGTACTTCGGTACAGGAGGTAGAGGGAGGTAGTGAGTTTGTACAGACTAGGAGGAGGGAGGGAGTGCGTTGATGTAGACCAGGAGGTAGAGGGACGGAGTGACTTTGTGCAGACCAGGAGGTTGAGGGTGTGAATTTGTAAAGACCAGGAGGTGGAGGGAGTGAGTTTATACAGACCAGGAGCTGGAGGGTGTGAGTTTGTACAGACCAGGAGGTGGAGGGAGTCAGTTTGTGCAGACCAGGAGTTGGAGGGAGGGAGTTTCTACAGAACAGGAGGTGGAGGGAGGGAGTTTGTACTGACCAGGAGGTGGAGGTAGGGAGTTTGTACAGACCAGGAGGTGGAGGGAGGGAATTTTTACAGACCAGGAGGTGGAGGGAGTGAATTTGTACAGACCAGGAGGTGGAAGGAGGGAGTGAGTTTGTACAGACCAGGAGGTGGAGGGAGATAGTTTGTACAGACCAGGAGGTGGAGGGAGTGAGTATGTGAAGACCAGGAGGTGGAGGGAGTGAGGGAGTTTGTACAGACCAGGAAGTGGAGGGAGTGAGTTTGTACAGACCAGGAGGTTGAGGGAGTGAGGGAGTTTGTACAGACCAGGAAGTGGAGGGAGAGAGTTTGTACAGACCAGGAGGTTGAGGGAGTGACTTTGTACAGACCAGGAGGTGGAGGGCGTGAGTTTGTACAGACCAGGAGGTGGAGGGAGTGAGTATGTGAAGACCAGGAGGTGGAGGGAGTGAGGGAGTTTGTACAGACCAGGAAGTGGAGGGAGTGAGTTTGTACAGACCAGGAGGTTGAGGGAGTGAGTTTGTACAGACCAGGAGGTGGAGGGAGGGAGTTGGCACAGTCCAGGAGGTGGAGGGAGTGAGTTTGTACAGACCAGGAGGTGGAGGGAGTACGTTTGTGTAGACCAGGAGTTGGAGGGAGGGAGGGAGTTTGTACAGACCAGGAGGTGGAGGGAGGGAGTTTGTCAAGACCAGGAGGTGGAGGGAGGGAAGGAGTTTGTACAGACCAGGAGGTGGAGGGAGTTAGTTTGTAAACACCAGGAGGTGGAGGCAGCGAGTGTGTTTGTCCAGACCAGGAGGTGGAGGGAGGGAGTTTGTATGGACCAGGAGGTGGAGGGAGAGAGGGAGTTTGTACAGACCCAGAGGTGGAGGGAGGGAGTTTGTACAGATCAGGAGGTGGAGGGAGTGAGTTTGTACAGATCAGGATGTGGAGGGAGTGAGTTTGTACAGACCAGGAGGTGGAGGGAGGGAGTTTGTACAGACCAGGAGGTGGAGGGAGGGAGTTTGTACTGACCAGGAGGTGGAGGTAGGGAGTTTGTACAGAACAGGAGGTGGAGGGAGGGAGTTTTTACAGACCAGGAGGTGGAGGGAGTGAATTTGTACAGACCAGAAGGTGGAGGGAGGGAGTGAGTTTGTACAGACCAGGAGGTGGAGGGAGGTAGTTTGTACAGACCAAGAGGTGGAGGGAGTGTGTTTGTCCAGACCAGGAGGTGGAGGGAGGGAGTTTGTACAGACCAGGATGTAGAGGGAGTGAGTTTGTACAGACCAGGAGGTGGAGGGTGTGAGTTGTACTGACCAGGAGGTGGAGGGAGGGGGTTTGTACAGACAAGGAGGTGGAGGGAGGGAGTTTGTACAGACCAGAGGGTGGAGGGAGTGCGTTTGTACAGACCAGGATGTAGAGGGAGTGAGTTTGTACAGACCAGGAGTTGGACGGTGTGCGTTTGTACAGAGCAGGATTTGGAGGGAGGGCGTGTGTTTGTCCAGCCCAGTAGGTGGAGGGAATGTGTTTGTACAGACCAGGAGGTGGAGGGAGGGAGGGAGTTTGTACAGACCAGGAGGTGGATGGAGGAAGTGAGTTTGTACAAACCAGGAGGTGGTGGGAGGGAGTGAGCTTGCACAGACGAGGAGGAGGGGGGAGTGAGATTGTACAGACCAGGAGGTGGAGGGAGTGAGTTTGTACAGACCAGCAGGTGGAGGGAGGGAGGGAGTTTGTACAGACCAGGAGGTGGAGGGAGTGAGTTTGTGCAGACCAGGAGGTGGAGGGTGTGAGTTTGTACAGACGAAGAGGTGGAGGGAGGGAGGCTATTTGTACAGATCAGGAGGTGGAGGGTGTAAGTATGTACAGACCAGGAGGTGGAGGAAGCGAGTCTATTTGTACAGACCAGGAGGAGGAGGGAGGGAGTGAGTCTGTACAGATCAGGAGGTGGAGGGAGTGAGATTGTACACACCAGAAGGTGGAGGGAGGGAGTTTGTGCAGACCAGGAGGTGGAGGGTGTGAGTTTGTACAGACCAAGAGGTGGAGGGATTGAGTGAGCTTGTCCGGACCAGGAGGAGGAGGGAGTATATCTGTACAGACCTGGAGGTGGAGGGAGGGAAGGGGTTTGTACAGACTAGGAGGTGGAGGGAGGGAGTTTGTACAGACCAGGAGGTGCAGGGAGGGAGTGAGTTTGTACAGACCAGGATGTGGAGGGAGCGAGTTTGTACAGACCAGGAGGTGCAGGGAGGGAAGGGGTTTGTCCAGACCAGGAGGTGGAGGGAGGGAGTTTGTACAGACCAGGAGGTGCAGGGAGGGAGTGAGTTTGTACAGACCAGGATGTGGAGGGAGCGAGTTTGTACAGACCAGGAGGTGGAGGGAGGGAAGGGGTTTGTCCAGACCAGGAGGTGGAGGGAGGGAGTTTGTACAGACCAGGAGGTGCAGGGAGGGAGTGAGTTTGTACAGACCAGGATGTGGAGGGAGCGAGTTTGTACAGACCAGGAGGTGGAGGGTGTGAGTTTTTACAGAACAGGAGGTGGTGGGAGGGAATTTGTACAGACCAGGAGGTGGAGGGAGGGAGTTTGTACAGACCAGGAGGTGGAGGGAGGGAGTTTGTACAGACCAGGAGGTGGAGGAAGGGAGTTTGTACAGACCAGGAGGTGGAGGGAGGGAGTTTGTACAGACCAGGAGGTGGAGGGAGCGAGTTTGTACAGACCAGGAGGTGGAGGGAGGGAGATTGTACAGACCAGGAGGTGGAGAGAGTGAGTATGTGAAGACCTGGAGGTGGAGGGAGTGAGGGAGTTTGTACAGACCAGGAAGTTGAGGGAGTGACTTTGTACAGACCAGGAGGTGGAGCGAGAGAGTTTGTACAGACCAGGAGGTGGAGCGAGAGAGTTTGTACAGACCAGGAGGTGGCGGAAGTGAGTTTGTGCAGACCAGGAGGTGGAGGGAGTGAGTTTGTGCAGACCAGGAGGTGGAGGGAGTGAGTTTGTACAGACCAGGAAGTTGAGGGAGTGACTTTGTACAGACCAGGAGGTGGAGCGAGAGAGTTTGTACAGACCAGGAGGTGGAGGGAGTGAGTTTGTACAGACCAGGAGGTGGAGGGAGCGAGTTTGTGCAGACCAGGAGGTGGAGGGAGTGAGGGAGTTTGTACAGACCAGGAGGTGGTGGGGGTGAGTTTGTACAGACCAGGAGGTTGAGGGAGTGACTTTGTACAGACCAGGAGGTGGAGGGAGGGAGTAAGTTTGTACAGACCAGGAGGTGGAGGGAGTGAGTTTGTACAGACCGTGAGGTGGAGGGAGTGAGTTTGTGAAGACCACGAGTGGAGGGAGTGAGTGAGTTTGTACAGACCAGGAGTTGGAGGGTGTGCGTTTTTACAGAGCAGGATGTGGAGGGAGGGCATGTGTTTGTCCAGACCAGGAGGTGGAGGGAATGTGTTTGTACAGACCAGGAGGTGGAGGGAGGGCGGGAGTTTGTACAGACCAGGCGGTGGATGGAGAAAGTGAGTTTGTACAGACCAGGAGGCGGTGGGAGGGAGTCAGTTTGTACAGATGAGGAGGAGGGGGAGTGAGATTGTACAGACCAGGAGGTGGATGGAGGAAGTGAGTTTGTACAGACCAGGAGGTGGAGGGCGTGAGTTTGTACAGACGAGGAGGAGAGGGAGTGAGATTGTACAGACCAGGAGGTGGAGGGAGGGAGTTTGTACAGACCAGGATGTGGAGGGTGTGAGTTTGTACAGACCAGGAGGTGGAGTGAGTGAGTTTGTACAGACGAGGATGTGGAGGGAGTGAGTTTGTACAGACAGGAGGTTGAGGGTGTGAGTTTGTACAGACCAGGATGTGGAGGGAGTGAGTTTGTACAGACCAGGCGGTGGATGGAGAAAGTGAGTTTGTACAGACCAGGAGGTGGAGGGCGTGAGTTTGTGCAGACCAGGAGGTGGTGGGTGTGAGTTTGTCCAGACCAGAAGGTGGAGGGAGTGAGTTTGTACAGACCAGGAGGTGGACGGAGTGAGTTTGTACAGACCAGGAGGTGGAGGGAGTGAGTTTGTGCAGACCAGGAGGTGGAGGGAGTGAGATTGTACAGACCAGCAGGTGGAGGGAGGGAGGGAGTTTGTACAGACCAGGAGGTGGAGGGAGTGTGTTTGTACAGACCAGCAGGTGGAGGGAGGGAATGAGTTTGTTCCGACCAGGAGGTGGCGAGACGGAGTGGGTTTATACAAGTCTGGGAGTGGGAGGCTGTAAACTGTGGAATATTATTATATACAACAAACCTAATGTTGCTGCTTTGTGCCGAGTGTGTCCCTGTCAGGCTGAGAGATTCTGCTTTCTGTTTTCTCATTGTTCTCCATCAGGCTGAACAACCCGTAATTAATTCCTTCATCATGTTTTCTTTTACTCTTAGACGGTTATAAATCAAAAACTCCGATGTTGGAGGCCAGAATCAGTGATCCGTCAGTCACTGAGAAGATTGCACGTGACTTTCTCCCTTCCCAAAACGATGATGGGTCAAATTCGGATTGAAGGTCAAGATGAATGATCCAGTGAGGGGCGACCATCAACCCGGGATCTCCATGTTCTCTCTGAATGGAAGCTTCTTTCCTGGACAACAGGCTAATTTATTACTTCACTCCTCTAACACCTGACCTTGTATTCCTGCTGTCTGGATAATGGCCTGTAATCAGAAATAAAACTTACTGCATTGGTCACTGCTTCATGTCTTGTTTCCCCTCAGGATCAGGCTGTCTGTAGCGAAGGTGTCCGGTTTGAATTGAGGCTGGGAACAGATGTGTTCATTCCAGAAAAAGGGGAGGGGAGGTCGATGCAAATGGTCTGAGATAAGATAGGGGGCCACAATATCAGCTCTCTGACCACTTACATGTGAGGATGTCTCAAGTACTGGGCTATGGAGAACGAGCTGGGGGTCTGGAAGTGATAGAAGGTAACCATGGAAATGGTTCTGGAGCTCGGCAATTGATTCAGAAAATAGGGGAGGGATTTAGTGGGTGAGTAAGAGGATGGTGAAGTGATTCAGAGGATGGTGCAGGAGATCAGAGTGTGGAGGAAATGTTCAGTGGGTGCTGAGGTTTGCTTTCATTTTTCAGGGCACCCCGGATGTTTTCAGAACACCACAAAAGTTTTCCCGGAACCGTTAACGGTTTCTCGGCGCCGCGAACTGCATTGAGGCGCCATGGAGGGGTTCAAGGCACGGTGAAGTGTTTCTGAACGCCATGGAGTGTTTCAGAACACAGTTACGGGTTTCTAGGTGCCATGGAACTGTTCGGAACACCGTGAAGCGTCTCCAGGCGCCATGGAGGGGTTCAGGGCACCTTGCAAGGTTTCTAGGCACCATGGAGGGGTTCACGGATGAAGGGTCTCTAGTCGCCATGGAGGGGTTCACGGATGAAGGGTCTCTAGTCGCCATGGAGGGGTTCACGGATGAAGGGTCTCTAGTCGCCATGGAGGGGTTCACGGATGAAGGGTCTCTAGTCGCCATGGAGGGGTTCCGGACACGGTGCGGGGTTGGCGGTTACCGGAAAGGATATTCGAGGACTGTGAAAGATTTTAGCGCAAGGAATGAAATTCCTGCTGGAGGGGAAGGAGTTTTCTGCGTCACAGGTGGATTGATCTTGCTACAAGATATTTGAACGGTCGGAGGGAGAAGAATAGTGAGGGGAATTTCCAGTGAGTGCAGATGGTGCTGGGAAACGTTTCAGTGGATAGGAAAGCGGTGGTGACGGGGGTCAAGGGAACTTAAATAATTTCAATGGGTGGGGAGGGAATGAGCGGCTAAGGAAGATTTTCAGTGTGTTTAGAAAGGATTCGGAGAGATGGGAATGACTGTCACTGGGTGCGGAAGGCAAAGAGAGGATGGGGAGGAGATTCGGTAAGCGACAAAAGGTATCAGGAATAGATGTAGAGGGGAGGCGGTGGCGTAGTGGTATTTCCATTGGACGAGTTAACCAAAGACTCAGAGACCCTAAGCACTGCTCTGGGGACGCAGGTTCAAGTCCCACCATGGCAGATGGTGACATTTGAATTCACTGAAAGTTTGATGGTGACCATGAAACAATTGTCGTAAAAACCCATCTGGTTCACAAATGTCCTTTCGGGAGGAAATCTGCCGCCTTTACCTGGTCCGGCCGACATGTGACGTCAGACCCACAGCTATGTTGTTGACTCTTAACAATCCATTTCGGATTGGCAGAAAATTCTGGCACAGACTGCGACGCCCACATCCCATGAACAAATTTTTAAAAGGTCCTTTGAATGAGTGTCCGACATGAAGCTAACATTAGAAACATATCCTTTTAAAAAATAGTTTATTTAACCTGTGTCCTGAATTTAACAGAGACTATTTAAGCCGTGTACAATATTAAATACAAACTACTTAAACAATGTGAGGTCATTAGAACATTTTCGTACATTAAATAGACCAATTAAACCGTTTCCGACAGAAAACCGCGTTGATTTAAATACCGTTCTGCATTCAAAAGAGAGGATTGAAAAAGTGTCCTCCTTTCAACAGAGAGAACTAAAATAGTGCCCTGGACCTACATTAAACGTAGAACATTTAAATAGTGACCTCCAGTCAACACAGATTATTTAAAAAGGTTCCTACGTTAAAGAGCCGATTTAAATAGTACTCTCCACGCAAAAATGGCCATTTAAACAGTTTCTTGTATTAAACAGAGACCATTTGAACAGTATACACACAAAAATCAAAGATAATTAAAACAATGTCCAACATTAAACAGGGACCATTAAAACATTATACACAAGAAAACAGCTATTAAGGCAGAGAAAGAGCAGGAAGGCAATGCAGGTGTCCCCTGCGGTCATCTCCCTCCAAAACAGGGTATCAGAGCGGGGCTTGATCTCCCAACTAGGGGAGGGGAAGCCTTCCAGCCCGTCAATCTCGCCTCCGTGCCATCGACTAGGTGAAAGACGTCCCGTTTCCGACCCCCCGTATACAACGCCAGGTGAGTCGGTGGCCAAGGCTCCAGATCGCTACCAAGACCCCCTGACATGGCGTTAAAGAGGGGATCAGGGATCTGACAAGTTTAGAGCAAAACCAGAAGGCATGATACCCCGCACCTCAAAACTAACATATGCACATATCCCCCACCCCTGAGGAAAATACCACTCATCCTTGCCCTGGTCAAGGCCGCCCTGTGCACCATCTTCAACCGGATCAAGATGAGCTGAGTGCAGGGGAAGAACATAAGAACTAGGAACAGGAGTAGGCCATCTGGCCCCTCGAGCCTGCTCCGACATTTAATGAGATCATGGCTGATCTTTGTGGACTCAGCTCCACTCTCCGGCCCGTACACCATATCCCCGAATCCCTTTATTCTTTAGAACACCAGACGCTGCGACAACGAATGAACGGACATCGCGCAACAATTACCAGGCAGGGATGTTCCCTTCCAGTCGGGGAACACTTCAGCAGTCAAGGGCATTCAGCCTCTGATCTCCGGGTAAGCGTTCTCCAAGGCGGCCTTCAGGACCCGCGACAACGCAGAATCGCCGAGCAGAAACTTATAGCCAAGTTCCGCACACATGAGGGCGGCCTCAACCGGGACCTGGGATTCATGTCGCATTACATTCATCCCCCACCATCTGGCCTGCAAAATCCTACCAACTGTCCTGGCTTGATTTCATAGAATTTCATAGATTTCATAGAATTTACAGTGCAGAAGGAGGCCATTCGGCCCATCGAGTCTGCACCGGCTCTTGGAAAGAGCAGCCTACCCAAGGTCAACACCTCCATCTCATCCCCATAACCCAGTAACCCCACTCAACACTATGGGCAATTTTGGACACTAAGGGCAATTTATCATGGGCAATCCACCTAACCTGCACATCTTTGGTCTGTGGGAGGAAACCGGAGCACCCGGAGGAAACCCACGCAGACACGGGGAGAACGTGGAGACTCCGCACAGACAGTGACCCAAGCCGGGAATCGAACCTGGGACCCTGGAGCTGTGAAGCAATTGGGCTAACCACCATGCTACCGTGCTGCCCTAATTGATACAATTCACACCTCTTTAACCTGGGGTTACCCCATCTCTGGATCTGTAAAGATTTAATCACCTGCTAATGCTCGCATTCCTAGCATTGTTTGGCATATTTGAATTTGTCTATATGTGTGTTTCTGGAACAGACCTCTTCATTCACCTGAGGAAGGAGCAGCGCTCCGAAAGCTAGTGACATCGAAACAAACCTGTTGGACTTTAACCTGGTGCTGTAAGACTTCATACTATGAAAATAGGAGACACAGTTACATTGTGTGGGCAATGTAAATACACAAGATTTTTAACTTGGAGACACAGCTACCGCACGGGTCATTAAGTGAAGCTTGTTGGGAAATAGTAGAAACAGTTACAGACTGTGGCTATATTTCCAAGTCAGGGTGGTGAGTGACTTGGAGGGAAATCACCCGGTAGTGGGGTTCCTAGATATCTGAATTTTGCCCAGGCCCTGCTCCTGTTTCAATAATATGTCTCCTCGTATCGCTGGCATTTTGAACTCTTCCTCTCTTGTAAATACTGAAACACAGTCATTAAAAAGCACGTTTGTCATTTCCTTATTTTAATGGACAAATGCACCATCAACTGTTAACAAGGGACGACCTTCCATGTGACCACTCTCATTTTCATAATTAATTGCAAAAGCTCCCGGTGATGATTTTAGTATTGCGAGTTTATTTTCATGCTCCATTTATTTGTATTTTACTCTTGCTTTGTCACCATTTACAACTGTGACAATCTTGCATTCATGATTCTGTCATGGCTGCCATCTTGTAACCCGCAAGCTAGATTTTGTGGCTGGAGTCATTTAATCTATTATTTATACTCAGGATATGTACAAACAAGATTAATAATGCCGGAAGCTAGACACAGTCTTTCTGCTCTAATTTTGTTTGTTAACTATTGCTATTTCAGTCACTTATCCACGTTTTTGTACAGACACTAACCCGGGTACTGGAAGATACAGTCTCGAAATAATTGGCAGCAACTGACGCCTGTAAAAAGGGGCATATTATTTATTTCAGAGGTTTTGGAATGTTCTGAATTCTCTACCCCAGAACGCTGTGAATTTTCAGCTGCAGAGGATATTATCTCTAAAAGGCTGTCTCTGTGAATGAGGCTGCTGTGTCAACTTGCAAATATACCTTCTAGATTTGAATTATTTGCAAGAGTTGCTGGTGATCTTCTGAGTGTATTTCCCTATTGGACATTGGGGTCAGGGTGAGGGAAGCTCAGACTAAGTTTAAATAACATTAAGAAATATAATTTTTGGACCTAATTTTGGATGACAACTTAGAGGAAACGATATAACCAAAGTTATGAAATAATTGAAAATAAATATAATACTTCCATAAAAATACAAAGCCATAGAACTTGGAGACACTGCAATAGAACACATGTTCTATTCAATAGACATTAATCAGAGCTAGCTGCGGAAATGGGGCACACAGTTACAGAATTATAGCTCAGGTATATAAGCTCGCTGGTGAACTGGGAGACACAGTTACAGAAAAGGGCCATGAATTTAAGCTCTCTGGGTAAGTGGCGAGCCAACTTAAAGAATAACGCTGTTGTATGTCAGCATAGGAACTGCCAATTCATGCTGCAGTTGTTTCCAACCTATGTGTGGCCGCACTTGAATCATTGAGCACGATTTTTGTCCACAGAAGGATGGGGAGGCGCACAGAGAGCGAAGGACACACAGAGCGAGGGACACAGAGAGCAAGGGACACACAGAGCGAGGGACACACAAAGAAAGCGCGGGACACACACAGAGAGCGAGGGACACACACAGAGAGCGAGGGACGCACAGAGGGAGGGACACACACAGAGAGCGAGGGACACACAGAGAGCGAGGGACGCACAGAGGGAGGGACGCACAGAGAGCGAGGGACGCACAGAGAGCGAGGGACACACAGAGACCGAGAGACACACAGAGAGCGAGGGACACACAGAGAGCGAGGGACACACAGAGAGCAAGGGACACAGAGAGCAAGGGACACACAGAGCGAGGGACGCACAGAAAGCGAGGGACACACAAAGAAAGCGCGGGACACACACAGAGAGCGAGGGACACACAGAGAGCGAGGGACGCACAGAGGGAGGGACACACACAGAGAGCGAGGGACACACAGAGAGCGAGGGACGCACAGAGGGAGGGACGCACAGAGAGCGAGGGACGCACAGAGAGCGAGGGACACACAGAGACCGAGAGACACACAGAGAGCGAGGGACACACAGAGAGCGAGGGACACACAGAGAGCGAGGGACACACAGAGAGCGAGGGACACACAGAGAGCGAGGGACACACAGAGCGAGCGACACACAGACAGCTGCGGACGCACAGAGAGCGATCACAGTTTATCAGAGAATTTAAAGTGCAGAAGGAGGCCATTCAGCCCGTCGAGTCTGCACCGGATCTTGGAAAGAGCACCCTATCCAAACCCACACCCCCACCCTATCTCCATAACCCAGCAACCCCACCCAACACTAAGGGCAATTTTGGACACTAAGGGCAATTTATCAAGGCCAATCCACCTAACCTGCACATCTTTGGACTGTGGGAGGAAACCGGAGCACCCGGAGGAAACCCGCCCACACACGGGGAGGATTTGCAGACTCCGCACAGACAGTGACACAATCCGGAATCGAACCTGGGACCCTGGAGCTGTGAAGCAATTGTGCTATCCACAATGATACCGTGCGCATGGGCGCACACAGAGCGAGGGAAACACAGAGAGCGAGGGACACACAGAGAGCGAGGGACACACAGAGAGCGAGGGACACACAGAGAGCGAGGGACACAGAGAGAGAGAGGGACACACAGAGAGCGAGGGACACACAGAGCGAGGGACGCACAGAGCGAGGGCCGCACAGAGCGAGGGACACACACAGAGAGCGAGGGACACACAGAGAGCGAGGGACACACATAGAGAGCGAAGGACACACAGAGAGCGTGGGACAAACTGAGAGCGACGGACGCACAGAGAGAGAGGGACGCAGAGAGCGAGGGACACACAGAGAGCGAGGGACACACAGAGAGCGAGTGACACACAGAGAGCGAGGGACACACAGAGAGCGAGGGGTGCACAGAGAGCGAGGGACACAGACAGCGAGGGACACAGACAGCGAGGGACACAGAGAGCGAGGGACACACAGAGATCGAGGGACACACAAAGTGCGAGCGACGCACAGAGAGCGAGGGGCGCACAGAGATCGAGGGACGCACAGAGATCGAGGGACGCACGGAAAGCAAAGGATGCACAGAGATCGAGGGACACACAGAGAGCGATGGACGCACAGAGAGCGAGGGACGCACAGAGAGCGAGGGACGCACAGAGAGCGAGGGACTCACAGAGAGCGAGGGACACACAGAGTGCGAGGGACATACAGAGAGTGAGGGACACACAGAGAGCGAGGGACACACAGAGAGCGAGGGACACACAGAGAGCGAGGGACACACAGAGAGCGAGGTTCACACAGAGAGCGAGGGACACACAGAGCGAGGGACACACAGAGCGAGGGGTGCACAGAGAGAGAGGGACACACACAGAGAGCGAGGGACTCACAGAGGGCGAGGGACACACAGAGAGCAAGGAACACACACAGAGAGCGAGGGACACACACACAGAGCGAGGGACACACACACAGAGCGAGGGACACACACACAGAGCGAGGGACACACACAGAGAGCGAGGGACACACAGAGAGCGAGGGACACACAGAGAGCGAGGTTCACACAGAGAGCGAGGGACACACAGAGCGAGGGACACACAGAGAGCGAGGGACTCACAGAGAGCAAGGGATGCACAGAGACCAAGGGACGCACACAGAGAGCGAGGGACACACAGAGAGCGTGGGATGCACAGAGAGCGAGGGACACACACAGAGAGCGAGGGACACACAAAGAGCGAGGAACACACAGAGAGCGAGGGACACACAGAGAGTGAGGGACACACAGAGAGCGAGGGACACACACAGCGAGGGACACACACAGAGCGAGGGACACACAGAGAACGAGGGACACACACAGAGAGCGAGGGAAGCACAGAGATGAGGGACGCACAGAGAGCGAGGGACGCACAGAGAGAGGGACACAAAGAGCGAGGGGTACAGAGAGCGAGGGACACAGACAGCGAGGGACACAGAGAGCGAGGGACACAGAGAGCGAGGGACACACAGAGAACGAGGGACGCACAGAGCGAGGGATACACAGAGCGAGTGACACACAGAGAGCGGGGGACACACAGAGAGCGAGGGACACACAGAGAGCGAGGGACACACAGAGAGCGGGGGGGACACAGAAATCGAGGGACACACAGAGATTGAGGGAAACACAGAGTGCGAGGGCCACACAGAGTGCGAGGGACACACAGAGAGCGAGGGACGCACAGAGAGCGAGGGACGCACAGAGAGCGAGGGACGCACAGAGAACGAGGGACGCACAGAGAGCGAGGGACGCACAGAGAGCGACTGACACACACAGAGCGAGGGACGCACAGAGAGCGAGGGACGCACAGAGAGTGAGAGACACACAGAGAGCGAAGGGGCACACAGAGAGCGAGGGACGCACAGAGAGCGAGGGACGCACAGCGAGCGAGGGACACACAGAGAGCGAGGGGCACACAGAGAGTGAGGGACGCACAGCCAGCGAGGGACGCACAGAGAGCAAAGGACGCACAGAGAGCGAGAGACACACAGAGAGCGAGGGTCACATAGAGAACGAGGGACGCACAGAGAGCGAGGGACGCACAGAGAGCGTGGGACGCACAGACAGCGAGGGACGCACAGAGAGCAAAGGACGCACAGAGAGCGAGGGACACACAGAGAGCGAGGGACACACAGAGAGCGAGGGACGCACAGAGAGCGAGGGACACACAGAGAGCGAGGGGTGCACAGAGAGCGAGGGACACACAGAGAGCGAGGGACACAAAGAGCGAGGGTCACAGAGCGAGGGACACACAGAGAGCGAGGGACACACAGAGAGCGAGGGACACAAAGAGCGAGGGACACAAAGAGAGAGGGACACACAGAGAGCGAGGGACACACAGAGAGCGAGGGACACACAGAGAGCGAGGGACACACAGAGAACGAGGGACACACAGAGAACGAGGGACACACAGAGAGCGAGGGACACACAGAGAGCCAGGGACACAAAGAGCGAGGGAAACCCAGCGAGCGAGGGACACACAGAGAGCGAGGGACACACACTGAGCGAGGGACCCACAGAGTGTGAGGGACACACAGAGAGCGAGGGACACACAGAGAGCGAGGAACACACAGAGAGCGAGGCGCACACAGAGAGCGAGGGACACACAGAGAGCGAGGGACACATAGAGAGCTGGGACGCACAGAGAGCGAGGGACACACAGAGAGCGAGGGACACACACAGTGAGCGAGGGGCGCACAGAGAGCGAGGGACGCGCAGAGAGCGAGGGACGCGCAGAGAGCGAGGGACACACAGAGTGAGGGACACACAGAGAGCGAGGGGCGCACAGAGAGCGAGGGAAACACAGAGAGCGAGGGACAGACACAGAGAGCGAGGGACACACAGAGAGCGAGGGACACACAGAGATTTGGGACACACAGAGAGCGAGGGACACACAGAGAGCGAGGGATTCACAGAGAGCGGGGGGGACACAGTGAGCGAGGGACACACAGACCGAGGGACACACACAAAGAGCGAGGGACACACAGAGAGCGAGGGAAACACAGAGTGCGAGGGACACACTGATCGAAGGGTGCACATAAAGCGAGGGACACACAAAGAGAGCGAGGGTCACACACAGAGCGAGGGACACACGGAGAGCGAGGGACACAAAGAGTGCGAGGGACACAAAGAGTGCGAGGGACACACAGAGAGTGAGGGACACACAGAGAGCGAGGGACACACAGCGAGGGACACACAGAGAGCGAGGGACACACAGAGCGAGGTACACACAGAGAGCGAGGGACACAGAGAGAGCGAGGGACACACAGAGAGCGAGGGACACACAGAGAGCGAGGGACGTACAGCGAGTGTGGGACACACACACAGAGCGAGGGACACACAGAGGGCGAGGGACACACAGAGCGAGGGAGACACAGAGAGCGAGGGACACACATAGAGAGCGAAGGACACACAGAGAGCGTGGGACAAACTGAGAGCGACGGACGCACAGAGAGAGAGGGACGCAGAGAGCGAGGGACACACAGAGAGCGAGGGACACACAGAGAGCGAGGGACACACAGAGAGCGAGGGACACACAGAGAGCGAGGGGTGCACAGAGAGCGAGGGACACAGACAGCGAGGGACACAGACAGCGAGGGACACAGAGAGCGAGGGACACACAGAGATCGAGGGACACACAAAGTGCGAGCGACGCACAGAGAGCGAGGGACACACAGAGAGCGAGGGACACACAGAGAGCGAGGGACACACAGAGAGCGAGGGGTGCACAGAGAGCGAGGGACACAGACAGCGAGGGACACAGACAGCGAGGGACACAGAGAGCGAGGGACACACAGAGATCGAGGGACACACAAAGTGCGAGCGACGCACAGAGAGCGAGGGACACACAGAGAGCGAGGGACACACAGAGAGCGAGGGACACAGACAGCGAGGGACACAGACAGCGAGGGACACAGAGAGCGAGGGACACACAGAGATCGAGGGACACACAAAGTGCGAGCGACGCACAGAGATCGAGGGACACACAGAGAGCGAGGGACACACAGAGAGCGAGGGAAGCAGAGAGAACGAGGGACACACACAGAGCGAGGGACACACACAGAGCGAGGGACACACACAGAGAGCGAGGGACACACACAGAGAGCGAGGGACACACACAGAGCGAGGGACACACAGAGAGCGAGGAACACACAGAGAGCGAGGGACACACAGAGAGCGAGGGACACACACCGAGAGCGAGGGACACACAGAGAGCGAGGGACACACACCGAGAGCGAGGGACACACACCGAGAGCGAGGGACACACACAGAGCGAGGGACACACACAGAGCGAGGGACACACACAGAGCGAGGGACACACACAGAGCGAGGGACACACAGAGCGAGGGACACACACAGAGCGAAGGACACACAGACAGCCAGGGACACAGACAGCGAGGGACACACAGAGAGCGAGGGACGCACAGAGAGCGAGGGACACACACAGAGAGCGAGGGACACAGAGAGCGAGGGACACACACAGAGCGAGGGACGCACAGAGAGCGAGGGACACACAGAGAGCGAGGGGCGCACAGAGAGTGAGGGACACTCAGAGAGTGAGGAACACACAGAGAGCGAGAGACACACAGACAGTGAGGGACGCACAGAGAGCGAGGGACACACAGAGAGCGAGGGACACACAGAGAGCGAGGGACACACAGAGAGCGAGGGACACACACAGAGCGAGGGACACACACAGAGCGAGGGACACACACAGAGCGAGGGACACACACAGAGCGAGGGACACACAGACAGCCAGGGACACAGACAGCGAGGGACAGACAGAGAGCGAGGGACGCACAGAGAGCGAGGGACACACACAGAGAGCGAGGGACACAGAGAGCGAGGGACACACACAGAGCGAGGGACGCACAGAGAGCGAGGGACACACAGAGAGCGAGGGGCGCACAGAGAGTGAGGGACGCACAGAGAGCGAGGGGTGCACAGACAGCGAGGGACACACACAGAGCGAGGGACACACAGAGAGCGAGGGACACACAGAGAGCGAGGGGTGCACAGACAGCGAGGGACACACAGACAGCGAGAGACACACAGACAGTGAGGGACACACAGACAGCGAGAGACACACAGACAGTGAGGGACACACAGACAGCGAGGGACACACAGAGAGCGAGGGACGCACAGTGAGCGAGGGACACACAGAACGAGGGAAACACACAGAGATCGAGGGACACACAGAGAGCGATGGACGCACAGAGAGCGAGGGACACACAGAGAGCGAGGGACACACAGAGCGAGGGACACACAGAGAGCGAGGGACGCACAGAGAGCGAGGGACGCACAGAGAGCGAGGGACGCACAGAGAGCGAAGGACGCATAGAGAGTGGGGGACGCACAGAGAGCGAGGGACGCACAGAGAGCGAGGGACGCACAGAGAGCGAAGGACGCATAGAGAGTGGGGGACGCACAGAGAGCGAAGGAAGCAGAGAGAGCGAGGGACACACACAGAGAGCAAGGGAAACACACAGAGCGAGGGACACACACAGAGCGAGGGACACACACAGAGCGAGGGACACACAGAGAGCGAGGGACACACACAGAGCGAGGGACACACACAGACAGCGAGGGACACAGACAGCGAGGGACAGACAGAGAGCGAGGGACACACAGAGAGTGAGGGACACAGAGAGCGAGGGACACACACAGAGAGCGAGGGACAAACAGAGAGAGAGAGGGACGCACAGAGAGCGAGGGACAAACAGAGAGAGAGGGACGCACAGAGAGCGAGGGGCGCACAGAGAGCGAGGGACACACAGAGAGCGAGGGACACACAGAGAGCGAGGGACACACACAGAGAGCGAGGGACACACAGAGAGCGAGGGACACACACAGAGAGCGAGGGACGCACAGAGAGCGAGGGACACACACAGAGAGAGAGGGACGCACAGAGAGCGAGGGACAAACAGAGAGAGAGGGACGCACAGAGAGCGAGGGGCGCACAGAGAGCGAGGGACACACAGAGAGCGAGGGACACACAGAGAGCGAGGGACACACACAGAGAGCGAGGGACACACAGAGAGCGAGGGACACACAGTGCGAGGGACACACAGAGAGCGAGGGACACACAGTGCGAGGGACACACAGAGAGCGAGGGACACACAGACAGCGAGAGACACACAGACAGTGAGGGACACACAGACAGCGAGGGACACACAGAGAGCGAGGGCCGCACAGAGAGCGAGGGACACACAGAGAGTGTGGGACGCACAGAGAGTGAGGGACACACAGAGAGCGTGGGACACACACAGAGAGCGAGGGACACACACAGAGAGCGAGGGACACACAGAGAGCGAGGGACACACAGAGAGCGAGGGACACACAGAGAGCGAGGGACACACAGAGCGAGGGGTGCCAAGAGAGCGAGGGACACACATAGAGAGCGAGGGACACACAGAGAGCGAGGGACACACACAGAGAGCGAGGGACACACACAGAGAGCGAGGGACACACAGAGAGCGAGGGACACACAGAGAGCGAGGGACACACAGAGAGCGAGGGACACACAGAGCGAGGGGTGCCAAGAGAGCGAGGGACACACATAGAGAGCGAGGGACACACAGAGGGCGAGGGACAAACTGAGAGCGAGGGACACACTGAGAGCGAGGGACACACAACAGAGCGAGGGACGCAGAGAGAGCGAGGGCCGCAGAGAGAGCGACGGACGCACAGAGAGAGAGGGACGCAGAGAGCGAGGGACACACAGAGAGCGAGGGACACACAGAGAGCGAGGGACACACAGAGAGCGAGGGGTGCACAGAGCGCGAAGGACACAGACAGCGAGGGACACAGAGAGCGAGGGAAACACAGAGAGCGAGGGACAGACAGAGAGCGAGGGACACACAGAGTGCGAACGACGCACAGAGAGCGAGGGGCGCACAGAGATCGAGGGACGCACAGAAAGCAAAGGATGCACAGAGATCGAGGGACACACAGAGAGCGAGGGACACAGAGAGCGAGGGACACACAGAAAGCAAAGGATGCACAGAGATCGAGGGACACACAGAGAGCGAGGGACACAGAGAGCGAGGGACACACAGAGAGCGAGGGACACACAGAGAGCGAGGGACACACAGAGAGCGAGGGACACACAGAGAGCGAGGGACACACAGAGCGAGGGGTGCCAAGAGAGCGAGGGACACACATAGAGAGCGAGGGACACACAGAGGGCGAGGGACAAACTGAGAGCGAGGGACACACTGAGAGCGAGGGACACACAACAGAGCGAGGGACGCAGAGAGAGCGAGGGCCGCAGAGAGAGCGACGGACGCACAGAGAGAGAGGGACGCAGAGAGCGAGGGACACACAGAGAGCGAGGGACACACAGAGAGCGAGGGACACACAGAGAGCGAGGGGTGCACAGAGCGCGAGGGACACAGACAGCGAGGGACACAGAGAGCGAGGGAAACACAGAGAGCGAGGGACAGACAGAGAGCGAGGGACACACAGAGTGCGAACGACGCACAGAGAGCGAGGGGCGCACAGAGATCGAGGGACGCACAGAAAGCAAAGGATGCACAGAGATCGAGGGACACACAGAGAGCGAGGGACACAGAGAGCGAGGGACACACAGAGAGCGAGGGACACACAGAGAGCGAGGGACACACAGAGAGCGAGGGACACACAGAGAGCGAGGGGTGCACAGAGCGCGAGGGACACAGACAGCGAGGGACACAGAGAGCGAGGGAAACACAGAGAGCGAGGGACGCACAGAAAGCAAAGGACGCACAGAGTGCGAACGACGCACAGAGAGCGAGGGGCGCACAGAGATCGAGGGACGCACAGAAAGCAAAGGATGCACAGAGATCGAGGGACACACAGAGATCGAGGGACATAGAGAGAGCGAGGGACGCACAGAGAGCGAGGGACACACAGAGAGCGAGGGACGCACAGAGAGCGGGGGACGCACAGAGAGCAAGGGACACACAGAGAGCGAGGGACACAGAGAGCGAGGGTCACACAGAGAGCGAAGGAAGCACAGAGAGCGAGGGACATACAGAGAGCAAGGGACACACACAGAGCGAGGGAGACACACAGAGTGAGGGACACACACAGAGCGAGGGACACACACAGAGCGAAGGACAAACAGAGAGCGAGGGAAACACAGAGAGCGAGGGACACACAGAGAGAGGGGCACAAAGAGCGAGGGGTACAGAGAGCGAGGGACACAGACAGCGAGGGACGCAAGACAGCGAGGGACACAGAGAGCGAGGGACACAGAGAGCGAGGGACACAGAGAGAGCGAGGGACACACACAGAGCGAGGGACGCACAGAGAGCGAGGGAAGCACAGAGAGCGAGGGACACACAGAGAGCGAGGCACACAGAGAGAGCGAGGGACACACACAGAGCGAGGGACGCACAGAGAGCGAGGGGCGCACAGAGAGCGAGGGACGCACAGAGAGCGAGGGACAAACTGAGTGAGGGACACACAGAGAGCGAGGGGCGCACAGAGAGCGAGGGACACACAGAGAGCGAGGGACACACAGAGAGCGAGGGACACACAGACAGCGAGGGACACACAGAGAGCGTGGGACGCACAGTGAGCGAGGGACACACAGAACGAGGGAAACACACAGAGAGCGAGGGCCACATAGAGCGCGAGGGACACACAGAGAGCGAGGGTCGCACAGAGAGCGAGGGACACACAGAGAGCGAGGGACACAAAGAGCGAGGGACACCGAGCGAGGGACACACAGTGAGCGAGGGACACAAAGAGCGAGGGACACAGATCGAGGGACACACAGAGAGCGAGGAGCGCACAGAGAGCGAGGGACACACAGAGAGCGAGGGGTGCACAGAGAGCGAGGGACGCACAGAGAGCGAAGGACGCACAGAGAGCGGGGGACGCACAGAGAGCGAAGGAAGCACAGAGAGCGAGGGACACACAGAGAGCGAGGGACACACAGAGAGCGAGGGACGCTCAGAGAGCGAGGGACGTACAGAGAGCGAGGGACGCACAGACAGCGAGGGATGCACAGAGAGCAAAGGACGCACAGAGAGCGAGGGACACACAGAGAGCGAGGGACACACAGAGCGAGGGACACACAGAGAGCGAGCGACACACAGAGAGCGAGGGACACACAGAGAGCAAGGGACACAGAGAGAGCGAGGGGTGCACAGAGAGCGAGGGACACACAGAGAGCGAGGGACACAAAGAGCGAGGGACACACACAGAGAGCTAGGGACGCACAGAGAGCAAGGGACACAGAGAGAGCGAGGGGTGCACAGAGAGCGAGGGACACACAGAGAGCGAGGGACACAAAGAGCGAGGGACACAGATCGAGGGACACACAGAGAGCGAGGGACGCACAGAGAGCGAGGGACACACAGAGAGCGAGGGTGCACAGAGAGCGAGGGACGCACAGAGAGCGAAGGACGCACAGAGAGCGGGGGAAGCACAGAGAGCGAAGGAAGCACAGAGAGCGAGGGACACACAGAGAGCGAGGGACACACAGAGAGCGAGTGACACACACAGAGCGAGGGACACACACAGAGCGAGGGACACACACAGAGCGAGGGACACACACAGAGCGAAGGACAAACAGAGAGCGAGGGAACCACAGAGAGCGAGGTTCACACAGAGAGCGAGGGACACATAGAGCGAGGGGTGCAGAGAGAGAGAGGGACACACACAGAGGGCGAGGGACACACAGAGTGTGAGGGACACACAGAGAGCGAGGGACACACACAAAGAGCGAGGGACACACACAGAGAGCGAGGGACACACACAGAGAGCGAGGGACACAAAGAGTGCGAGTGACACACAGAGAGCGAGGGACACACAGAGAGCGAGGGACTCACAGAGAGCGAGGGATGCACATAGAGCGAGGGACACAAACAGAGAGCGAGGGACACACACAGAGAGCGAGGGACACACAGAGAGCGAGGAAAACACATAGAGAGCGAGGGACATACACACAGAGAGCGAGTGACACACAGAGAGCGAGGGACACACAGAGATCGAGGGACACACAGAGAGCGAGGGACACACACAGAGAGCGAGGGACACAAACAGAGATCGAGGGACACAGAGAGCGAGTGAAACAGAGATAGCAAGGGACGTACAGACAGTGAGGGACGCACAGTGAACGAGGGACACACAGAGAGCGAGGGACGCACAGAGTGCGAGGGACGCACAGAGAGTGAGGGGTACACAGAGAATGAGGGGCAACAGAGAGTGAGGGGTACACAGAGAGCGAGGGACTCAGCAAGAGCAAGACCGAGGGACACACACAGAGCGAAGGACAAACAGAGAGCGACGGAAACACAGAGAGCGAGGGACGCAGAGAGAGAGGGATACAAAGAGCGAGGGGTACAGAGAGCGAGGCACACAGACAGCGATGGACACAGACAGCGAGGGACACAGACAGCGAGGGACACAGAGTGCGAGGGACACAGAGTGCGAGGGACACACAGAGAGCGAGGGACACACAGAGAGCGAGGGACACACAGAGAGCGAGGGACACACAGAGCGAGGGACGCACAGAGAGCGAGTGATACACAGAGAGCGAGGGACACACAGAGAGTGAGGGAAACACAGAGTGCGAGGGACACACTGAGCGAGGGACACACAGAGAGAGCGAGGGGCACACAGAGAGCGAGGGACACACAGAGAGAGAGGGACACACACAGAGAGCGAGGGACACACAGAGAGCGAGGAACACACATAGAGAGCGAGGGACATACACACAGAGAGCGAGTGACACACAGAGAGCGAGGGACACACAGAGAGCGAGGGACACACAGAGAGCGAGGGACACACAGAGAGCGAGGGACACACAGAGAGCGAGGGACACACAGAGAGCGAGGGACACACAGAGAGCGAGGGGTGCACAGAGCGCGAGGGACACAGACAGCGAGGGACACAGAGAGCGAGGGAAACACAGAGAGCGAGGGACAGACAGAGAGCGAGGGACACACAGAGTGCGAACGACGCACAGAGAGCGAGGGGCGCACAGAGATCGAGGGACGCACAGAAAGCAAAGGATGCACAGAGATCGAGGGACACACAGAGAGCGAGGGACACAGAGAGCGAGGGACACACAGAGAGCGAGGGACACACAGAGAGCGAGGGACACACAGAGAGCGAGGGACACACAGAGAGCGAGGGACACACAGAGAGCGAGGGACACAGACAGCGAGGGACACAGAGAGCGAGGGAAACACAGAGAGCGAGGGACGCACAGAAAGCAAAGGACGCACAGAGTGCGAACGACGCACAGAGAGCGAGGGGCGCACAGAGATCGAGGGACGCACAGAAAGCAAAGGATGCACAGAGATCGAGGGACACACAGAGATCGAGGGACATAGAGAGAGCGAGGGACGCACAGAGAGCGAGGGACACACAGAGAGCGAGGGACGCACAGAGAGCGGGGGACGCACAGAGAGCAAGGGACACACAGAGAGCGAGGGACACAGAGAGCGAGGGTCACACAGAGAGCGAAGGAAGCACAGAGAGCGAGGGACATACAGAGAGCAAGGGACACACACAGAGCGAGGGAGACACACAGAGTGAGGGACACACACAGAGCGAGGGACACACACAGAGCGAAGGACAAACAGAGAGCGAGGGAAACACAGAGAGCGAGGGACACACAGAGAGAGGGGCACAAAGAGCGAGGGGTACAGAGAGCGAGGGACACAGACAGCGAGGGACGCAAGACAGCGAGGGACACAGAGAGCGAGGGACACAGAGAGCGAGGGACACAGAGAGAGCGAGGGACACACACAGAGCGAGGGACGCACAGAGAGCGAGGGAAGCACAGAGAGCGAGGGACACACAGAGAGCGAGGCACACAGAGAGAGCGAGGGACACACACAGAGCGAGGGACGCACAGAGAGCGAGGGGCGCACAGAGAGCGAGGGACGCACAGAGAGCGAGGGACAAACTGAGTGAGGGACACACAGAGAGCGAGGGGCGCACAGAGAGCGAGGGACACACAGAGAGCGAGGGACACACAGAGAGCGAGGGACACACAGACAGCGAGGGACACACAGAGAGCGTGGGACGCACAGTGAGCGAGGGACACACAGAACGAGGGAAACACACAGAGAGCGAGGGCCACATAGAGCGCGAGGGACACACAGAGAGCGAGGGTCGCACAGAGAGCGAGGGACACACAGAGAGCGAGGGACACAAAGAGCGAGGGACACCGAGCGAGGGACACACAGTGAGCGAGGGACACAAAGAGCGAGGGACACAGATCGAGGGACACACAGAGAGCGAGGAGCGCACAGAGAGCGAGGGACACACAGAGAGCGAGGGGTGCACAGAGAGCGAGGGACGCACAGAGAGCGAAGGACGCACAGAGAGCGGGGGACGCACAGAGAGCGAAGGAAGCACAGAGAGCGAGGGACACACAGAGAGCGAGGGACACACAGAGAGCGAGGGACGCTCAGAGAGCGAGGGACGTACAGAGAGCGAGGGACGCACAGACAGCGAGGGATGCACAGAGAGCAAAGGACGCACAGAGAGCGAGGGACACACAGAGAGCGAGGGACACACAGAGCGAGGGACACACAGAGAGCGAGCGACACACAGAGAGCGAGGGACACACAGAGAGCAAGGGACACAGAGAGAGCGAGGGGTGCACAGAGAGCGAGGGACACACAGAGAGCGAGGGACACAAAGAGCGAGGGACACACACAGAGAGCTAGGGACGCACAGAGAGCAAGGGACACAGAGAGAGCGAGGGGTGCACAGAGAGCGAGGGACACACAGAGAGCGAGGGACACAAAGAGCGAGGGACACAGATCGAGGGACACACAGAGAGCGAGGGACGCACAGAGAGCGAGGGACACACAGAGAGCGAGGGTGCACAGAGAGCGAGGGACGCACAGAGAGCGAAGGACGCACAGAGAGCGGGGGAAGCACAGAGAGCGAAGGAAGCACAGAGAGCGAGGGACACACAGAGAGCGAGGGACACACAGAGAGCGAGTGACACACACAGAGCGAGGGACACACACAGAGCGAGGGACACACACAGAGCGAGGGACACACACAGAGCGAAGGACAAACAGAGAGCGAGGGAACCACAGAGAGCGAGGTTCACACAGAGAGCGAGGGACACATAGAGCGAGGGGTGCAGAGAGAGAGAGGGACACACACAGAGGGCGAGGGACACACAGAGTGTGAGGGACACACAGAGAGCGAGGGACACACACAAAGAGCGAGGGACACACACAGAGAGCGAGGGACACACACAGAGAGCGAGGGACACAAAGAGTGCGAGTGACACACAGAGAGCGAGGGACACACAGAGAGCGAGGGACTCACAGAGAGCGAGGGATGCACATAGAGCGAGGTACTCACAGAGAGCGAGGGATGCACAGAGAGCGAGGGACACAAACAGAGAGCGAGGGACACACACAGAGAGCGAGGGACACACAGAGAGCGAGGAAAACACATAGAGAGCGAGGGACATACACACAGAGAGCGAGTGACACACAGAGAGCGAGGGACACACAGAGATCGAGGGACACACAGAGAGCGAGGGACACACACAGAGAGCGAGGGACACAAACAGAGTTCGAGGGACACAGAGAGCGAGTGAAACAGAGATAGCAAGGGACGTACAGACAGTGAGGGACGCACAGTGAACGAGGGACACACAGAGAGCGAGGGACGCACAGAGTGCGAGGGACGCACAGAGAGTGAGGGGTACACAGAGAATGAGGGGCAACAGAGAGTGAGGGGTACACAGAGAGCGAGGGACTCAGCAAGAGCAAGACCGAGGGACACACACAGAGCGAAGGACAAACAGAGAGCGACGGAAACACAGAGAGCGAGGGACGCAGAGAGAGAGGGATACAAAGAGCGAGGGGTACAGAGAGCGAGGCACACAGACAGCGATGGACACAGACAGCGAGGGACACAGACAGCGAGGGACACAGAGTGCGAGGGACACACAGAGAGCGAGGGACACACAGAGAGCGAGGGACACACAGAGAGCGAGGGACACACAGAGAGCGAGGGACACACAGAGCGAGGGACGCACAGAGAGCGAGGGACACACAGAGAGCGAGTGATACACAGAGAGCGAGGGACACACAGAGAGTGAGGGAAACACAGAGTGCGAGGGACACACTGAGCGAGGGACACACAGAGAGAGCGAGGGGCACACAGAGAGCGAGGGACACACAGAGAGAGAGGGACACACACAGAGAGCGAGGGACACACAGAGAGCGAGGAACACACATAGAGAGCGAGGGACATACACACAGAGAGCGAGTGACACACAGAGAGCGAGGGACACACAGAGAGCGAGGGACACACACAGAGAGCGAGGGACACAAACAGAGATCGAGGGACACAGAGAGCGAGGGACACGGAGATAGCAAGGGACGTACAGACAGTGAGGGACGCACAGTGAGCGCAGGACACACAGAGAGCGAGGGACGCACAGAGTGCGAGGGACGCACAGAGAGTGAGTGGTACACAGAGAGTGAGGGGCACACAGAGAGTGAGGGGTACACAGAGAGCGAGGGACTCAGCAAGAGCGAGGGACACAGCGAGACCGAGGGACACACACAGAGCGAAGGACAAACAGAGTGCGACGGAAACACAGAGAGCGAGGGACAGACAGAGAGCGAGGGACACGCAGAGCGAGGGACGGAGAGAGACAGGGACACAAAGAGCGAGGGGTACAGAAAGCGAGGCACACATACAGCGAGGGACATAGACAGTGAGGGACACAGAGAACGAGGGACACAGAGAGCGAGGGACACAGAGTGCGAGGGACACACAGAGAGCGAGGGACACACAGAGAGCGAGGGACACACAGAGAGCGAGGAACACACAGAGCGAGGGACACACAGAGAGCGAGGGACACACAGAGAGCGAGTGACACACAGTGATCGGGGGACACACAAAGAGCGAGGGACACACAGAGAGCGAGGGACACACAGAGAGCGAGGGACACACAGACAGTGAGGGAAACACAGAGAGCGAGGGACACACAAAGAGCGAGGGACACACAGTGAGCGAGGGACACACAGAGAGCGAGGGACACACAGACAGTGAGGGAAACACAGAGTGCAAGGGAGACACAGAATGCGAGGGACACACTGAGCGAGGGGTGCACAAAAAGCGAGGGACGCAAAGAGAGCGAGGGACAAACAGAGAGCGAGGGACAAAAAGAGTGCGAGGGACACACAGAGAGTGAGGGACACACAGAGAGCGAGGGACACACAGAGAGCGAGGGACACACAGAGCGAGGGACATAGAGAGCGAGGGACACACAGAGAGCGAGGGACACACAGAGAGCGAGGGACACACAGAGCGAGGGGTGTACAGAGAGAGAGTGACACACACCGAGAGCGAGGGACACACAGAGAGCATGGAACACACAGAGAGCGAGGGACACACACACAGAGCGAGGGACACACACAGAGAGCGAGGGACACACACAGAGAGCGAGGGACACACAGAGAGCGAGGGACACACAGAGAGCAAGGTTCACACAGAGAGCGAGGGACACACAGAGAGCGAGGGACACAAAGAGTGCGAGGGACACACAGAGAGCGAGGGACTCACAGAGAGCGAGGGACACACACAGAGAGCGAGGGACACACAGAGAGCGAGGAACACACACAGAGAGCGAGGGACACACACAGAGAGCGAGGGACACACAGAGAGCGAGGGACACACAGAGAGCGAGGGACACACACAGAGAGCGAGGCACACAGAGAGCGAGGGTCACGGAGAGAGCGAGGGACGCACAGAGTGCGAGGGACGCACAGACAGTGAGGGATGCATAGTGAGCGAGGGACACACAGAGAGCGAGGGACGAACAGAGAGCGAGGGACGCACAGAGAGTGAGGCGTACACAGAGAGTGAGGGGCACACAGAGAGTGAGGGGTACACAGAGAGTGAGGGGCACACAGAGAGTGAGGGGTACACAGAGACCGAAGGACAAAGCGAGAGCGAGAGATACAGCAAGAGTGAGGGACACTGCGAGAGAACGAGAGTGAGAGATAGAGTGATAAAAAGAGAGCGAGTTGTACACAGTGAGAGAGTGGGACAAAGAGAGAGGGGGTAGAGATAGAGGGAGAGGGAGAGAGGGGGACAGAGAGAGGGGGATACAGAAAGGGAGAGGGCGACAGGGAGAGTGACACAGAGAGAAAGAGGTAGACAGTGAAAGAGAGGCATAGAGTGAGAGGACACTTTGAGAGCAACAGGGACACAGAGGGAGAGAGGGACAGAGAGAGGTGGGCACACGGAGAGAGTGAGGGAAACACACAGAGAAAGAGGTACACAGCGGGTCAGGATCTGAGGTTTCGGGGACGGGAGTGGGTCAGGATGTGAGGGTTAGGGGACATGAGGGTGTGATGGTGTGAGGGTGCCAGGACGTGAGGCAGTCAGGACATTAGGGTTATCAAACTGACCGTTTTCATTCAATCCAAATTGTTTCTTTATAAATTCTAATCTCAGGAATTAACATCAGAAGATTTCAGTGAAAAATCTGTCCGTGAACAACAAGTAAAATATGAAGTGAAACTTTGCAATGAGCTTTGTTTGCCTGGCCAGGAATCTTCTCTCTAAATGGGAGCAGGAATGAAGTTGTGTTTAACTCACATTCTGTAATTTCTTGCTGGTTTTTACTCATTCTATGGAAAGCCTTCCTAAGGCGACAGACGAATGGTCATTCCCAACATGTCAGAAATTCAGAGGGAACAAATGTTAAACAAAGACAGAAATAAGGACAGGACATTGTGAATCTGTGGCTGTCTGCTGAATTAACATAACCATAGACAGGACAAGTGTTACCTTTGCAGACACAGGAAACACACCGAGGGGGACATTCCTGACAGAAAGTCGGGGGTGGGGACAGCACACAGGTCACTGAGGAGATCTCAGTCCAAACTGTTTCTCATCATTTCCCAAATGTTTCACAACATTTGTGGCACTTCCAAAATTTAAGATACTTTGCTGTCTGTATTCTGTGAATCCAGCTGTGAAATATCTTCACTTCAATGTCTTTTCCCCAACACTATCCCCATGTCCCTTTATGTCATTGGGATTTAGAAAGCTGTCAATTTCTGCTTTAAACTTGGTCAATATCTTTCCATCTTTGAGAGTGGAGACATCACCAGGAATGTGGGATTAGATCTCCAGGGTTAGGTTGGAGAAACAGGGCTCGTTCGGGTCCTATTGAACCAATCTCTCCTCCGAGGACAGTCCGGCAATCTCCCTGTCAGCCGATTGACCCTCCGCTGCACTCCCTCTCTGGCAACTATATCCTTTCTATGTTAGGGAGACCGAAACTGTACACAGTACTCCAGGTGTGGTCTCACCAAGGCCTTGTGTAACTGCAGTAAGACATCTCCACTTCTGAATTCAAATCCCTCTTTCAATGAAGGCCAACATATCATTGGTCTTCTTAACTGCTTGCTGCAAGCCCCTCTCCACTTTCAGTGACTGGTGTACAAGCTCCATTTGTACATCCACATTGCCCAACATATCACCATTTAAATTTGACTCTTTCCTTCAGTTTTTGTTTGATACTAACTTGGACAACTGTCCGAATTGTCTCAGTGTTGTGCTCACATAAAATGGCCACCGTTCAGTAACTTAAAATGGCTGACTGCTGATCGTGGATTTGTTTAGACAGATTCCCAGAGAGAGATAGAGAGATGCAGAGACAGAGAAGATGGGGAGAATAACAGAATACATTAATTCAATGTTCAGAATCTCCATCTCTGTGTATACTCTGCACAGCGCTGTTGGAATGTAATAATCAGCGCTCACAGAATCATAGAATATACATTGCAGGAGTAGCCCATTTGGCCCATCGAGTCTGCACTGGCCCTCGGAGAGAGCACCCTACCCAAGCCCACGCCTCCACCCTATCCAAATAACCCCAGTAACACCACCTAACCTTTGGGCCACAAAGGGGCAATTTAGCACGGCCAACATCTCCTCACATCCTTCTAGGCCCTAGTGAATACAGGCACAATCATAGAATCCCTACAATGCAGAAGGAGGCCATTCTGCCCATCGAATCGACACCAACCCTCTGACACAGCATTCTATGTAAGCTCAGTCACCCGCCCTATCCCAATAGCTCCTTAACCTAATCTAAACAATCTTTCTTGGGCACTAAGGGGTAATTTAGCAGGACCATTCCACCTAGCCTGCACATCTTTGGACTGTGGAAGGAAACCGGAGCACCCGGAGGAAACCCACGCACACACGGGGAGAAACTGCCAACTCCACGTAATCAGTCACACAAGGCCGGAATTTATCCCGGGTCACTGGCACAGTGAGGCAGCAGTGCTAACCACTGTGCCACAGTCAAACCAATCTCTCCTTGTAGGACAGTCCGGTAACCTCCCTATCAGCCGATTGACCCTCCGCTGCACTCCCTCTCTGGCAACGATATCCTTTCTTAGTTAGGGAGACCGAAACTGTACGCAATACTCCAGGTGTGGTCTCACCAAGGCCTTGTGTAACTGCAGTAAGACATCTCCACTTCTGAACTCAAATCCCTCTTTCAATGAAGGCCAACATATCATTGGTCTTCTTAACTGCTTGCTGCACCCCCCTCTCCACTTTCAGTGACTGGTGTACAAGGACAGCCAGCTCCCTTTCTACATCCACATTCCCCAACAAATCACTGTTTAAATCAGACACTTTCCATCAGGATTTTGTTATACCAACGTGTACAAATGTCAGAAATGACTGTGCTGTGCTCACCTAAAATGGCCACCATTAAGTAACTTAAAATGGCTGACTGCTGATCGTGGATTTTGTTCTGACAATATTCCCAGACAGACAGAGAGAGAAGCAGAAACAGAGGGATGGAGAAACTAATAGAAGACATATATTTGAGATTTTGAAACTCCGTCAAACACGACCAGCAAAGGTACATCATGGGGTTAGACACAGATTCCTCTACACTGTCCCTGGCAAACACTCCCAGGACAGGTACATCACGGGGTTAGATATCGAGCAAGGCTCTCTCTACACTGTGCCCATCAAACACTCCCAGGACAGGTACATCACGGGGTTAGATATCGAGCAAGGCTCTCTCTACACTGTGCCCATCAAACACTCCCAGGACAGGTTTATATATAGAATAACAGATACCCGGGATGAGTTACAGACTGGAATCTAATCGAGGGGTTGTGGATGGTTTATCTATAGAATAACAGATACCCGAGAGTGAGTTACAGACTGGATTCTAATCGAGGTGTTCGGGGTGGTTTATATATAGAATAACAGGTACCCGAGAGTGAGTTACAGACTGGAATCTAATCGAGGGGTTCGAGGTGGTTTATATATAGAATAACAGATATCCAGGAGTGAGTTACAGACTGGAATCTAATTGAGGGATTCAGGGTGGTTTATATATAGAATAACAGATACCCGGGAGTGAGTTACAGACTGGAATCTAATCGAGGGGTCCAGGATGGTTTATATATAGAATAAAGATACCCGGGAATGAGTTACACACTGGAATCTAATCGAGGGGTTCGGGATAGTTTATATATAGAATAACAGATACCCGGGAGTGAGTTACAGACTGGAATCTAATCGAGGGGTTCAGGGTGGTTTATATATAGAATAACAGATACCCGGGAGTGAGTTACAGACTGGAATCTAATCGAGGGGTTCGGGATAGTTTATATATAGAATAACAGATACCCGGGAGTGAGTTACAGACTGGAATCTAATCGAGGGGTTCAGGATGGTTTATATATAGAATAACAGATACCCGGGAGTGAGTTACAGACTGGAATCTAATCGAGGGGTTCAGGATGGTTTATATATAGAATAACAGATACCCGGGAGTGAGTTACAGACTGGAATCTAATCGAGGGGTTCGGGGTGGTTTATATATAGAATAACAGATTCCCGGGAGTGAGTTACAGACTGGAATCTAATCGAGAGGTTCGGGGTGGTTTATATATAGAATAACAGGTACCCGGGAGTGAGTTACAGACTGGAATCTAATCGAGGGGTTCGGGGTGGTTTATATATAGAATAACAGGTACCGGGGAGTGAGTTACAGACTGGAATCTAATCGAGGGGTTCAGGGTGGTTTATATATAGAATAACAGATACCCAGGAGTGAGTTACAGACTGGAATCTAATCGAGGGCTTCAGGATCGTTTTTATATAGAATAACAGATTCCCGGGAGTGAGTTACAGACTGGAATCTAATCGAGGGGTTCGGGGTGGTTTATTTATCGAATAACAGATACCCGGGAGTGAGTTACAGACTGGAATCTAATCGAGGGGTTCAGGGTGGTTTATATATAGAATAACAGATACCCGGGAGTGAGTTACAGACTGGAATCTAATCGAGGGGTTCAGGATGGTTTATATATAGAATAACAGATACCCGGGAGTGAGTTACAGACTGGAATCTAATCGAGGGGTTCAGGATGGTTTATCTATAGAATAACAGTCACAGCTGACACTGAGACACACACGAGATGTACAATATCAATTATTATTCTGAAGCATTTGATTAAATCACCCTTAAACTAAATTCCAGTGTTTCAGAGTAAAGCTTTATCTGCACTGTCCATCAAACACTCACAACACAAATGCTGTCTGGGCTTAAATACAGAGTCAAAATCCCTCTGTCCAGTCCAAAGAATTTTTCATTGCAGACAGTTATTTTTATTTTTTGGAAAAGCAGAACTCAAATTGCACCGAACCCCAAGGTGGACTCTTGTTTATTTCAGCCCTTCACATTTAAACATGAAGTTTACGCTCCGATTACAGGTGTCTGCTTGTCTCTGTTTGTATATTCTCTGTTATTGTTGTTTTGTCACTTGTCTGAAGTATTTGAATAATAGGCCTTGGTTAATCAATCCTTTATCCCAGCACATGGAAGTTGTGAATCTTCAAGGCTGTCAGTCTAATGTAGATAACAAAAAACTACATCCTTTGATCAATCCATTTCCCAACCCTAAATAGATCTCACACATTTCCATAATGCAGGAATTTCTCCATCAAAACTTCCAATCAGTTCCCAATACTCTTGTTAACACTTGCCTGTTTTCCCTAAATTCCACTGACAGATTCCGAAAGCTGCACAGAAAAATGACTGGGTATTTTAAACTTTGAAACAAAACTATTTGAACTTGTGCTTCAATCCTATTACACAGAAATGTTGTCCGGTGGGCTGACAGTTTCACAGTGAGACTGAAACATTGAGGTACGCCTCGCACTGCACTTGACAACATTTGTGGCACTTCCACAATCTACGATACATTGCTGTCTGTATTGTGTGAATCCAGCTGTGAAATGTCTGTCCAGTTTAAACTTCCACTGTTTCTGTCTTCTCATCATTTATAAAGATCACGGTTCTATCCTTTTTATGTCTAAAGCACATCATCTAAACATTTCCCAACACTGAAACACGTCCACAGTTCAGTCTACTGCCAAAACGATAATATCTCCCTGCAATTTGATGTTTCCAGCTATGTTGCTTACAACGCTGTCTAATGTTTGGTGTCATTGGCAAACTGGGATGTGTAGCATTCTATCAAATGGTCTTAAATGGCTAATATATACGTGTGTGTGTGTGTGACAATGTGTGTGTACACGCATGTGTCTATGCACGCAGGGTGTGTGTGCATGTATCTGGACCCGTGTATGTATCAGTCAGTGTGTGCACGCACATGTGTGTGTGTATCTGTAAACTTGTGTGTGTAAACGCATTTAAGTCTCAAAGGAAAATATGAGCAGGTGTAGGCGATTTGGCCCATCGAGTCTGCTCCACCATTCAAACAGATCCTGGCACGCACAGACGCACGCACACTCACACACATTCCGATTTTATGATACACACTCGATTTGTGTCTGGAACATGCTCAATGAGTGAGCTTCCACAACCCTCTGGATCAGAGAATTCCAAAGATTCTCCACCCTCTGAATGAAGAAATTCCCCCTCATCTCAGTCTGCAATGGTCTACCCCTGATTCTGAGTATTCATGTCAAGAGGGAGAGAATACAAGACCAGGGATGTACTTCTGGGGCTGTATAAGGCTCTGGTCAGACCCCATTTGGAGTATTGTGAGCAGTTTTGGGCCCAGTATCTAAGGAAGGATGTGCTGGCCTTGGAAAGAGTCCAGAGGAGGTTCACAAGAATGTTCCCTGGAATGAAGAACCTGTCGTATGAGGAATGGTTGAGGACACTGGGTCTGTACACATTGGAGTTTAGAAGGATGAGGGGGGGTCTTATTGAAACTTACAGGATACTGCGAGGCCTGGATAGAGTGGACGTGGAGAGGATGTTTCCACATGTAGGAAAAACTAGAAGCAGAGAACACTATCTCAGACTAAAGGGACGATCCTTTAAAACAGAGATGAGGAGTAATTTCTTCAGCCAGAGGGAGGTGAATCTGTGGAACTCTTTGCCACAGAAGGGTGTGGAGGCCAAATCACTGAGTGTCTCTAAGACAGAGATAGATAGGCTCTTGATCAATAAGGGGTTCAGGGGATAGGGAGAGAAGGCAGGAGAATGGGAATTAGAAAAATATCAGCCATGATTGAATGGAGGAGCAGACTCGATGGGCCGAGTGGCCTAATTCTGCTCCTATGTCTTCTGGTCTTATTGTTTGAGACTGTGCCCCCTCCCCCTGGTTCTAATCTCACCAGTCAGAGAGATCATCCAACCTACATCTATCTTGTGATGCCCCGTATGAATTGTGTATGTTTCAAGATCACCTCTCATTTTTCGGCACTCTCGGGAACACAGGTACATTTTCCTCAATCTCTCCTCATCAGACAACGTCACCATCCCAGGGATTCGTCTGGTGAATCTCCGTTACACTCCTTCTACAGCAAGTACATCCTTCCTTAGATATGGGGAACAAAACTCCACACAATGGTCCAGGTGTGTTGTGACCAAGGCTCTGTACAATTGCAGCAAGTCATCTAAACCCCAATACGAATAACCCCGAGCGATGAAAGTTAACGTACCATTGGCCTTCCTGATTGGTCAATATACCCGCACGCAAGTGTTTAGTGACCCATGAATAAGGAGTTAGATACAAAGCAAAGCTCCCTCTGCACTGACCCATCAAACACTCCCAGGACAGGTACAGCACGGGGTTAGATACAGAGTAAAGCTCCCTCTACACTGACCCATCAAACACTCCCAGGACAGGTACAGCACGGGGTTAGATACAGAGTAAAGCTCCCTCTACACTCTCCCCATCAAACACTCCCAAAACAGGTACAGCACGGGGTTAGATACAGAGTAATGCTCCCTCTACACTGTCCCCATCAAACACTCCCAGGACAGGTACAGCACGGGGTTAGACACAGAGTAAAGCTCCGTCTACACTGTCCCCATCAAACACTCCCAGGACACGTACAGCACGGGGTTAGATACAGAGTAAATCTCCCTCTACACTTTCCCCATCAAACACTCCCAGAACAGGTTCTGCACGGGGTTAGATACAGAGTAAAGCTCCCTCTACACTGTCCCCATCAAACACTCCCAGGACAGGTACAGCACGGGGTTAGGTACAGAGTAAAGCTCGCTCTACACTGTCCCCATCAAACACTCCCAGGACAGGTACAGCACGGGGTTAGATACAGAGTAAAGCTCCCTCTACACTGTCCCCATCAAACACTCCCAGGACAGGTACAGCACGGGGTTAGATACAGAGTAATGCTCCCTCTACACTGTCCCCATCAAACACTCCCAGGACAGGTACAGCACGGGGTTAGATACAGAGTAAAGCTCCCTCTTCACTGTCCCCATCAAACACTCCCAGGACAGGTGCAGCACGGGGTTAGATACAGAGTAACGCGCCCTCTACACTGTACCCATCAAACACTCCCAGGAGAGGTACAGCACGGGACGGGGTTAGATACAGAGTAAAGCTCCCTCTACACTGTCCCCATCAAACACTCCCAGGATAGGTACAGCACGGGGTTAGATACAGAGTAAAGCTCCCTCTACACTGTCCCCATCAAACACTCCCAGGATAGGTACAGCACGGGGTTTGATACAGAGTAAAGCTCCCTCTGCATTTTTCCTCTCAAACACTCCCAGGACAGGTACAGCACGGGGTGTGATACCGAGCAGGGCTCTCTCTACACTGTCCCCATCAAACACTCCCAGGACAGGTACAGAACGGGGTTAGATACAGAGTAAAGCTCCCTCTAAACTGTCCCCATCAAACACTCCCAGGACAGGTACAGCACGAGGTTAGATAGAGAGTAAAGCTCCCTCCACACTGTCCCCATCAAACACTCCTAGGACAGGTACAGCACGGGGTTAGATACAGAGTAAAGCTCCCTCTACAGTGTCCCCATCAAACACTCCCAGGACAGGTACAGCACGGGGTCTGATATCGAGCAGGGCTCTCTCTACACTGTCCCCATCAAACACTCCCAGGACAGGTACAGCACGGGGTCTGATATCGAGCAGGGCTCTCTCTACACTGTCCCCATCAAACACTCCCAGGACAGGTACAGAACGGGGTTAGATACAGAGTAAAGCTCCCTCTGCATTTTTCCTCTCAAACACTCCCAGGACAGGTACAGCACGGGGTGTGATACCGAGCAGGGCTCTCTCTAAACTATGCTGTTTCCATTATCCCCCATCACATTTGCTTGTTTTCCAATTCACTTTAATTCTGTGCCATCTCGTTCTTGAGCTTCTTAATAGTGGGAACAGTTTCTCCCTGTCTACTCTGTCCGGCACCCCCAAGAATTTGATCACCTCTATCTAATCTCCTCTTGGCCATTTCTCTCTGTGGAGAACAGACCCAACCTCTCCAATCTATCCTCATCAATGAAGTTTCTCATCCCTGAACCATTCTTGTGAACCTCCTCTGCACTCGCTCCAGTGTGTTCACATCCTTCCTATAGTGTGGCGCCCAGAACTGTCCACAATATTCCAGCTGAGGTCTAACTAGTGTCTTGTATAAGTTCAGCCTTACCTCCTCGCTCTTGTACCAATGCGGGAAAATACTGAGCAGGTCAGGCAGCATCTGTGGAGAGAGAAATAGAATCTTGGACCAGGGCGACTGGCAGATAGACAGATAGAGAAAAGTCCACACACACAGTAACACACTTACCCTCACACAGACACCCTGCTCTAAACAGATAGAAAATGCGGCAGATCACTTCTCCATCAGTAAATGGAAGGAGATTTTGGATTTCTCTTCAAAAGGACCAGCACACATTTAAAAAGAATGGGTGGGTGGGAGGGTTGGTGCTTCCCAATCTTTTGTATTATTATTGGGCGGTGAATTTGGAGAATATTCGACAATGGTGGGGAGAGGAAGAAGCGGAATGGGTACAGGTGGAGTAAGCATCGTGTAAGGGGGCTTGTTTGCAGACTTTCGCTGCGGCCCCACTCCCATTTCCCCCGGGGAAGTTTACACAAAGCCCGGTGCTGGCATCTTCCTTCAACATCTGGAGCAAGTGGAGACGCCATTTTGCTTTGGTAAACTTGACGGTGCGAGCCCCTATTTATGGAAACCCCCGATTCACCCAGGCGGCAAGACTGGATACAATATTTAAACAGTGGCATAAAGCTGGGCTGAGACAGGTTACAGACTTGTTGTTGGAAAGTAGATTTGAAGAATTGAGGGAGAAACATAAAATGCCGAGGGAGGTGAAGTTTAATTATCTTCAATGATTAAACTTGGTGAAAAAGGAGTTGTCCTCTTTCGTTGCCTACCAGAGAACAAGCTGCTGGATAAATTGCTCCTCCCAGCTGAGTTGGTGATGGGAGAATTACTAACATTTACAGCTGGCTGATGGACAGAAAGAAAGCAGCAATTGAGGAAATAAAACAAAAGTGGAAGGAAGAGTTGGGTGTGGCGTTGGAATGGGGACTATGGAGTGAGATTATACACAGGGTCAATGCGACATCTTCACGTGCTCGAATGGGCTTGATACAATTCAAGGATGTACACAGGGGCTATATGACACAGGGACGAACGAGCAGACCCTTCACAGAGGAAGAAGATAAATGTGAGAGTGTAAAGGAGGACCAGTGAACCACGTCCACATCTTCTGGTCACGTCCACGATTATTGGGCTTCTGGCTCTCGCTATTTAAAACAGTAACAAAAGTTGTGGAGGTGGAAATATTACTGGGACCACATGAGGCAATTTCTGGGGTGTCGGAAGTACCGGGACTAATAGATGGGGACGGGGCCGATGTGGTGGCCTTTGCCACATTGATCGCCCGGAGGCTAATTGTATTGGGAGGGAAGTCAGAAGATCCGCCAAAAATATCGACATGGTTGAGGGATATTGCGGAATTCCTTAAACTTGAGAAACTAAAGTTAGCCCTTTGTGGCTCAGGTGGGGGGTTCTGGACGAGATGGAAGCTGTTCTTGTCTCTATTTACAGATCTGTTTGTTGCCCGTGGGTAAGGGGAGGGAAGAGGGGAAAGTTTAATGGAAATAATGGAATAAATCTCAAATGAGGAGAATAGTATTTTGTTTGTGTTGTGACTGATTGTTTGTATGTTGTTATGTCCGTCCTCATCGGAATGATAATATTTTCAAAAAACACAGCAATAATGACCACATTTTTAAAAAATTAGCTCACGGACTGCAAAATGGGTTTAAAGGTCTTGAGTTAAAAGTCTTAAACTTAAAGGTGGGAATGAGGGAGTTAATTCATCCTTTCCACAGGGGACGTGGGGGAATTGTCCACCATGATCACATTTCTGATTGTGGAAACTTACTGTGCAATCAATATGCCTGCTGTCAGTTTGTACAGGTTCAAGTAGAAAGAGAGAAAGAAATCCATCTTCAGAGACTCTGAACTTAATTTTGAAAGTGCCACCATTTTTGGGGCTCTTCCTGTGCACAAGCTGCCTGCAGAATTCCCCAAATTAAAAACAAGGTGAGAGAGGAGAGTGAGGGGCGAGGTAACAGAAAGCAGTTGGGGTTATGAAACTGACCGTTTTCATTGAATATAAATTGTTTCATTATAAATTCTAATCTCAGGAGGGTTTCCTGAAACAATATGTTGACAGGCCAACAAGAGGCGAGGCCACGTTGGATTTGGTTTTGGGTAATGAACCAGGCCAGGTGTTGGATTTGGAGGTAGGAGAGCACTTTGGGGACAGTGACCACAATTCGGTGACGTTTACATTAATGATGGAAAGGGATAAGTATACACCGCAGGGCAAGAGTTATAGCTGGGGGAAGGGCAATTATGATGCCATTAGACGTGACTTGGGGGGGATAAGGTGGAGAAGTAGGCTGCAAGTGTTGGGCACACTGGATAAGTGGGGCTTGTTCAAGGATCAGCTACTGCGTGTTCTTGATAAATATGTACCGGTCAGGCAGGGAGGAAGGCATCGAGCGAGGGAACCGTGGTTTACCAAGGAAGTGGAATCTCTTATTAAGAGGAAGAAGGAGGCCTATGTGAAGATGAAGTGTGAAGTTTCGGTTGGGGCGATGGATAGTTACAAGGTAGCGAGGAAGGATCTAAAGAGAGAGCTAAGACGAGCAAGGAGGGGACATGAGAAGTATTTGGCAGGAAGGATCAAGGAAAACCCAAAAGCTTTCTATAGGTATGTCAGGAATAAGCGAATGACTAGGGAAAGAGTAGGACCAGTCAAGGACAGGGATGGGAAATTGTGTGTGGAGTCTGAAGAGATAGGCGAGATACTAAATGAATATTTTTCGTCAGTATTCACTCAGGAAAAAGATAATGTTGTGGAGGAGAATGCTGAGCCCCAGGCTAATAGAATAGATGGCATTGAGGTACGTAGGGAAGAGGTGTTGGCAATTCTGGACAGGCTGAAAATAGATAAGTCCCCGGGACCTGATGGGATTTATCCTAGGATTCTCTGGGAGGCCAGGGAAGAGATTGCTGGACCTTTGGCTTTGATTTTTATGTCATCATTGGCTACAGGAATAGTGCCAGAGGACTGGAGGACAGCAAATGTGGTCCCTTTGTTCAAAAAGGGGAGCAGAGACAACCCCGGCAACTATAGACCGGTGAGCCTCACGTCTGTAGTGGGTAAAGTCTTGGAGGGGATTATAAGAGACAAGATTTATAATCATCTAGATAGGAATAATATGATCAGGGATAGTCAGCATGGCTTTGTGAAGGGTAGGTCATGCCTCACAAACCTTATTGAGTTCTTTGAGAAGGTGACTGAACAGGTAGATGAGGGTAGAGCAGTTGATGTGGTGTATATGGATTTCAGCAAAGCGTTTGATAAGGTTCCCCACGGTAGGCTATTGCAGAAAATACGGAGGCTGGGGATTGAGGGTGATTTAGAGATGTGGATCAGAAATTGGCTAGCTGAAAGAAGACAGAGGGTGGTGGTTGATGGGAAATGTTCAGAATGGAGTACAGTCACAAGTGGAGTACCACAAGGATCTGTTCTGGGGCCGTTGCTGTTTGTCATTTTTATCAATGACCTAGAGGAAGGCGCAGAAGGGTGGGTGAGTAAATTTGCAGACGATACTAAAGTCGGTGGTGTTGTCGATAGTGTGGAAGGATGTAGCAGGTTACAGAGGGATATAGATAAGCTGCAGAGCTGGGCTGAGAGGTGGCAAATGGAGTTTAATGTAGAGAAGTGTGAGGTGATTCACTTTGGAAGGAATAACAGGAATGCGGAATATTTGGCTAATGGTAAAGTTCTTGAAAGTGTGGATGAGCAGAGGGATCTAGGTGTCCATGTACATAGATCCCTGAAAGTTGCCACCCAGGTTGATAGGGTTGTGAAGAAGGCCTATGGAGTGTTGGCCTTTATTGGTAGAGGGATTGAGTTCCGGAGTCGGGAGGTCAAGTTGCAGCTGTACAGAACTCTGGTACGGCCGCATTTGGAGTATTGCGTACAGTTCTGGTCACCGCATTATAGGAAGGACGTGGAGGCTTTGGAACGGGTGCAGAGGAGATTTACCAGGATGTTGCCTGGTATGGAGGGAAAATCTTATGAGGAAAGGCTGATGGACTTGAGGTTGTTTTCGTTGGAGAGAAGAAGGTTAAGAGGAGACTTAATAGAGGCATACAAAATGATCAGGGGGTTGGATAGGGTGGACAGTGAGAGCCTTCTCCCGCGGATGGATATGGCTGGCACGAGGGGACATAACTTTAAACTGAGGGGTAATAGATATAGGACAGAGGTCAGAGGTAGGTTCTTTACGCAAAGAGTAGTGAGGCCGTGGAATGTCCTACCTGCTACAGCAGTGAACTCGCCAAAATTGAGGGCATTTAAAAGTTTATTGGATAAACATATGGATGATAATGGCATAGTGTAGGTTAGATGGCTTTTGTTTCGGTGCAACATCGTGGGCCGAAGGGCCTGTACTGCGCTGTATTGTTCTATGTTCTATGTTCTATGTTCTAGAGCGAGGGATGCAGAGAGCGGGGGACACACACAGAGCGAGGAACACACACAGAGAGCGAGGGACACACACAGAGAGCGAGGGACCCACACAGTGCAAGGGACACACACAGAGAGCGAGGGACACACAGAGAGCGAGAGACACACAGAGAGTGAGGGACACACAGAGAGCGAGGGACACACAGAGAGCGAGGAACACACACAGAGAGCGAGGGACACACACAGAGAGCGAGGGACACACAGAGAGCGAGGGACACACAGAGAGCGAGGAACACACACAGAGAGCGAGGGTCACACAGAGAGCGAGGGTCACACAGAGAGCGAGCGACACACAGAGAGCGAGGGACACACAGAGTGCGAGGGACACACAGAGCGAGGGACACACAGAGAGCGAAGGACACACAGAGAGCGAGGGACACACAGAGAGCAAGGGACACACAGAGAGCAAAGGACACACACAGAGCGTGGGACACACAGAGATCGAGGGACGCACAGAGAGAGTGACGCACAGAGCGAGGAACACAGAGCGAGGGACACAGAGAGCGAGGCACACAGAGAGCGAGGGACACACAGAGAGCGAGGGACACACACAGAGCGAGGGACACACACAGAGAACGAGGGACACACACAGAGAACGAGGGACACACACAGAGAACGAGGGACACACACAGAGAATGAGGGACACATAGAGAGCGAGGGACACACACAGAGAGCGAGGGAGACACAGAGAGCGAGGGACACACAGAGAGTAGGGACACACAGAGAGCGAGGCGCACACAGAGAGCGAGGCGCACACAGAGAGCTGGGACACACAGAGAGCGAGGGACACACAGAGAGCGAGGGACACACAGAGAGCGAGGGACACACAGAGAGCGAGGGACACACAGAGAGTGAGGGACACACAGAGCGAGGTGCACCCAGAGAGCGAGGGACACAGAGAGCGAGGGACACACAGAGAGCGAGGAACACACACAGAGAGCGAGGGACACACAGAGAGCGAGGGACACACAGAGAGCTGAGACACACAGAGAGCGAGGGACACACAGAGAGCGAGGGACACACACAGAAAGCGAGGGACACACACAGAGAGCGAAGAACACACAGAGAGCGAGGGACACACACAGAGAGCGAGGGACACACACAGAGAGCGAGGAACACACACAGAGAGCGAGGGACAAACACAGAGAGCGAGGGACACACACAGAGAGCGTGAGACACACACAGAGAGCGAGGCGCACACAGAGAGCGAGGGACACACAGAGAGCTGGGACACACAGAGAGCGAGGGACACACAAAGAGCGAGGGACACACAGAGAGCGAGGGACACACAGAGCGAGGGCACCCAGAGAGCGAGGGACACAGAGAGCGAGGGACACACAGAGAGCGAGGAACACACACAGAGAGCGAGGGACACACAGAGAGCGAGGGACACACAGAGAGCTGGGACACACAGAGAATGAGGAACACACAGAGAGCGAGGGACACACACAGAGAGCGAGGGACACACACAGAGAGCGAGGAACACACACAGAGAGCGAGGGACTCACTCAGAGAGCGAGGGACACATACAGAGAGCGAGAGACACACACAGAGAGCGAGGGACACACAGAGAACGAGGGACACGCACAGTGAGCGAGGGACACACAGTGAGCGAGGAACACACAGAGAGCAAGGAACACACAGAGAGCGAGGGACACACAGAGAGCGAGGGACACACAGAGAGCGAGGGACACACAGAGAGCGAGGGACACACATAGAGAGCGAGTGACACACACAGAGCGAGGGACACACAAAGAGCGAGGGACACACACAGAGAGCGAGGGACACACACAAAGAGCGAGGGACACACAGAGAGCGAGGGACACACACAGAGAGCGAGGGACACACAGAGAGCGAGGGACACACAGAGAGTTGGGACACACACAGAGTGAGGGACACACAGGGAGTGATGGACACACAGAGAGCGAGGTACACACAGAGAGCGAGGGACACACAGAGAGCGAGAGACACACAGAGAGTGAGGGACACAAAGAGAGCAAGGAACACACAGAGAGCGAGGGACACACAGAGAGCGAGGGCCACGCACAGAGAGCGAGGTACACACAGAGAGCAAGGGCACAGAAAACGAGGGGTGCACAGAGAGCGAGGGACACACAGAGAGCGAGGGACACACAGAGAGCGAGGGACACACAGAGAGCGAGGGACACACAGAGAGCGAGGGACGCACAGAGAGCGAGGCACATAGTGAGCAAGGGACACACGGAGAGCGAGGGACACACAGAGAGCGAGGGACACAGAGAGCGAGGGGTGCACAGAGAGCGAGGGGTGCACAGAGAGCGAGGAACACACAGAGAACGAGGGACACATAGAGAGCGAGGAACACACAGAGAGCGAGGGACACACAGAGAGCGAGGGACACACAGAGAGATTGGGACGCACAGAGAGCGAGGGACACACAAAGAGCGAGAGACACAGAGAGCGAGGGGTGCACAGAGAGCGAGGAACACGCACAGAGAGCGAGGGACACACACAGAGAGCGAGGTACACACAGAGTGCGAGGGACACACACAGAGAGCGAGGGACACACACAGAGAGCGAGGGACACACAGAGAGCGAGGGACACACAGAGAGATTGGGACGCACAGAGAGCGAGGGACACACAAAGAGCGAGAGACACAGAGAGCGAGGGGTGCACAGAGAGCGAGGAACACGCACAGAGAGCGAGGGACACACAGAGAGCGAGAGACACACAGAGAGTGAGGGACACACAGAGAGCGAGGGACACACAGAGAGCGAGGAACACACACAGAGAGCGAGGGACACACACAGAGAGTGAGGGACACACAGAGAGCGAGGGACACACAGAGAGCGAGGAACACACACAGAGAGCGAGGGACACACACACAGAGCGAGGGACACACAGAGTGCGAGGAACACACACAGAGAGCGAGGGTGACACAGAGAGCGAGCGACACACAGAGAGTGAGGGACACACAGAATGCGAGGGACACACAGAGCGAGCGACACACAGAGAGCGAGGGACACACAGAGAGCGAGGGACACACAGAGAGCAAGGGACACACAGAGATCAAAGGACACACACAGAGCGTGGGACACATAGAGATCGAGGGACGCACAGAGAGAGTGACGCACAGAGCGAGGGACACAGAGCGAGGGACACACAGAGAGCGAGGGACACACACAGAGCGAGGGACACACACAGAGAACGAGGGACACACACAGAGAACGAGGGACACACACAGAGAATGAGGGACACATAGAGAGCGAAGGACACACACAGAGAGCGAGGGACACACACAGAGAGCGAGGGACACACAGAGAGTTGGGACACACAGAGAGCGAGGCGCACACAGAGAGCGAGGGACACACAGAGAGCTGGGACACACAGAGAGCGAGGGACACACAGAGAGCGAGGGACACACAGAGAGCGAGGGACACACAGAGCGAGGGGCACCCAGAGAGCGAGGGACACAGAGAGCGAGGGACACACAGAGAGCGAGGAATACACACAGAGAGCGAGGGACACACAGAGAGCGAGGGACACACAGAGAGCGAGGGACACACAGAGAGCAAGGGACACAAACAGAAAGCGAGGGAAACACACAGAGAGCGAGGAACACACAGAGAGCGAGGGACACACAGAGAGTGAGGGACACACACAGAGAGCGAGGAACACACACAGAGAGCGAGGGACACACACAGAGAGCGAGGGGCACACACAGAGAGCGAGAGACACACACAGAGAGCGAGAGTTACACACAGTGAGCGAGGGACACACAGAGTGCGAGAGATACACACAATGAGCGAGGGACACACAGAGAGTGAGGTACACACAGAGAGCGAAGGTCACACAGAGAGCGAGGGACACACAGAGAGCGAGAGACACACAGAGAGCGAGAGACACACAGAGAGTGAGGGACACAAAGAGAGCAAGGAACACACAGAGAGCGAGGGACACACAGAGAGCGAGAGACACACAGAGAGTGAGGGACACAAAGAGAGCAAGGAACATACAGAGAGCGAGGGACACACAGAGAGCGAGGGCCACGCACAGAGAGCGAGAGACACACAGAGAGTGAGGAACACAAAGAGAGCGAGGGCCACGCACAGAGAGCGAGAGACACACAGAGAGTGAGGGACACACAGAGAGCAAGGAACACACAGAGAGCGAGGGACACACAGAGAGCGAGAGACACACACAGAGTGAGGGACACAAAGAGAGCAAGGAACACACAGAGAGCGAGGGACACACAGAGAGCGAGGGCCACGCACAGAGAGCGAGGGACACACAGAGAGCAAAGGCACAGAAAACGAGGGGTGCACAGAGAGCGAGGGACACACAGAGAGCGAGGGACACACAGAGAGCGAGGGACACACAGAGAGCGAGGGACACACAGAGAGCGAGGGACGCACAGAGAGCGAGGGACACAGAGAGCGAGGGGTGCACAGAGAGCGAGGGACACACAGAGAGCGAGGGACACAGAGAGCGAGGAACACACAGAGAACGAGGGACACATAGAGAGCGAGGAACACAGAGAGCGAGGGACACACACAGAGCGAGGGACACACAGAGAGCGAGAGACACAGAGAGCGAGGGGTGCACAGAGAGCGAGGAACACGCACAGAGAGCGAGGGACACACACAGAGAGCGAGGTACACACAGAGTGCGAGGGACACACAGAGAGAGCGAGGGACACACAGAGAGCGAGAGACACACAGAGAGTGAGGGACACACAGAGAGCGAGGGACACACAGAGAGCGAGGAACACACACAGAGAGCGAGGGACACACACAGAGAGCGAGGGACACACAGAGAGCGAGGGACACACAGAGTGCGAGGAACACACACAGAGAGCGAGGGTGACACAGAGAGCGAGCGACACACAGAGAGTGAGGGACACACAGAATGCGAGGGACACACAGAGCGAGCGACACACAGAGAGCGAGGGACACACAGAGAGCGAGGGACACACAGAGAGCAAGGGACACACAGAGAGCAAAGGACACACACAGAGCGTGGGACACACAGAGATCGAGGGACGCACAGAGAGAGTGACGCACAGAGCGAGGGACACAGAGCGAGGAACACAGAGAGCGAGGGACACATAGAGCGAGGCACACAGAGAGCGAGGGACACACAGAGAGCGAGGGACACACACAGAGCGAGGGACACACACAGAGAACGAGGGACACACACAGAGAACGAGGGACACACACAGAGAATGAGGGACACATAGAGAGCGAAGGACACACACAGAGAGCGAGGGACACACACAGAGAGCGAGGGACACACAGAGAGTTGGGACACACAGAGAGCGAGGCGCACACAGAGAGCGAGGGACACACAGAGAGCTGGGACACACAGAGAGCGAGGGACACACAGAGAGCGAGGGACACACAGAGAGCGAGGGACACACAGAGCGAGGGGCACCCAGAGAGCGAGGGACACAGAGAGCGAGGGACACACAGAGAGCGAGGAACACACACAGAGAGCGAGGGACACACAGAGAGCGAGGGACACACAGAGAGCGAGGGACACACAGAGAGCGAGGGACACACACAGAAAGCGAGGGAAACACACAGAGAGCGAGGAACACACAGAGAGCGAGGGACACACAGAGAGTGAGGGACACACACAGAGAGCGAGGAACACACACAGAGAGCGAGGGACACACACAGAGAGCGAGGGACACACACAGAGAGCGAGAGACACACACAGAGAGCGAGAGATACACACAGTGAGCGAGGGACACACAGAGAGTGAGGGACACACAGAGAGCGAGGGACGCACAGAGAGCGAGGGACACACAGGGAGCGAGGGACACACAGAGAGCGAGGGACACACACAGAGAGCGAGAGATACACACAGAGAGCGAGAGATACACACAGTGAGCGAGGGACACACAGAGAGCGAGGGACACACACAGAGAGCGAGAGACACACACAGAGAGCGAGAGATACACACAGTGAGCGAGGGACACACAGAGAACGAGGAACACACAGAGAGCGAGGGACACACAATGAGCGAGGGACACACAGAGAGCGAGGGGTGCACACAGAGAGCGAGGGACACATAGAGAGCGAGGGACACACAGAGAGCGAGGGACAAACAGAGAGCGAGGGACACACAGAGAGCGAGGGAAACACATAGAGAGCGAGGGACACACACAGAGCGAGGGACACACACAGAGCGAGGGACACACACAGAGAGCGAGGGACAAACAGAGAGCGAGGGACACACACAGAGAGCGAGGGACACACACAGAGCGAGGGACACATAGAGAACGAGGGACACACAGAGAGCGAGGGACACACAGAGAGTGAGGGACACACAGAGAGCGAGGGACACACACAGAGCGAGGGACACACACAGAGAGCAAGGGACACACAGAGAGCGAGGGACACACAGAGAGTTGGGACACACACAGAGCGAGGGACACACAGAGAGCGAGGGGCACACAGAGAGCGAGGGACACACAGAGAGCTGGGACACACAGAGAGCAAGGGACACACAGAGAGTGAGGGACACACAGAGAGCGAGGTACACACAGAGAGCGAGGGACACACAGAGAGCGAGGGACACACAGAGAGCGAGGGACACACAGAGAGCGAGGGACACACAGAGAATGAGGGACGCACAGAGAGCGGGGACACACAGAGAGCGAGGCACATAGTGAGCAAGGGACACACAGAGAACGAGGGACACACAGAGAGTGAGGGACACAGAGAGCGAGGGGTGCACAGAGAGCGAGGAACACACAGAGAACGAGGAACACACAGAGAGCGAGGGACACACAGAGAGATTGGGACGTGCAGAGAGCGAGGGACACACAAAGAGCGAGGGACACAGAGAGCGAGGGGTGCAAAGAGAGCGAGGGACACACACAGAGAGCGAGGGACACACAGAGAGCGAGGAACACACACAGAGAGCGAGGGACACACACAGAGAGAGAGGTACACACAGAGTGCGAGGGACACACAGAGAGCAAGGGACACACAGAGAGCGACGGACACGCAGAGAGCGAGTGACACACACAGAGCGAGGAACACACACAGAGAGCGAGGGACACACACAGAGAGCGAGGGACACACACAGTGAAAGGGACACACACAGAGAGCGGGGGGGACACAGAGAGCGAGAGACACACAGAGAGTGAGGGAAACACAGAGAGCGAGGGGCACACAGAGAGCGAGGAACACACACAGAGAGCGAGGGACACACACAGAGAGCGAGGGACACACAGAGTGCGAGGGACACACAGAGCGATGGCACACAGAGAGCGAGGGACACACAGAGAGCGTGGGACACACAGAGAGCAAGGGACACACAGAGAGCAAAGGACACACAGAGAGCATGGGACACACAGAGATCGAGGGACGCACAGAGAGAGTGACGCACAGAGCGAGGAACGCAGAGCGAGGGACACAGAGAGCGATGGACACATAGAGCGAGGCACATAGAGAGCGAGGGACACAGAGAGCGAGGGGTGCACAGAGAGCGAGGGACACACACAGAGAGCGAGGGACACACAGAGAGCGAGGTACAAACAGAGAGCGAAGGACACACAGAGAGCGAGGCACGCACAGAGAGCGAGGGACACACAGAGGTCGAGGGGTGCACAGAGAGCGAGGGACACACACAGAGAGCGAGGGACGCACAGAGAGCGAGGGCACAGAGAGCGAGGGGTGCACAGAGAGCGACGGCACAGAGAGCGAGGGGTGCACAGAGAGCGAGGGACACACACAGAGAGCGAGGGATACACAGAGAGCGAGGGACACACAGAGAGCGAGGGACACAAAGAGAGTGAGAGGCACACAGAGAGTGAGAGGCACACAGAGAGCGAGGGACACACAGAGAGGGAGGGACACACAGAGCGAGGGGCACCCTTAGAGCGAGGGATACAGAGAGCGAGGGACACACACAGAGCGAGGGACACACAGAGAGCTGGGACACACAGAGTACGAGGGACACACACAGAGAGCGAGGGACACACACAGAGAGCGAGGGACACACACAGTGCGAGGGACAGACACAGAGAGCGAGGGACACACAGAGGGTGAGGGACACACAGAGGGTGAGGGACACACAGAGAGCGAGGGACACACAGAGAGCGAGGAACACACACAGAGAGCGAGGGACACACACAGAGAGCGAGGGACACACACAGAGAGGGAGGGACACACACAGAGAGAGAGGGACACACAGAGAGCGAGGAACACACACAGAGAGCGAGGGACACACACAGAGAGCGAGGGACACACACAGAGAGCGAGGGACACACAGAGAGCGAGCGACACAGAGAGAGCGAGGGACACACAGAGAGCGAGGGACACACAGAGTGAGGGACACACAGAGATCGAGGGACACACAGAGAGCGAGGGACACACAGAGAGCGAGGGACACACAGAGAGCGAGGGACACACAGAGAGCGAGGGACACACAGAGAGCAAGGGACACACAGAGAGCAAAGGACACACACAGAGCGTGGGACACACAGAGATCGAGGGACACAAAGAGAGAGGGACGCACAGAGCGAGGGACACAGAGCGAGGGACACAGAGAGCGAGGGACACATAGAGCGAGGCACACAGAGAGCGAGGGACACAGAGAGCGAGGGACACACAGAGAGCGAGGGGCACACAGAGAGCGAAGGACGCACAGAGAGCGAGGGACACTCAGAGGGCGCGGGAGACAGAGAGCGAGGGGTGCACAGAGAGCGAGGGACACGCAGAGAGAGCGAGGGACGCACAGAGAGCTAGGGACACACAAGGAGCGAGGAACACACACAGAGAGTGAGGGACATACAGAGCGCGAGGGACATAGAGAGAGCGAGGGTCGCAGAGAGAGCGAGTGGCGCACAGAGAGCGAGGGACGCACAGAGAGCGAGGGACACACAGAGAGCGAGGGACGCACAGAGAGCTAGGGACGCAGAGAGAGCGAGGGACGCACAGAGAGCAAGGGACGCACAGAGAACGAGGGACAAACAGAGAGCGAGGGACACACAGAGAGCGAGGGACACACAGAGCGAGGGACACACAGAGCGAGGGACACACAGAGAGCGAGGGACACACAGAGAGCGAGGGACACACAGAGAGCGAGGGACACACAGAGAGCAAGGGACACACAGAGAGCAAAGGACACACACAGAGCGTGGGACACACAGAGATCGAGGGACGCACAGAGAGAGGGACGCACAGAGCGAGGGACACAGAGCGAGGGACACAGAGAGCGAGGGACACATAGAGCGAGGCACACAGAGAGCGAGGGACACAGAGAGCGAGGGGTGCACAGAGAGCGAGGGACACACACAAGAGCCAGGGACACAAAGAGAGCGAGGGACACACATAGAGAGCGAGGGACACACACAGAGCGAGGGACACACACAGAGCAAGGGACACACACAGAGAGCGAGGGACACACAGAGAGCGAGGGACACACACAGAGAGCGAGGGACACACACAGAGCGAGGGACACATAGAGAACAAGGGACACACAGAGAGCGAGGGACACACAGAGAGCGAGGGACACACACAGAGCGAGGGACACACACAGAGCGAGGGACACACACAGAGAGCGAGGGACACACAGAGAGTTGGGACACACACAGAGCGAGGGACACACAGAGAGCGAGGGACACACAGAGAACGAGGGACACACAGAGAGCGAGGGACACACAGAGAGCGAGGGACACACATAGAGAGCGAGGGACATACACAGAGCGATGGACACACACAGAGCGAGGGACACACACAGAGAGCGAGGGACACACAGAGAGCGAGGGACACACACAGAGAGCGAGGGACACACACAGAGCGAGGGACACATAGAGAACGAGGGACACACAGAGAGCGATGGACACACAGAGAGCGAGGGACACACAGAGAGCGAGGGACACACAGAGAGCGAGGGACACACACAGAGAGCGAGGGACACACAGAGAGCGAGGGACACACAGAGAGTTGGGACACACACAGAGCGAGGGACACACAGAGAGCGAGGGACACACAGAGAGCGAGGGGCACACAGAGAGCGAGGGACACACAGAGAGCTGGGGGACACAGAGAGCGAGGGACACACAGAGAGCGAGGGACACACAGAGAGTGAGGGACACACAGAGAGCGAGGTACACACAGAGAGCGAGGGACACACAGAGAGCGAGGGACACAAAGAGAGCGAGGAACACACAGAGAGCGAGGGACACACAGAGAGCGAGGGACACGCACAGAGAGCGAGGGACACACAGAGAGCGAGGGACACACAGAGGGCGAGGGTAACACAGAGAGCGAGGGACACACATAGAGCGAGACACACACAGAGAATGAGGGACGCACAGAGTGCGAGGGACACACAGAGAGCGAGGCACATAGTGAGCAAGGGACACACAGAGAACGAGGGACACACAGAGAGCGAGGGACACAGAGAGCGAGGGGTGCACAGAGAGCGAGAGACACACAGAGAACAAGGAACACACAGAGAGCGAGGGACACACAGAGAGATTGGGACGCACAGAGAGCGAGGGACACACAAAGAGCGAGGGACACAGAGAGCGAGGGGTGCACAGAGAGCGAGGGACACACACAGAGAGCGAGGGACACACATTAGAGCGAGGAACACACACAGAGAGCGAGGGACACACACAGAGAGCGAGGTACACACAGAGTGCGAGGGACACACAGAGAGCAAGGGACACACAGAGAGCGACGGACACGCAGAGAGCGAGGGACACACACAGAGAGCGAGGGACACACACAGAGAGCGAGGGACACACACAGAGAGCGAGGGACACACACAGTGCAAGGGACACACACAGAGAGCGGGGGACACACAGAGAGCGAGAGACACACAGAGAGTGAGGGACACACAGAGAGCGAGGGACACACGGAGAGCGAGGAACACACACAGAGAGCGAGGGACACACATAGAGAGCGAGGGACATACAGAGAGCGAGGGACACACAGAGAGCGAGGAACACACACAGAGAGCGAGGGTCACACAGAGATCGAGGGACGCACAGAGAGAGTGACGCACAGAGCGAGGGACACAGAGAGCGTGGGACACAGAGAGCGAGGGACACATAGAGCGAGGCACACAGAGAGCGAGGGACACAGAGAGCGAGGCACACAGAGAGCGAGGGACACAGAGAGCGAGGGGTGCACAGAGAGCGAGGGACACACACAGAGAGCGAGGGACACACAGAGAGCGAGGTACAAACAGAGAGCGAAGGACACACAGAGAGCGAGGGACGCACTGAGAGCGAGGGACACACAGAGAGCGAGGGGCACACAGAGAGCGAGGGAAGCACAGAGAGCGAGGGACGCACAGAGAGCGAGGGGCACACAGAGAGCGAGGGAAGCACAGAGAGCGAGGGACACACAGAGGTCGAGGAACACAGAGAGCGAGGGGTGCACAGAGAGCGAGGGACACACACAGTGAGCGAGGGACGCACAGAGAGCTCGGGACACACAGAGAGCGAGGGCACAGAGAGCGAGGGGTGCACAGAGAGCGAGGGCACAGAGAGCGAGGGGTGCACAGAGAGCGAGGGACACACACAGAGAGCGAGGGATACACACACAGAGCGAGGGACACACAGAGAGCGAGGGACACAAAGAGAGTGAGAGGCACACAGAGAGTGAGAGGCACACAGAGAGCGAGGGACACACAGAGAGCGAGGGAAACACAGAGAGCGAGGGACACACAGAGAGCGAGGGACACACAGAGAGCGAGGGACACACAGAGAGAGGGGCACCCTTAGAGCGAGGGACACAGAGAGCGAGGGACACACACAGAGCGAGGGACACACAGAGAGCTGGGACACACAGAGAGCGAGGGACACACACAGAGAGCGAGGGACACACACAGAGAGCGAGGGACACACACAGTGCGAGGGACAGACACAGAGAGCGAGGGACACACAGAGACCGAGGGACACACAGAGACCGAGGGACACACAGAGAGTGAGGGACACACAGAGAGCGAGGGACACACAGAGAGCGAGGAACACACACAGAGAGCGAGGGACACACACAGAGAGCGAGGGACACACACACAGAGCGAGGGACACACACAGAGAGCGAGGGACACACACAGTGCAAGGGACACACACAGAGAGCGGGGGACACACAGAGAGCGAGAGACACACAGAGAGTGAGGGACACACAGAGAGCGAGGGACACACGGAGAGCGAGGAACACACACAGAGAGCGAGGGACACACATAGAGAGCGAGGGACATACAGAGAGCGAGGGACATAGTGAGCAAGGGACACACAGAGACCGAGGAACACACAGAGAGCGAGGGACACAGAGAGCGAGGGGTGCACAGAGAGCGAGAGACACACAGAGAACAAGGAACACACAGAGAGCGAGGGACACACAGAGAGATTGGGACGCACAGAGAGCGAGGGACACACAAAGAGCGAGGGACACAGAGAGCGAGGGGTGCACAGAGAGCGAGGGACACACACAGAGAGCGAGGGACACACATTAGAGCGAGGAACACACACAGAGAGCGAGGGACACACACAGAGAGCGAGGTACACACAGAGTGCGAGGGACACACAGAGAGCAAGGGACACACAGAGAGCGACGGACACGCAGAGAGCGAGGGACACACACAGAGCGAGGGACACATAGAGAACAAGGGACACACAGAGAGCGAGGGACACACAGAGAGCGAGGGACACACACAGAGCGAGGGACACACACAGAGCGAGGGACACACACAGAGAGCGAGGGACACACAGAGAGCGAGGGACACACAGAGAGTTGGGACACACACAGAGCGAGGGACACACAGAGAGCGAGGGACACACAGAGAACGAGGGACACACAGAGAGCGAGGGACACACAGAGAGCGAGGGACACACATAGAGAGCGAGGGACATACACAGAGCGATGGACACACACAGAGCGAGGGATACACACAGAGAGCGAGGGACACACAGAGAGCGAGGGACACACACAGAGAGCGAGGGACACACACAGAGCGAGGGACACATAGAGAACGAGGGACACACAGAGAGCGATGGACACACAGAGAGCGAGGGACACACAGAGAGCGAGGGACACACAGAGAGCGAGGGACACACACAGAGAGCGAGGGACACACAGAGAGCGAGGGACACACAGAGAGTTGGGACACACAGAGAGCGAGGGACACACAGAGAGCGAGGGACACACAGAGAGCGAGGGGCACACAGAGAGCGAGGGACACACAGAGAGCTGGGGGACACAGAGAGCGAGGGACACACAGAGAGCGAGGGACACACAGAGAGTGAGGGACACACAGAGAGCGAGGTACACACAGAGAGCGAGGGACACACAGAGAGCGAGGGACACAAAGAGAGCGAGGAACACACAGAGAGCGAGGGACACACAGAGAGCGAGGGACACGCACAGAGAGCGAGGGACACACAGAGAGCGAGGGACACACAGAGGGCGAGGGTAACACAGAGAGCGAGGGACACACATAGAGCGAGACACACACAGAGAATGAGGGACGCACAGAGTGCGAGGGACACACAGAGAGCGAGGCACATAGTGAGCAAGGGACACACAGAGAACGAGGGACACACAGAGAGCGAGGGACACAGAGAGCGAGGGGTGCACAGAGAGCGAGAGACACACAGAGAACAAGGAACACACAGAGAGCGAGGGACACACAGAGAGATTGGGACGCACAGAGAGCGAGGGACACACAAAGAGCGAGGGACACAGAGAGCGAGGGACACACACAGAGAGCGAGGGACACACAGAGAGCGAGGGACACACAGAGAGATTGGGACGCACAGAGAGCGAGGGACACACAAAGAGCGAGGGACACAGAGAGCGAGGGACACACACAGAGAGCGAGGGACACACATTAGAGCGAGGAACACACACAGAGAGCGAGGGACACACACAGAGAGCGAGGTACACACAGAGTGCGAGGGACACACAGAGAGCAAGGGACACACAGAGAGCGACGGACACGCAGAGAGCGAGGGACACACACAGAGAGCGAGGGACACACACAGAGAGCGAGGGACACACACAGAGAGCGAGGGACACACACAGTGCAAGGGACACACACAGAGAGCGGGGGACACACAGAGAGCGAGAGACACACAGAGAGTGAGGGACACACAGAGAGCGAGGGACACACGGAGAGCGAGGAACACACACAGAGAGCGAGGGACACACATAGAGAGCGAGGGACATACAGAGAGCGAGGGACACACAGAGAGCGAGGAACACACACAGAGAGCGAGGGTCACACAGAGATCGAGGGACGCACAGAGAGAGTGACGCACAGAGCGAGGGACACAGAGAGCGTGGGACACAGAGAGCGAGGGACACATAGAGCGAGGCACACAGAGAGCGAGGGACACAGAGAGCGAGGCACACAGAGAGCGAGGGACACAGAGAGCGAGGGGTGCACAGAGAGCGAGGGACACACACAGAGAGCGAGGGACACACAGAGAGCGAGGTACAAACAGAGAGCGAAGGACACACAGAGAGCGAGGGACGCACTGAGAGCGAGGGACACACAGAGAGCGAGGGGCACACAGAGAGCGAGGGAAGCACAGAGAGCGAGGGACGCACAGAGAGCGAGGGGCACACAGAGAGCGAGGGAAGCACAGAGAGCGAGGGACACACAGAGGTCGAGGAACACAGAGAGCGAGGGGTGCACAGAGAGCGAGGGACACACACAGTGAGCGAGGGACGCACAGAGAGCTCGGGACACACAGAGAGCGAGGGCACAGAGAGCGAGGGGTGCACAGAGAGCGAGGGCACAGAGAGCGAGGGGTGCACAGAGAGCGAGGGACACACACAGAGAGCGAGGGATACACACACAGAGCGAGGGACACACAGAGAGCGAGGGACACAAAGAGAGTGAGAGGCACACAGAGAGTGAGAGGCACACAGAGAGCGAGGGACACACAGAGAGCGAGGGAAACACAGAGAGTGAGGGACACACAGAGAGCGAGGGACACACAGAGAGCGAGGGACACACAGAGAGAGGGGCACCCTTAGAGCGAGGGACACAGAGAGCGAGGGACACACACAGAGCGAGGGACACACAGAGAGCTGGGACACACAGAGAGCGAGGGACACACACAGAGAGCGAGGGACACACACAGAGAGCGAGGGACACACACAGTGCGAGGGACAGACACAGAGAGCGAGGGACACACAGAGACCGAGGGACACACAGAGACCGAGGGACACACAGAGAGTGAGGGACACACAGAGAGCGAGGGACACACAGAGAGCGAGGAACACACACAGAGAGCGAGGGACACACACAGAGAGCGAGGGACACACACACAGAGCGAGGGACACACACAGAGAGCGAGGGACACACACAGTGCAAGGGACACACACAGAGAGCGGGGGACACACAGAGAGCGAGAGACACACAGAGAGTGAGGGACACACAGAGAGCGAGGGACACACGGAGAGCGAGGAACACACACAGAGAGCGAGGGACACACATAGAGAGCGAGGGACATACAGAGAGCGAGGGACATAGTGAGCAAGGGACACACAGAGAACGAGGAACACACAGAGAGCGAGGGACACAGAGAGCGAGGGGTGCACAGAGAGCGAGAGACACACAGAGAACAAGGAACACACAGAGAGCGAGGGACACACAGAGAGATTGGGACGCACAGAGAGCGAGGGACACACAAAGAGCGAGGGACACAGAGAGCGAGGGGTGCACAGAGAGCGAGGGACACACACAGAGAGCGAGGGACACACATTAGAGCGAGGAACACACACAGAGAGCGAGGGACACACACAGAGAGCGAGGTACACACAGAGTGCGAGGGACACACAGAGAGCAAGGGACACACAGAGAGCGACGGACACGCAGAGAGCGAGGGACACACACAGAGAGCGAGGGACACACACAGAGAGCCAGGGACACACACAGTGCAAGGGACACACACAGAGAGCGGGGGACACACAGAGAGCGAGAGACACACAGAGAGTGAGGGACACACAGAGAGCGAGGGACACACGGAGAGCGAGGAACACACACAGAGAGCGAGGGACACACATAGAGAGCGAGGGACATACAGAGAGCGAGGGACACACAGAGAGCGAGGAACACACACAGAGAGCGAGGGTCACACAGAGATCGAGGGACGCACAGAGAGAGTGACGCACAGAGCGAGGGACACAGAGAGCGAGGGACACATAGAGCGAGGCACACAGAGAGCGAGGGACACAGAGAGCGAGGGGTGCACAGAGAGCGAGGGACACACACAGAGAGCGAGGGACACACAGAGAGCGAGGTACAAACAGAGAGCGAAGGACACACAGAGAGCGAGGGACGCACTGAGAGCGAGGGACACACAGAGGTCGAGGAACACAGAGAGCGAGGGGTGCACAGAGAGCGAGGGACACACACAGTGAGCGAGGGACGCACAGAGAGCTCGGGACACACAGAGAGCGAGGGCACAGAGAGCGAGGGGTGCACAGAGAGCGAGGGCACAGAGAGCGAGGGGTGCACAGAGAGCGAGGGACACACACAGAGAGCGAGGGGCACACAGAGAGCGAGGGACACAAAGAGAGTGAGAGGCACACAGAGAGCGAGGGACACACAGAGAGCGAGGGAAACACAGAGAGTGAGGGACACACAGAGAGCGAGGGACACACAGAGAGCGAGGGACACACAGAGAGAGGGGCACCCTTAGAGCGAGGGACACAGAGAGCGAGGGACACACACAGAGCGAGGGACACACAGAGAGCTGGGACACACAGAGAGCGAGGGACACACACAGAGAGCGAGGGACACACATAGAGAGCGAGGGACACACACAGTGCGAGGGACACACACAGAGAGCGAGGGACACACAGAGAGCGAGGGACACACAGAGAGCGAGGGAAACACAGAGAGTGAGGGACACACAGAGAGCGAGGGACACACAGAGAGCGAGGGACACACAGAGAGAGGGGCACCCTTAGAGCGAGGGACACAGAGAGCGAGGGACACACACAGAGCGAGGGACACACAGAGAGCTGGGACACACAGAGAGCGAGGGACACATAGAGAGCGAGGGACACACACAGAGAGCGAGGGACACACACAGGGCGAGGGACACACACAGAGAGCGAGGGACACACAGAGACCGAGGGACACACAGAGAGTGAGGGACACACAGAGAGCGAGGGACACACAGAGAGCGAGGAACACACACAGAGAGCGAGGGACACACACAGAGAGCGAGGGACACACACAGAGAGCGAGGGACACACACAGAGAGCGAGGGACACACACAGAGAGCGAGGGACACACACAGAGAGCGAGGGACACACAGAGAGCGAGCGACACAGAGAGAGCGAGGGACACACAGAGAGCGAGGGACACACAGAGTGAGGGACACACAGAGAGCGAGGGACACACAGAGAGCGAGGGACACACAGAGAGCGAGGGACACACAGAGAGCGAGGAACACACACAGAGAGTGAGGGACACACAAAGAGCGAGGGACGCACAGAGAGCGAGGGACGCACAGAGAGCGAGGGACGCACAGAGCGAAGGACATACACAGAGAGCGAGGGGCACACAGAGAGCGAGGGACGCACAGAGAGCGAGGGACGCACAGAGCGAGGGACACACACACAGAGCGAGGGAGGCACAGAGTGAGGGACACACACACAGAGCGAGGGACGCACAGAGAGCGAGGGACGCACAGAGTGAGGGACACACACAGAGAGCGGGGGACAAACAGAGAGCGAGGGACACACAGAGAGCGAGGGACACACAGAGAGCGAGGGACACACAGAGAGCGAGGGACACACACAGAGAGCGGGGGACACACAGAGAGCGAGGGACACACAGAGACCGAGGGACGCACAGAGAGAGAGGGACACACAGAGAGCGAGGGACACACAGAGAGCGAGGGACGCACAGAGAGCGAGGGACACACAGAGAGTGAGGAACACACAGAGAGCGAGGGATGCACAGAGAGCGAGGGACACACCAGAGAGCGAGGGACACACAGAGAGCAAGTAACACACACACAGAGCGAGGGACACACAGAGAGCGAGGGACACATACAGAGAGCGAGGGACACACAGAGAGTGAGGGACACAAAGAGAGCAAGGAACACACAGAGAGCGAGGGACACACAGAGAGCGAGAGACACACAGAGAGTGAGGGACACAAAGAGAGCAAGGAACATACAGAGAGCGAGGGACACACAGAGAGCGAGGGCCACGCACAGAGAGCGAGAGACACACAGAGAGTGAGGAACACAAAGAGAGCGAGGGCCACGCACAGAGAGCGAGAGACACACAGAGAGTGAGGGACACACAGAGAGCAAGGAACACACAGAGAGCGAGGGACACACAGAGAGCGAGAGACACACACAGAGTGAGGGACACAAAGAGAGCAAGGAACACACAGAGAGCGAGGGACACACAGAGAGCGAGGGCCACGCACAGAGAGCGAGGGACACACAGAGAGCAAAGGCACAGAAAACGAGGGGTGCACAGAGAGCGAGGGACACACAGAGAGCGAGGGACACACAGAGAGCGAGGGACACACAGAGAGCGAGGGACACACAGAGAGCGAGGGACGCACAGAGAGCGAGGGACACAGAGAGCGAGGGGTGCACAGAGAGCGAGGGACACACAGAGAGCGAGGGACACAGAGAGCGAGGAACACACAGAGAACGAGGGACACATAGAGAGCGAGGAACACAGAGAGCGAGGGACACACACAGAGCGAGGGACACACAGAGAGATTGGGACGCACAGAGAGCGAGGGACACACAAAGAGCGAGAGACACAGAGAGCGAGGGGTGCACAGAGAGCGAGGAACACGCACAGAGAGCGAGGGACACACACAGAGAGCGAGGTACACACAGAGTGCGAGGGACACACAGAGAGAGCGAGGGACACACAGAGAGCGAGAGACACACAGAGAGTGAGGGACACACAGAGAGCGAGGGACACACAGAGAGCGAGGAACACACACAGAGAGCGAGGGACACACACAGAGAGCGAGGGACACACAGAGAGCGAGGGACACACAGAGTGCGAGGAACACACACAGAGAGCGAGGGTGACACAGAGAGCGAGCGACACACAGAGAGTGAGGGACACACAGAATGCGAGGGACACACAGAGCGAGCGACACACAGAGAGCGAGGGACACACAGAGAGCGAGGGACACACAGAGAGCAAGGGACACACAGAGAGCAAAGGACACACACAGAGCGTGGGACACACAGAGATCGAGGGACGCACAGAGAGAGTGACGCACAGAGCGAGGGACACAGAGCGAGGAACACAGAGAGCGAGGGACACATAGAGCGAGGCACACAGAGAGCGAGGGACACACAGAGAGCGAGGGACACACACAGAGCGAGGGACACACACAGAGAACGAGGGACACACACAGAGAACGAGGGACACACACAGAGAATGAGGGACACATAGAGAGCGAAGGACACACACAGAGAGCGAGGGACACACACAGAGAGCGAGGGACACACAGAGAGTTGGGACACACAGAGAGCGAGGCGCACACAGAGAGCGAGGGACACACAGAGAGCTGGGACACACAGAGAGCGAGGGACACACAGAGAGCGAGGGACACACAGAGAGCGAGGGACACACAGAGCGAGGGGCACCCAGAGAGCGAGGGACACAGAGAGCGAGGGACACACAGAGAGCGAGGAACACACACAGAGAGCGAGGGACACACAGAGAGCGAGGGACACACAGAGAGCGAGGGACACACAGAGAGCGAGGGACACACACAGAAAGCGAGGGAAACACACAGAGAGCGAGGAACACACAGAGAGCGAGGGACACACAGAGAGTGAGGGACACACACAGAGAGCGAGGAACACACACAGAGAGCGAGGGACACACACAGAGAGCGAGGGACACACACAGAGAGCGAGAGACACACACAGAGAGCGAGAGATACACACAGTGAGCGAGGGACACACAGAGAGTGAGGGACACACAGAGAGCGAGGGACGCACAGAGAGCGAGGGACACACAGGGAGCGAGGGACACACAGAGAGCGAGGGACACACACAGAGAGCGAGAGATACACACAGAGAGCGAGAGATACACACAGTGAGCGAGGGACACACAGAGAGCGAGGGACACACACAGAGAGCGAGAGACACACACAGAGAGCGAGAGATACACACAGTGAGCGAGGGACACACAGAGAACGAGGAACACACAGAGAGCGAGGGACACACAATGAGCGAGGGACACACAGAGAGCGAGGGGTGCACACAGAGAGCGAGGGACACATAGAGAGCGAGGGACACACAGAGAGCGAGGGACAAACAGAGAGCGAGGGACACACAGAGAGCGAGGGAAACACATAGAGAGCGAGGGACACACACAGAGCGAGGGACACACACAGAGCGAGGGACACACACAGAGAGCGAGGGACAAACAGAGAGCGAGGGACACACACAGAGAGCGAGGGACACACACAGAGCGAGGGACACATAGAGAACGAGGGACACACAGAGAGCGAGGGACACACAGAGAGTGAGGGACACACAGAGAGCGAGGGACACACACAGAGCGAGGGACACACACAGAGAGCAAGGGACACACAGAGAGCGAGGGACACACAGAGAGTTGGGACACACACAGAGCGAGGGACACACAGAGAGCGAGGGGCACACAGAGAGCGAGGGACACACAGAGAGCTGGGACACACAGAGAGCAAGGGACACACAGAGAGTGAGGGACACACAGAGAGCGAGGTACACACAGAGAGCGAGGGACACACAGAGAGCGAGGGACACACAGAGAGCGAGGGACACACAGAGAGCGAGGGACACACAGAGAATGAGGGACGCACAGAGAGCGGGGACACACAGAGAGCGAGGCACATAGTGAGCAAGGGACACACAGAGAACGAGGGACACACAGAGAGTGAGGGACACAGAGAGCGAGGGGTGCACAGAGAGCGAGGAACACACAGAGAACGAGGAACACACAGAGAGCGAGGGACACACAGAGAGATTGGGACGTGCAGAGAGCGAGGGACACACAAAGAGCGAGGGACACAGAGAGCGAGGGGTGCACAGAGAGCGAGGGACACACACAGAGAGCGAGGGACACACAGAGAGCGAGGAACACACACAGAGAGCGAGGGACACACACAGAGAGCGAGGGACACACACAGAGAGCGAGGGACACACACAGTGCAAGGGACACACACAGAGAGCGGGGGACACACAGAGAGCGAGAGACACACAGAGAGTGAGGGACACACAGAGAGCGAGGGACACACGGAGAGCGAGGAACACACACAGAGAGCGAGGGACACACATAGAGAGCGAGGGACATACAGAGAGCGAGGGACACACAGAGAGCGAGGAACACACACAGAGAGCGAGGGTCACACAGAGATCGAGGGACGCACAGAGAGAGTGACGCACAGAGCGAGGGACACAGAGAGCGTGGGACACAGAGAGCGAGGGACACATAGAGCGAGGCACACAGAGAGCGAGGGACACAGAGAGCGAGGCACACAGAGAGCGAGGGACACAGAGAGCGAGGGGTGCACAGAGAGCGAGGGACACACACAGAGAGCGAGGGACACACAGAGAGCGAGGTACAAACAGAGAGCGAAGGACACACAGAGAGCGAGGGACGCACTGAGAGCGAGGGACACACAGAGAGCGAGGGGCACACAGAGAGCGAGGGAAGCACAGAGAGCGAGGGACGCACAGAGAGCGAGGGGCACACAGAGAGCGAGGGAAGCACAGAGAGCGAGGGACACACAGAGGTCGAGGAACACAGAGAGCGAGGGGTGCACAGAGAGCGAGGGACACACACAGTGAGCGAGGGACGCACAGAGAGCTCGGGACACACAGAGAGCGAGGGCACAGAGAGCGAGGGGTGCACAGAGAGCGAGGGCACAGAGAGCGAGGGGTGCACAGAGAGCGAGGGACACACACAGAGAGCGAGGGATACACACACAGAGCGAGGGACACACAGAGAGCGAGGGACACAAAGAGAGTGAGAGGCACACAGAGAGTGAGAGGCACACAGAGAGCGAGGGACACACAGAGAGCGAGGGAAACACAGAGAGTGAGGGACACACAGAGAGCGAGGGACACACAGAGAGCGAGGGACACACAGAGAGAGGGGCACCCTTAGAGCGAGGGACACAGAGAGCGAGGGACACACACAGAGCGAGGGACACACAGAGAGCTGGGACACACAGAGAGCGAGGGACACACACAGAGAGCGAGGGACACACACAGAGAGCGAGGGACACACACAGTGCGAGGGACAGACACAGAGAGCGAGGGACACACAGAGACCGAGGGACACACAGAGACCGAGGGACACACAGAGAGTGAGGGACACACAGAGAGCGAGGGACACACAGAGAGCGAGGAACACACACAGAGAGCGAGGGACACACACAGAGAGCGAGGGACACACACACAGAGCGAGGGACACACACAGAGAGCGAGGGACACACACAGTGCAAGGGACACACACAGAGAGCGGGGGACACACAGAGAGCGAGAGACAAACAGAGAGTGAGGGACACACAGAGAGCGAGGGACACACGGAGAGCGAGGAACACACACAGAGAGCGAGGGACACACATAGAGAGCGAGGGACATACAGAGAGCGAGGGACATAGTGAGCAAGGGACACACAGAGAACGAGGAACACACAGAGAGCGAGGGACACAGAGAGCGAGGGGTGCACAGAGAGCGAGAGACACACAGAGAACAAGGAACACACAGAGAGCGAGGGACACACAGAGAGATTGGGACGCACAGAGAGCGAGGGACACACAAAGAGCGAGGGACACAGAGAGCGAGGGGTGCACAGAGAGCGAGGGACACACACAGAGAGCGAGGGACACACATTAGAGCGAGGAACACACACAGAGAGCGAGGGACACACACAGAGAGCGAGGTACACACAGAGTGCGAGGGACACACAGAGAGCAAGGGACACACAGAGAGCGACGGACACGCAGAGAGCGAGGGACACACACAGAGAGCGAGGGACACACACAGAGAGCCAGGGACACACACAGTGCAAGGGACACACACAGAGAGCGGGGGACACACAGAGAGCGAGAGACACACAGAGAGTGAGGGACACACAGAGAGCGAGGGACACACGGAGAGCGAGGAACACACACAGAGAGCGAGGGACACACATAGAGAGCGAGGGACATACAGAGAGCGAGGGACACACAGAGAGCGAGGAACACACACAGAGAGCGAGGGTCACACAGAGATCGAGGGACGCACAGAGAGAGTGACGCACAGAGCGAGGGACACAGAGAGCGAGGGACACATAGAGCGAGGCACACAGAGAGCGAGGGACACAGAGAGCGAGGGGTGCACAGAGAGCGAGGGACACACACAGAGAGCGAGGGACACACAGAGAGCGAGGTACAAACAGAGAGCGAAGGACACACAGAGAGCGAGGGACGCACTGAGAGCGAGGGACACACAGAGGTCGAGGAACACAGAGAGCGAGGGGTGCACAGAGAGCGAGGGACACACACAGTGAGCGAGGGACGCACAGAGAGCTCGGGACACACAGAGAGCGAGGGCACAGAGAGCGAGGGGTGCACAGAGAGCGAGGGCACAGAGAGCGAGGGGTGCACAGAGAGCGAGGGACACACACAGAGAGCGAGGGGCACACAGAGAGCGAGGGACACAAAGAGAGTGAGAGGCACACAGAGAGCGAGGGACACACAGAGAGCGAGGGAAACACAGAGAGTGAGGGACACACAGAGAGCGAGGGACACACAGAGAGCGAGGGACACACAGAGAGAGGGGCACCCTTAGAGCGAGGGACACAGAGAGCGAGGGACACACACAGAGCGAGGGACACACAGAGAGCTGGGACACACAGAGAGCGAGGGACACACACAGAGAGCGAGGGACACACATAGAGAGCGAGGGACACACACAGTGCGAGGGACACACACAGAGAGCGAGGGACACACAGAGAGCGAGGGACACACAGAGAGCGAGGGAAACACAGAGAGTGAGGGACACACAGAGAGCGAGGGACACACAGAGAGCGAGGGACACACAGAGAGAGGGGCACCCTTAGAGCGAGGGACACAGAGAGCGAGGGACACACACAGAGCGAGGGACACACAGAGAGCTGGGACACACAGAGAGCGAGGGACACATAGAGAGCGAGGGACACACACAGAGAGCGAGGGACACACACAGGGCGAGGGACACACACAGAGAGCGAGGGACACACAGAGACCGAGGGACACACAGAGAGTGAGGGACACACAGAGAGCGAGGGACACACAGAGAGCGAGGAACACACACAGAGAGCGAGGGACACACACAGAGAGCGAGGGACACACACAGAGAGCGAGGGACACACACAGAGAGCGAGGGACACACACAGAGAGCGAGGGACACACACAGAGAGCGAGGGACACACAGAGAGCGAGCGACACAGAGAGAGCGAGGGACACACAGAGAGCGAGGGACACACAGAGTGAGGGACACACAGAGAGCGAGGGACACACAGAGAGCGAGGGACACACAGAGAGCGAGGGACACACAGAGAGCGAGGAACACACACAGAGAGTGAGGGACACACAAAGAGCGAGGGACGCACAGAGAGCGAGGGACGCACAGAGAGCGAGGGACGCACAGAGCGAAGGACATACACAGAGAGCGAGGGGCACACAGAGAGCGAGGGACGCACAGAGAGCGAGGGACGCACAGAGCGAGGGACACACACACAGAGCGAGGGAGGCACAGAGTGAGGGACACACACACAGAGCGAGGGACGCACAGAGAGCGAGGGACGCACAGAGTGAGGGACACACACAGAGAGCGGGGGACAAACAGAGAGCGAGGGACACACAGAGAGCGAGGGACACACAGAGAGCGAGGGACACACAGAGAGCGAGGGACACACACAGAGAGCGGGGGACACACAGAGAGCGAGGGACACACAGAGACCGAGGGACGCACAGAGAGAGAGGGACACACAGAGAGCGAGGGACACACAGAGAGCGAGGGACGCACAGAGAGCGAGGGACACACAGAGAGTGAGGAACACACAGAGAGCGAGGGATGCACAGAGAGCGAGGGACACACCAGAGAGCGAGGGACACACAGAGAGCAAGTAACACACACACAGAGCGAGGGACACACAGAGAGCGAGGGACACATACAGAGAGCGAGGGACACACAGAGAGTGAGGGACACAAAGAGAGCAAGGAACACACAGAGAGCGAGGGACACACAGAGAGCGAGAGACACACAGAGAGTGAGGGACACAAAGAGAGCAAGGAACATACAGAGAGCGAGGGACACACAGAGAGCGAGGGCCACGCACAGAGAGCGAGAGACACACAGAGAGTGAGGAACACAAAGAGAGCGAGGGCCACGCACAGAGAGCGAGAGACACACAGAGAGTGAGGGACACACAGAGAGCAAGGAACACACAGAGAGCGAGGGACACACAGAGAGCGAGAGACACACACAGAGTGAGGGACACAAAGAGAGCAAGGAACACACAGAGAGCGAGGGACACACAGAGAGCGAGGGCCACGCACAGAGAGCGAGGGACACACAGAGAGCAAAGGCACAGAAAACGAGGGGTGCACAGAGAGCGAGGGACACACAGAGAGCGAGGGACACACAGAGAGCGAGGGACACACAGAGAGCGAGGGACACACAGAGAGCGAGGGACGCACAGAGAGCGAGGGACACAGAGAGCGAGGGGTGCACAGAGAGCGAGGGACACACAGAGAGCGAGGGACACAGAGAGCGAGGAACACACAGAGAACGAGGGACACATAGAGAGCGAGGAACACAGAGAGCGAGGGACACACACAGAGCGAGGGACACACAGAGAGATTGGGACGCACAGAGAGCGAGGGACACACAAAGAGCGAGAGACACAGAGAGCGAGGGGTGCACAGAGAGCGAGGAACACGCACAGAGAGCGAGGGACACACACAGAGAGCGAGGTACACACAGAGTGCGAGGGACACACAGAGAGAGCGAGGGACACACAGAGAGCGAGAGACACACAGAGAGTGAGGGACACACAGAGAGCGAGGGACACACAGAGAGCGAGGAACACACACAGAGAGCGAGGGACACACACAGAGAGCGAGGGACACACAGAGAGCGAGGGACACACAGAGTGCGAGGAACACACACAGAGAGCGAGGGTGACACAGAGAGCGAGCGACACACAGAGAGTGAGGGACACACAGAATGCGAGGGACACACAGAGCGAGCGACACACAGAGAGCGAGGGACACACAGAGAGCGAGGGACACACAGAGAGCAAGGGACACACAGAGAGCAAAGGACACACACAGAGCGTGGGACACACAGAGATCGAGGGACGCACAGAGAGAGTGACGCACAGAGCGAGGGACACAGAGCGAGGAACACAGAGAGCGAGGGACACATAGAGCGAGGCACACAGAGAGCGAGGGACACACAGAGAGCGAGGGACACACACAGAGCGAGGGACACACACAGAGAACGAGGGACACACACAGAGAACGAGGGACACACACAGAGAATGAGGGACACATAGAGAGCGAAGGACACACACAGAGAGCGAGGGACACACACAGAGAGCGAGGGACACACAGAGAGTTGGGACACACAGAGAGCGAGGCGCACACAGAGAGCGAGGGACACACAGAGAGCTGGGACACACAGAGAGCGAGGGACACACAGAGAGCGAGGGACACACAGAGAGCGAGGGACACACAGAGCGAGGGGCACCCAGAGAGCGAGGGACACAGAGAGCGAGGGACACACAGAGAGCGAGGAACACACACAGAGAGCGAGGGACACACAGAGAGCGAGGGACACACAGAGAGCGAGGGACACACAGAGAGCGAGGGACACACACAGAAAGCGAGGGAAACACACAGAGAGCGAGGAACACACAGAGAGCGAGGGACACACAGAGAGTGAGGGACACACACAGAGAGCGAGGAACACACACAGAGAGCGAGGGACACACACAGAGAGCGAGGGACACACACAGAGAGCGAGAGACACACACAGAGAGCGAGAGATACACACAGTGAGCGAGGGACACACAGAGAGTGAGGGACACACAGAGAGCGAGGGACGCACAGAGAGCGAGGGACACACAGGGAGCGAGGGACACACAGAGAGCGAGGGACACACACAGAGAGCGAGAGATACACACAGAGAGCGAGAGATACACACAGTGAGCGAGGGACACACAGAGAGCGAGGGACACACACAGAGAGCGAGAGACACACACAGAGAGCGAGAGATACACACAGTGAGCGAGGGACACACAGAGAACGAGGAACACACAGAGAGCGAGGGACACACAATGAGCGAGGGACACACAGAGAGCGAGGGGTGCACACAGAGAGCGAGGGACACATAGAGAGCGAGGGACACACAGAGAGCGAGGGACAAACAGAGAGCGAGGGACACACAGAGAGCGAGGGAAACACATAGAGAGCGAGGGACACACACAGAGCGAGGGACACACACAGAGCGAGGGACACACACAGAGAGCGAGGGACAAACAGAGAGCGAGGGACACACACAGAGAGCGAGGGACACACACAGAGCGAGGGACACATAGAGAACGAGGGACACACAGAGAGCGAGGGACACACAGAGAGTGAGGGACACACAGAGAGCGAGGGACACACACAGAGCGAGGGACACACACAGAGAGCAAGGGACACACAGAGAGCGAGGGACACACAGAGAGTTGGGACACACACAGAGCGAGGGACACACAGAGAGCGAGGGGCACACAGAGAGCGAGGGACACACAGAGAGCTGGGACACACAGAGAGCAAGGGACACACAGAGAGTGAGGGACACACAGAGAGCGAGGTACACACAGAGAGCGAGGGACACACAGAGAGCGAGGGACACACAGAGAGCGAGGGACACACAGAGAGCGAGGGACACACAGAGAATGAGGGACGCACAGAGAGCGGGGACACACAGAGAGCGAGGCACATAGTGAGCAAGGGACACACAGAGAACGAGGGACACACAGAGAGTGAGGGACACAGAGAGCGAGGGGTGCACAGAGAGCGAGGAACACACAGAGAACGAGGAACACACAGAGAGCGAGGGACACACAGAGAGATTGGGACGTGCAGAGAGCGAGGGACACACAAAGAGCGAGGGACACAGAGAGCGAGGGGTGCACAGAGAGCGAGGGACACACACAGAGAGCGAGGGACACACAGAGAGCGAGGAACACACACAGAGAGCGAGGGACACACACAGAGAGAGAGGTACACACAGAGTGCGAGGGACACACAGAGAGCAAGGGACACACAGAGAGCGACGGACACGCAGAGAGCGAGTGACACACACAGAGCGAGGAACACACACAGAGAGCGAGGGACACACACAGAGAGCGAGGGACACACACAGTGAAAGGGACACACACAGAGAGCGGGGGGGACACAGAGAGCGAGAGACACACAGAGAGTGAGGGAAACACAGAGAGCGAGGGGCACACAGAGAGCGAGGAACACACACAGAGAGCGAGGGACACACACAGAGAGCGAGGGACACACAGAGTGCGAGGGACACACAGAGCGATGGACACACAGAGAGCGAGGGACACACAGAGAGCGTGGGACACACAGAGAGCAAGGGACACACAGAGAGCAAAGGACACACAGAGAGCATGGGACACACAGAGATCGAGGGACGCACAGAGAGAGTGACGCACAGAGCGAGGAACGCAGAGCGAGGGACACAGAGAGCGATGGACACATAGAGCGAGGCACATAGAGAGCGAGGGACACAGAGAGCGAGGGGTGCACAGAGAGCGAGGGACACACACAGAGAGCGAGGGACACACAGAGAGCGAGGTACAAACAGAGAGCGAAGGACACACAGAGAGCGAGGCACGCACAGAGAGCGAGGGACACACAGAGGTCGAGGGGTGCACAGAGAGCGAGGGACACACACAGAGAGCGAGGGACGCACAGAGAGCGAGGGCACAGAGAGCGAGGGGTGCACAGAGAGCGACGGCACAGAGAGCGAGGGGTGCACAGAGAGCGAGGGACACACACAGAGAGCGAGGGATACACAGAGAGCGAGGGACACACAGAGAGCGAGGGACACAAAGAGAGTGAGAGGCACACAGAGAGTGAGAGGCACACAGAGAGCGAGGGACACACAGAGAGCGAGGGACACACAGAGAGGGAGGGACACACAGAGCGAGGGGCACCCTTAGAGCGAGGGATACAGAGAGCGAGGGACACACACAGAGCGAGTGACACACAGAGAGCTGGGACACACAGAGTACGAGGGACACACACAGAGAGCGAGGGACACACACAGAGAGCGAGGGACACACACAGTGCGAGGGACAGACACAGAGAGCGAGGGACACACAGAGGGTGAGGGACACACAGAGGGTGAGGGACACACAGAGAGCGAGGGACACACAGAGAGCGAGGAACACACACAGAGAGCGAGGGACACACACAGAGAGCGAGGGACACACACAGAGAGGGAGGGACACACACAGAGAGAGAGGGACACACAGAGAGCGAGGAACACACACAGAGAGCGAGGGACACACACAGAGAGCGAGGGACACACACAGAGAGCGAGGGACACACAGAGAGCGAGCGACACAGAGAGAGCGAGGGACACACAGAGAGCGAGGGACACACAGAGTGAGGGACACACAGAGATCGAG